>NW_024080888.1:429071-775552 GCF_003009895.1 Hyaena hyaena
GTAGGTTCGAGCCCCGCGTCGGGCTCTGTGCTGACAGCCAGCTCAGAGCCTGGAGCCTGTTTCAGTCTGTGACTCCCTCTCTCTCTGACCCTCCCCTGCTCACGCTGTCTCTCTCTCTCTCTCCTATAAATAAATAAAACATTAAAAAAAAAAATTAAAAAAAAAAAAAGTTACATGGCAGCCCATGAAAAAGAAAAAAAAAAAAAAAAGAAAGTCCAAAACCTCTGGTATAAAGCAAATGTGGTCATAAGAGGTAAGTATATAGCAATCCAGGTTTCCCTAAAGAAGGAAGAAAAGTCTTAAATACACAGCCTAAACTTCCACTTAAAGGAGCTGGAAAAATAACAGTAAATGAAGCCCAAAACCAGCAGAAAAAAGGAAATAATAAAGATTAAAGCAGAAATCAATGATACTGGAAAAAAAAATACACAGTAGAACAGATCAACAAAACCAGGACCTTGTTCTTCAAAAGAATTAACAAAATTGATAAACCCCTAACCAGACTGATCAAAAAGAAAAAGAAAAGGACCCAAATACATAAAATCATGAATGAAAGAGAGATCACAACCAACACCACAGAAATCTGAACAATATTAAGAGAATATTTTCAGCAATTTTATGCCAACAAATTGGGTAATCTCAAAGAAATAGACAAATTCCTAAAAACATATAAGCTACCAAAACTAAAGCAAGAAGAAGTCAAATATTTGAACAGATCCATAACCAAAAGAAATTGCATCAGTAATCAAAAATTTCCCAACAAATAAGAGCCAGATGGCTTCCCAGGGGAATTTTACCAAATATTTAAAGATTTACTATCTATTCTTTTGAAGCTGTTCCAAGAAAACAGAAATGGAAGGAAAACTCTCAAACTCATTCTATGAGGACAGCATTACCTTGATTCCAAAACCAGACAAAGACCCCACTAGAAAGGAGAATTATAGACCAATTTCGCAGGAGAATATGGATGTAAAAATTCTCGAAAAGATATTAGCAAACCGAATCCAACAATATGGGCTGCAGGGTTGGTTCGACATCCACAAATCAATCAATGTGATTGATTACATTATTAAATTACATCACATTAATTTAAAAAAAAAAAGGACAAGAACCACATGATCCTCTCAATAGATGCAGAAAAACCATTTGACAAAAATACAGCATATTGATAAAAACCCTCAAGAAAGAAGGGATAGAAGGAATGTAACTCAAGATCATATATGAAAGACCCACAGCTAATATCATGCTCAATGGGGAAAACTGACAGCTTTCTCCCTAAGAGCAAGAACATGACAGGGATGTCCAGTCTCACCACTGTTGTTCAACTAGTGTTGGAAGTCCTAACCTAAGCAATCAGACAACACAAAGAAATAAAAGGCATCCAAATCAGCAAGGGAGAAGTCAAAGTTCACTTTTTGTAGATGACATGATACTCTACATGGAAAACCCAAAAGATCTCACCAAACAACTGCTAGAACTGATATATGAATTCAGCAAAGTCACAGACTATAAAATCAACATATAGAAATTGGCTGCATTTCTATACACCAATAATGAAGCAGCAGAAACAGAAATAAAATAATCAATCTCATTTACAGTTGCACTGAAAACGATGAAATATGTAAGAATAAACCTAACTAAAGAGGTAAAAGATCTGTACACTGAAATCTATAGAAAGCCTATGAAAGAAATTAAAGAAGACACAAAAAATGGGTAAACATTCCATGCTTATGACTCAGAAGAACAAATATTGCTAAAATGTTAATACTACCCAAAATATTCTACAAATTCAATGCAATCCCTATCTAAATAAAACACCAGCATTCTTCACAGAGCTAGAACAAACAATTATAAAATTTGTATGGAATCAGAAAAGACCCCAAATACTCAAAACAATCCTGAAAAAGAAAACCAAAGTTGGCAGCATCACAATTCTGGACTTTAAGCTCTATTACAAAGCTGTAATCATCAAAACAGTATGATGCTGATACAAAAACACATAGATCAATGGAATCAATGGCCCAGAAATGGACCCACAAGTGTGTGACCAACTAATTTACAACAAAGCAAGAAAGGATATCCAATTGATAAGAGACAGTCTCTTCAGCAAATGGTGTTGGGAAAACTGGACAGCAACATGCAAAAGAATGAACCTGGACCACTTTCTTACACCATACAAAACAAACAAACAAACAACCTCAAAATAGATGAAAGACCTAAATGTAAGACAAGAATCCATAAAAATACTAGAGAAGAAAGCCAGGAAGCAACCTCTTTGACTTTGGTCACAACAACATCTTACTACACATGTCTCCAGAGACAGGGAAACAAAAGCAAAAATGAACTATTGGAACTTCATCAAGATAAGGAAATAATCAACAAAACTATAAGGCAACCGACAGAATTGGAGAAGATATTTTCCAATTACATATCAGGTAAAGGGTTAGCATCCAAAATCTGTAAAGAACTTATCAAATTCAACACCCAAAAAATAAATGATCCAGTGAAGAAATGGACAAAAGACACTAACAAACACTTCCAAAGAAGAGATTCAGATGACTAACAGACATATGAAAAGATGCTCAAAATCATTCATCATCAGGGAAATGCAAATCAAAACCACGGGAAGGTATCATCTCACACCAGTCAGAATGGGTAATAAACAACAGATGTTGGTGAGGATGTGGTGAATCCTTTTGCACTGGTAGTGGGAATGCAACCTGGTGCAGCCATTTTGGAAAATGGTATGGAGATTCCTCAAAAAATTAAAATAGAGCTGTCCTATTACCCAGCAATTGCACTACTAGGAATTTACCTAAAGGATAGAAAAGTGATGATTCAAAGGGGCTAATGCACCCCAATGTTTAAAGCAGCACTATCAACAATAGCAAATTATGCAAAGAGCCCAAATGTCCATAAACTAACAAATGAATGAAGAAGATGTGGTACACACACATACACACATACACACACACACACACGCGCGATGGAATATTACTCAGTGATCAAAAAGAATGAAATCTTGCCATTTGCAACAACGTGGATGAATCTAGAATGCATTATGCCAAGAAATAGAAGTCAGTCAGAGAAAGATAAATATCATATGACTTCACTCATATGTGGAATTTAAGAAACAAAACAGATGAACATAAGGGAAGGGAAGTGGAAAAATAAGATAATTAAGGCAAGTAATCTGTGTTTAAAAATGCCTTCCAGGGACCTTTACTCTGCTAAAGTTTTAGTAAAAGGCTTTTAATTAAGAAACAATCCATGTTCTTTCCATTTCCTGTAAAGTAAAACTCTTCAGTATATCCCTATTTCATGCAATAATATCCAGCTATTATTTTTCTAAGTTTATTTATTTTTGAGAAAGACAGAGAGGTGGGAGAGAGAGAAGAACAAGCAGGGGAGGGGCAAAGAAAGAGGAGACAGAGAATCCCAAGCATGCTCCGGGTTGTCAGCCCAGAACCCAGTGCAGGGCTTGAACTCATGAACTATGAGATCATGACCTGAATCAAAATCAATAGTCGGATGCCTAAGTAACTGAGACACCCAGATGCCCCACATCCAGCTATTATTTCAGACATGTAGAAGTTAATTATAATCTACCTTCTTGGTGTATAAGCCTTTATAATTCATCAGATTTCCATTTGTTATTCAAAATCTGATATGAATGGCACTTGCCTTCAAAATCTTTCTTGCTCTTTAAAAGCAAGATTCATCTTTCTTTTTGTTTATTTTCTTTATTTTTGGGTGTTACTTGTGTTTCCTTAGCCACTGCAATATGTTTAGTTTTCTCTCTTTCTTTTTCTTTTTGTCTTCAGTTGGTTTTCTTAGTCTCCACCTGACTGTTACTGAGAATACACGTGATGTCTCCACGCTACTTGAGTGCTTTCTATCTTTATAGAATATAGTTGGTTAGACATTATCCTAACATAGTCCAGCCTATCAAAAATACTGTTAGTAAAACATTAAAATATTCACTCATAAAGTAAAGATATTTGAGGAAACTTATAACATATAAACTATAAGTAAAGGCCGGGGAATTAATAAAATTATAGTATTAAAATAGATAAGTAGTTATGCAAAAGTAGCACATATTTTCTTTTCTCTATTGCTAGACAATGCTTTATGACAAATAGTATTCTAGAATATAATATATAAATGTAGGAGAATGAACTCAAAACTCATTGAGAAGACAAAATATCTACAATATTTATAGTCTGAAATTAATCAATGTTACACAGAATACAACATTTATCAAGATTAAATAATATTAGAAAAAAACGATCTATGTGACACAAGAATAAATTTGTGAGAGATAAATTTTTACAGCATATATTTGTATGTTTTAATATTCATTTCATTTATGTGATACTATACATTATCAAATGCATGTATGCTGTAATGTAACTATTTAAAAATAATAGTACAAACAATCTATGGTATTTTAAATCCTTATAGAATTTACATAATTCCAAAAGAAGATTTAATTCTTAGAAAACTGAGTAATCGTAAGAGAAAAATAGGGCTTACATTATCCAAAACAGGAAGTGGTCAAAATGACTTCGACAGCTCTAGATTTTTAAAAACCTCATGGAAATGTATAGTTAAACCAAATAACATGAAACTTAGATTTTTTTATGTGAGAAGTTGGATATTTATTATAAATTTTACAGGAATTATTTCTAAATTCCAGGGCGATCTCATTGAATGAGCATATGAAAATCCTTATTATAAATCATAACCAGAAGGAAAAAAAACATTTTGAAAATCAAATCCATTTATTAACTAAATATTTGTTGTCAAACACATGCCTTTTCTGTTGCTACGGTGGGCTAAGTACATAAACTCCTGTTTAGGAGTAAAGTGCTATCCAGGTAGGACAAATAGACTATTTTAGGGCACTGTGTTAGAGGAAGAATTTATTCCATAATAGTTTAATATACTTGTACAGCTTAGGGTTGTAAACAGTTATGTGAGAAACTAATCACACATTTTACGACAAGTCAAGTTCATCTAGGCAGTGACATCTGTAATAGTCCAACTTATTTTGTATACTGTCTATAAAAGAAGATGGCAATAATGGACCAAATCAAAGAGATCTGCACATTTACTTTTTTCAGTAGAAACATACTTACATTTCTCATTTTCTCCAAAAACAAAGGCAAGTATTTATGAGATGTCTGATTAATCAGGACTCCAAAACTAAACTTGAGATAAGAAAGTATGACTTTGATTAGTCAATTCTTATGAACAACTGTGCTAAACAGATATAATAAAGACAGAAATATGTCTAACAGAATAACATATAATCATAAAGAAGACTTTCAGGATGGAATAATGTCTTATCCTCCAGCTTTTGCATTTTACAGAAGAAGAAACGTGCCTCAGAGGGGTTAATTTGTTCTGAATATTCCTATTCTTTTTTGTTTTTTCCAGAGAAGCTATAAACTGAAGTTTTAATATAAATCTACTTTTTATAGTAGATTTATAAGGAGTTTACTCCTTAGGTTTAGAAGGTCACTTCCTTTCACAAAAAGTGAATGACCAAGGATCTCTTTTGTGAGTCCTGCCTCCATGACTCTCTTAGCCCCCAGGGGGACTGTCTTTTGGTACGTCTCCAGAGCTGTACTGTCCAATAACCACATTAAGTTATTTTAAATTTAAATTAATGAAACTACAATAAGAAACAAATGTGGGTCACAATACCAACATTTCTAGTACTCAGAAGCTGCATGTGGCTTGTGGCTTCCCTGCTGGATGGAGGAATTAAGAACATTTCTATCATTGCCAAATGTTCAATTGGACAGTGTTGGTATCTCAGTTTTTCAACTAATTATGAAACTTCTTCATATTCTCTTAATTCATGGCTCCGAGATGGAGGAGATTGAGATCAAGGAGATCGAGAACTGGCTACGGGCTCTGCGATGACAGAATGGGGCCTGTTTGGGACTCTCTCTCAAAATAAATAAAGAAAAACTTTTTTAAAAATCAGGTAGCGATAACAGTTATTACACCACTTACAACTTTTGCATTCATTATTTTTTATTTGATGCAATTAATGACTGAGAAATATTAAGTGTAAAAGTATAAACATTCTTACAGGAGACAGTTTATTATAAAACAATAATATTTTGGTGATACAAACGTTTACACATTGTTAGCAGTGTGAATTCAATGTCCAATTTTTCTATGATGTGGTAAAACAAACATGGAGCTACAGACATACGTTCTTAAATATAACTTATTATGTGCTGTTACTGTACTAAGGACTTTATATTTATTAATTAATTTAACGCACTGTGATAGGTACAATTCTAATTATTATTTTATTGAATAGGAAACTAAAGCAAACGGAGATTAAGTTAATATATCTAAGGTTATACAACTATTAGGTAGCACGTTGAAATGTTCTAATCCTACCTGTTATGATTATTATTTCTGTGACTCTGGGCAAGTCATGTATTCCCTTTAGGGCTACATACCTATTTTGAAAATGGAGATGGTAACTTAGATGATTGCTTTAAGGGGGTTAGAACATACCACTAACATAAATAATAAACAGAGATCACTTTCCTCTTACTCCTCAAAGTATCTGAGTGGCTTATCTTTAATATCTAGTATTTACTTGTTTTAAAATAATGTTAGAGTCTCCTGGATTAGAGTTTTGCCTTGATATACGATTTTCTCAAGTATCTTTAGTACTTTTTATATTTTTATATAAAAAACCCTATATAATAAATCTCTCACTAATATTAGTGAGATTGATCAAATAAAATTCTAAGGTAATAATTACTTTCTGAGAGCACAGATATGAATCTATTTAATAAGAAAAAAAAGGAAAACTATGACTAACTGATTCATGGTCATTTCATTTGCTTTACACTGTGAAGAGGATCACTGTGGATTCCTTTTTCTGACCTTGTTTTGAACGTGTTCACATAAGATTTTATTCTAGTTCATATACTAAAGTTAATTATGGAGTTACCATACAACTATACTGTTTTTTTTAGCAGAGCTTAGAGTACTAACCTCATTCTTCTCCTGAATTTTTATTTTTTTTGTTGTGTGCATATGATTGTCTTGAATATAGTATTAATATGTTATATAGCTTCTAACTAATGCTTCTGCTACACTGTGATGTGAATGCAGAAGCATTCCCCCTGGTTAGAGCTGCCTCTGTCCCAAACCAACAATCTAATTTTTTTCAGATCCATGGGGAGCCACGCTCATTATATTCACCAGGTTTAGGGCTTCAAGTGTTAATGTTTTTCTGGACACATTAATAATCAGCAAACTGTTAACAAGAACCAAAGAAACAAGATTACTTTTGTGTATTAGTAGAGGATTATGCGACCCAATAAGATTGTATTGCTAATATTCATTCTCCTTTTGTTCAAATTGTTACTTATTGACATGCTTGGTATTACATATTATTGCATGCAGATGACAGAACTACTTTATAATGTCTGGGGTAATGTCATTAGGACATACCATTTGAGTTATTTTTGCACCAGTAGCAAAGTGTGCTAATCTAGCAATATTTTCCTCCCTGAATTTTTAAGAAAAGTACCTCACCTTGATAAGCATACAAAATATTTATTTGATGTCAAAAGTATAAAACTATAATTAAATGTAGACATATAACTATGGGAGCTGAATACTTTTATTAGTTATTACAAATATAAATATGTCCAATTACAATTATAGTGTTTAATAAATCAATAGTGTTCTGCATCTGAATTTTTACATGTAGTAGTTGACTCACCCTTCTTTTTTCCTTCTTCCTGTTCTAACTAGAATGACTAGAATTGCAATGATCAGAATATATTCAGCAGGATTACATAGAAGATGCTCAAGCTACACCTGATAATCCATTTGTTTCTGCTTCTCCATAATTTTGGTTCATATGTGGTTTTGACATATGTGTTAACTACTCCTGCCGGGGCTCAACTGTCTCAGCTTGTTCCCCAAAAAGAATTAACTGTAACTCACATTATTTCAACCCAAAGTTCATAGGGCATATGTCCCAGCTGAAATTAGATGTGCATCTTAATCCACCAGGCATGGCTAAATGATAATGGTGTGTTTGGAGGGGAGAAGGGGAAGAGATATAAATGCTGTAACATTACCATGTAGGCTTGTCCTACCTTCAAGGTAAAGAAGAGGGGTATGCACAGAACAGACACCTCTAACTATATGTATCATAGCCACAAAAGACATTTCACTTTATCATGTTAGCTAGAAATGAATCCTTTCAAACACAGATACAAGCATACTTGTTACATTGCTCTATGCTTTACTGTGCTTCACATGTATTGCATTTTTTTTACAAAATGAAACTTCGTGGCAACCCTGCATCAAGCAAGCCTATCAGTGCTATTTTCCAATAGCATTTGCTCACTTCATGTCTCTGTGTCAGGTTTAAATATTTCTTGTAATATTTCAAATTTTTTTCATTATTATTGTATCTGTTATGGCCATCTGTGATCACTGATCTTTCATGTTACCATTGTAATTTTTGGGGGGTACCATGAACAGCACCCATATAAAACAGTGAATTTAACTGATAAATATGTGTGGTGACTGCTACAGTGACTGACTGTTCATGTTTCTGTTCCTCTCTTCAGGCCTCCCTATACTTTGAGACACAACAATATTGGAATTAGGTCAATTAATAACTCTACAATGGCCTTGAAATGGTCAAGGGAATGGAAGATTTGCAACACTTCACTTTAACTCAAAGACAAACTGGTTTACCTCAGTGAGAAAGGCATGTGGAAAGCTAACATAGGCCAAAAGCTAGGTCTCTAGAGCCAAGTTGTGAATGCAAAAGAAAATTCTTAAAAGAAATTAAAAATGCTGCGTCAGTGAACACATGAATGATACGAAAGTGAAACAGCCTTATTTCTGATATGGAGAAAGTTTAAGTGCTCTGGATAGAAGGTCAAATCAGTCACAACATTCCCTTAAGCTAAACTTTAATCCAGAGCAAGACCCTAACTCTCCTCAATGCCACAAATCCCGAAAGAGGTGAGGAAGGTATAGTAAATAAAACTTTGAAGCTAACAGAAGTTGGTTCATGAGGCTTAAGCAAAGAAGTCATCTCCATATCAAAGTGGAAGGTGAAACAGCTAGTGTTGATGTAGAAGCTGCAGCAAGTTATCCTGAAGATGTAGCTCAGAGAATTAATAAAGGTGGCTATGCTAAACAATATATTTGCAATATAGAAGAAATAGCTTTATAGTGGAAGAAGATGCCATCTAGGACTTTGACAGCTAGAGAGGAGAAGTCATTGCCTGCCCTTACAGCTTCAGAGGACAGTCTGATTGTCTTATTAGGGGCTAATGCAGTTAGTGACTTTAAGTTGAAGCCAATGCTCATTTGTCATCCCAAATATCCTATGACTTTTAAATAGTATGCTAAATCTTTTTTTTTTTTTTTTTTTTTGTGCTCTACAAGTGGACCGACAAAGCCTGGGTGGCAGTACATCTGTTTATAACATGTTTTATCGAATATTTTAAGCCTGCTATTGAGAACTAATGCTCAGAGGGGCAAAAAATCCCTTTCAAATATGACTGCTCATTGATAATACTCTGTTTACCTAAGAACTCTAGTGGAGATGTAAAATAACAATAATATTTTCCTGGCTACTAACACAGCATCCATCCTTCAGCCCATGAATTAATGAGTCATTTCAACTTTCAAGTCTTGTTACTTAAAAAATATATTTCATAAGGCTATATGGCTACTATGGATACCTGTATCTTTCTATGATGGATGTGAACAAATTCAATTAAAAACCTTCTGGAAAGTATTCACAAGACTAGATACTATTACTAATATTAATGATTCATAGAAAGAGGTTAAAATATCAACATTAACAGGAATTTGGAAGAAGTAGATTCCAACTCTCATAGATTGAGGGGTTCAGGACTTTGGTAGAGGAAGAAAGTGAAAATGTGGTGGAAATAGTAAGAGGAATAGAGTTAGAAGTGGAGCTGGAAAGGGTACCTGAATTGTTACAATCTCATGATAGGTGAGGACTTGCTTCTTATGGATAGCAAAGAAAGCAGTTTCTTCAGATGGAATTTATTTACTCCTGGTGAAGACACAATGAAGACTGTTTGGGACATTACATACACTTATTTGACAAAGGAGCAGAAGAGTTTGAGAGGATTACCTCCAATTTTGAAACAAATTCTAGTGTGGGTAAAATGTTATCAAACAGCACTGCAGGCTGCAGAGAAGTCATGTGTGAAAAGAAGAGTCTATCAATGCAGCAAACTTAATTGATGTCCTATTTTAGGAAATTGCTACAGCCACCCCAACCTTCAGTAACAACCCTCCTGATCAGCTGAACTCCATCAACATCAAAACCCTCCACCAGCAAAAACAATCATGGCTCACTGTAAGCTCAGATGATTGTTGGCATTTTTTAGCAATAAAGTAATTTTAATTAAGGTTATATGCACTGGTTTAGGAGACATAATGCTATTGCACACTTAATAGACCACAGTATGGTGTGAATATAACTTTTATATATGCACTGAGAACTGAAAAATTCATCTGACTCACTTTATTGAGGTGTTGACTTTACTGCAGCGGTCTGAAGCCGAAACTGCAGTATCTCCAAGGTATGCCTGTGCTCTCTTTACTGATCTACTAGTAATTAGAGTAAAAAGGCATTTAAACATGATTTTTCTTCTGTATATGCGTGACTTATGATGATATCTTGAAAACAATTTCTATTTCCGTAAAGAAGAAAGTTGAGAATTAACTAAGCTAATTAACTAGGTTCATTAGTCATTACTTTTGTGATTATCTTCCTCAGTACTCATTTAGGGTTATGAGTAGAGCAAATAAAAATAGAGGATACCCAGTTAAATCTGAATTTAAGATAAATATTTTTAGTATAAATACACTTCATGTAATACTTGGGATATACTTACACTAAAATTATTTGTTGTCAATCTGAAATGCATATTTGATGAGGCATCCTCTCCTCTGCTGGCGGCCTCTCTAATCTTAGCAGAGTTTTATATGGATGATTACTACTACACTTGTTTAGATACTTCTCTTTTAGAAGCAAATTATGAGAAAATAACCTCTCAATTATAATTTTGTTTTAGAAATTGACAGAATAATATAGTATTTTGAATTTATTTTAAAGCTATAATCTGCCCACAGGCTTCGTGCCAACCCTGGACTTCCCTGGCATAGTGAAGGTCTCTGGTTTTCATCTTTATTGCCTAATAAGCCATATCTTTTATTAATACATTTTAGCTAATGATGTGCAAAAGCATGGCTTCTTCCTTTAAACAAGATTGTTTAAATCTGCTTGATAGCTTTTTAAACTTTACACTAAGCAATTAACTCAGGAAGTACTTACAGAGTAAGTGCTAAAATGGTACATAGTGAAGTTTAATTGAAGAACAATCAGATTGGTTCAATCTACTATTCTGTGTGTGTGTACAGAATAGTATTTTGTACACAGATTGCATGTTCTTGTTGTAACATAAAAACACAAAATGTCTTCAAGGATTTAGAACATCCCATGATTTAAACTGCATTTCCAATCACATATTTCAAAGGTAGTTTCATACAGTGATGAACCACAAGACCATGAATATCACCAGGATAGCAAGAAAATAGTTTCAAGAAATGTTATAAATGCACTGGAACAGTGAAAATTACAGTAATGGTAATTTTTAAAAAATTATATAAAACACAATTTTCAATTTAAACTCTTTTAAAGCTTCAATTCATTAAGGTCAAATACTTGAGCTTACTTTATCTTTCTCCAGTAAGGAGAAACCATAGTAGGAGACTGAACAATGGAGATGGTGCCAGGTCAGAGTTAGAGGAGAAAGGAGGCTACAGGGAAATGAATGAAAAAGGAGCAAGGGCAAAATTTATGATGACCTATAATTTTTTATGTCTGTATTGTGAAGTATAAACCAAGTTTAAGATGTTACATGCATCCCATAGCAAATGATTCTCTAAAAAAGATGCTTCCTTATGTAACAATCCCATAATCTGTCTCACCTGTAAATACCCTAAAATGACTCTCATATGTGAATCTATATATATGTTTAAATAATCTGTAAGATTATTGCTTATTCAATAATCCCATGATCTGTCTAATCTATAAACACCCTAAAATGCAGAATGTATTTGGTCTTCCAAGACTAATTAATGGAGGGTAACATGTAAATCACTAAAGTCAAAGCACAGACTTGGATTGAAATTGTCCCAGCAAAGGATCCTGTCACAGTTTCTATTTAGGTTGTTCCTGTCTCTTCCTTTAGCCTTTATCCTCAAGGAACCCATGCTGAGTTCCTAGAAAGACAAAAGCTGTGAATTAAAAATAAACAGGCAAACAATCAAAATCAAAAGCACACACACACAGTACAATTAAAAACTGAAGGAACAGGTTTAACACAATGAGCTGCCAGCACCAGAAAGTATAGAGTTTGGGGTCTATTGTAGCAACAGTATGACAGGAAGGTCAGATCAAAATATTGCTCATTTTTAGGTAAGAATACTAGGTGTTTCTGTTGCAATAATCACATCTGAAAATACCCTGCTATTTTTGTCACAGTGTGCCAGTTCTTGTAGAGGAGAGAAGTTTCAGAGAGGCTTAGTTTTGCCACAGAATGATCAGCCAGTATTGACAGGACATCTGACTGGCATGAGTCACAGAGCAATAGTGGAACAGATATACACCATCACATGAATTTCTGACTTTGCAGGGTTTCTGAAGCCTCAGTATCTAACATCCTCTCAAAATGTAAGGGCTGAAAACCAAAAATGAATGAAGTGGAAATAAAAAACACAACATAGATTTCTAAGCATATATGAGATTCTCTAAGAAATAAGAAGGGTGACTTTAAAAAGCTGAAGATGCCCTAAGAGTTACTGAGGGACAGATAGAGGAATACTGCTTCTTAAGCTATTATTCTATCTTTCTCTTCCTTAACCTTCCATGCTGAAAATCATAGAAAACACAAATTATATGAGACAAACTAGTTCCGAAAAATATTTGTATCTATTATTTTTTTTTTTTTAGTTTTTTATTTATTTCTAGGAGAGAGAGAGCATGAGCAGGGGAGGGTCAGAGAGAGAGGGAGTCACAGATTGAAACAGCCTCCAGGCTCTGAGCCGACAGTCAGCACAGAGCCCGACGCGGGGCTCGAACCCACGAACCGCGAGATCATGACCTAAGCGAAAGTCGGACGTTTAACCGACTAAGCCACCCAGGCGCCCCTATTTGTATCTATTAGATCAAGGCTAGATGATTTTCAGAATGCACATATTCCTATAAAATAAGGTATTTTATAAAGCTGAAACTGCTAGATAGCAACGTTTCATCTAAAAATTTTTGTTCACTCTTAAATGTGTAAATATATAATACTTAATATACTTATATATTAATATAAAAGATTTATTCATAGAACATTGCATTGACAAATACAAATATAATTGCACTCTTCTAACATGAGCTTCCTTATATGATTGTGTAGTGATTTAGATAAAAAAGAACTAATAGATTCTATTTTCAAGTATCTACAAGTTTTCAATATGTCTCCAATTGTAAATAGAAATAAGAAGTACAACTCATATATTTAGGATATATTAGCCTTATTTTGGATAACAGAATTCAAATATGTATCTCATTTCTTTTTTCTACCCTCTGGAGTTAGGGTCAATTATCACTGAACAATATTTAAGAATTAAGAAACCTCTTTTGTGCAAATGTTGACAGGGTTTAACAAATGAAGGATTTTAGTATTTACATATTTTATAGAGTTCAACTAATAAATGACAAAACTGCCTTTAATTTCTCATTAGAGTTCTTATTTACAACTTAAATAAATCTATGCTTCTCAGATGATCTATAGTGATTAACAACTTTTAAAAACTTCAATCTGTCACAAACCAATGTTTTGGAAAATATAATACAAATCAATTCTAGAAATAAAATTTAAAACAAAGACAAACAAAATGGAAGTCCCTCTTTTTTCTGTTATTTTCAACAGACATAAAATTACTCTATCAAATATCCATAAATATTTGTTACTACCTTACATTCAATTTCTATACTTATTTCATACTAGTAGTATACATTTTGCATATAACACTTTGAGAGGTATTGGATTAAATGGCCCAATATACAGTGACTTTGAAAGTTCTTACAATCATAAGATATAGAAAAATTTAACCATTTGAAATATCCCTTACCTCTATCTGATGTGTTTCTCTTTGTATCTGTGTGTGTTCACACATATTAACTGATACCAAATGAATCATTCACATTAGATCTTTAAAAACCCAGTCAGTGTTGAAGTTTGCCTTATAGAGTATTGTTATTGTTCCCACCACTTGAGACATTTAATTATTCTGAATTTGTGGGTATGGTTCATAAGAGACTAACTGCACATCATTTGTTTCTGTGTCTTTTACATTATGTGGGACATACTTGATGGCCAATACATAGTGTTGAGTAACTGAATCATTCCAAATAATATTCGTTAAGTAAGAAGGAAATTATAAATTGTCTTTACTGAAAAAACAACACAAAAATGTGTTTCTGAATAAAAAGGGAAGGAACATGTTTTTCACAAAATATAAACACTGAACAGTAAGATTGCAAATGTACATGTTGCCATTGCAAATTATTATTTTTTATTTGAGTTACTATCTAAAGATCAAATTAAACATTTGTGATTTATATAATCACTCTAAGACTGGTGATTCCATTTTCTCTGTTTCTAATAGTAACTATATAAAACTGATCTGTAGGCATATTTTTTGCTTTTAATCATATGTACTATCTCATGGAAAGTAGATTTTCATGCTTTTGCACATTGTGTGATGTAATTTCTCTTCTAATACTAATTTAGAAGTCACTGAGGAAGAAAAGAAGGAAAAAAGGAAAAGAAGAAAAAAAGAGATGCAAAGGTAGAGATATACATTAAAAATATGATGAGAAATTTAAAAGTTGTCTTATGAGTTTAAAAGCAAACCTTGTCAATTCTTCCATATAGATAGATAGATAGATATGGAAGGTATATATATGGAGGTATTCTCTGTAAGAATATTTCTTTAAGATATTAACTTCAAAGAATTTTTTTGATGTAAATGAGTGTAGCAAGCACTTTGGGTGACTTATCAACAAAAGTGGTTTAAGCATTCCAGATGATACAGCATGGAATAGATTGCATTTCTATAAGCCTCCAGATTCATGAGTCTCAGTTTCCAAGTAAAAAGAAAAAAAAAAAAGAAAATAGATAAAACAGAAACAAAATATAAGCACGTTAGGTATTTTTTGTCTAATGACAAATTGAGAAAAAGACATGATCTAAAAGCAAATATATTTGGTTATAGGTACAAACTTCAAATTTTCTAGAATTTTCTTGCTCTTGCAAAGTTGCCAAGGTATATACTTTTAACAAGTGACACATGTTTATTGAAGTTAATTAGAAAACAGTTATCAAAGGCTATATATCCTCCAAGAAATAAGTACATACAACTTTGCAAGACTTCTGGGTCTATAGCAATATCCATACTATTGAGATTACATTAATTGTAGTTTTATATGCAAATTTAAATTTGAATTCCAATCACAGATAAAACTGTCTCTTAAGTAAGCATTTATTTTCAAAGTTAATCTTTTCTGGTAAGTTTTAATCTTGACTTTCTTCTTTTTTGTTTCTTCAAAGAGATGGTAGGCACATTATATTTTTCATCCTTGATAAATAATAGCTCTATCAGCTTTTCTTCAATTAAAATTGATGCTCAGTTCTATTTTTCTATTTTTGAAAGCTACCATTATTTTGAAATTATGTATATTATTTGTTCTTTGAAAACAGGTGAATGTACCATATTTGTTTACAGTTGTCCATAATTGGAGAGCAAGCTTAAAGAAATAGCAGTATGGAATGACAAAGATTTACTTATTTACTTATGGGCAAAACCATTATGCTCTCTAACGTAGTCTTCCATGTACTGTGCTCTAAGGATCCCATTTGTCAATGACTGCTGTGGCATTTCAGGGGGGAATTTTCATGTAAATCACTTCTAAAGTCCATGTAATATCCCTCTTCTGAGTAAGTTACATAACATTATATTTTATCATTATTGATTGCTCTCTCTGGCTGTAAGCAACAGATGCAAATCTGCTTATGAAAAAGAAGAAAGGCTAGGTGTGTACATGATTACATGTAACTGGAGGCACAGGTTTGCCTTATTTGTCCTTTAATCATCATGTAGACTTTCAAAAACTAGTCCAAAGCTGATAATATTGCCTTTCCATTCTCTTGTTATTATCAAGTTTTGTAGCCACTAAGGTAAACTCCAATGAGGAATTCTCTTGAAGTAAGCTTAAGCCATTTGTGTTTCTAAACTCAATGGTAAGTCATGATCATGTCTTCTGTAATAGAAAACTAAATAGTAAAAAAAAAAAAAAATTCTAAGTATTTTTAAAGTATTTTTACATAAAACTCCTGAATATTAAGTTTGAAATCTGAAAATGGCCAACATGGAGCATTTTACATAAGAGATTTAGGCCAAAATACATATTTTATAAATCAGTTTATACATAGATTAATATAGAGGCATAAACAAAAATACTGTCCTAAAAATAGGAATGGATATTAAAATGAAGCATCATAAAATGGAATATTGAGAGATAAAGTGAAATTTTGAATGGCAAAATAAAATATCCTTTATCATATCATTTTTGAACTTACAGCATTCTAGTAATTTATTAATAACCATTCGTTGATGGCTCTGTCAGACTCTGTGCTACCTAACAGAGATAAAGGAGTGAGATGTGATCTTCTACAATGAGCAGTGCAGAAGGTAAAAGTCAATTGTCACAATGATAAGGGGTGAGCATAGTCATAACAGAAGTATAGCTTGCTATAAGAACACACAGTATGACATCCAGCAGAGTCTCATAAATCAAGATCTCCTGAAAGAACACTTAAATTTACAACTATAGGGAAAGGATTGGTCCACATAAAGATAAGGGATGGGAGGTAATGCACCAGGCAAAGGGAGGGGCAACATGAGAAAAGACTCAGAGGCCTGAAGCATTGTAGTATTAAATTTAAAGCAAAAGCAAAAACAAAAACAAAAAACAAGTAAACAAAACAGTAACAAACCTAAAACAATCATAGATCAACAGTTTAGCATACTGTGGAGGGATGGCAAGAAATGAAGCCAAAGAGGTGGGCAGATGACATATTATGGAAAGCTTGATAACAATGTTAAGTTAAGGAGAAAGATTAGTATCCTATGGAAAATGGAAAGTCATTAAGGATTTTTGAACTGGGAAATAATCTAACCAAATGTATGATTTAGAAGATAACTCCATCTGTCAAGGAGGCCCGAAAATGGTTTGAACTCATAAATAAAGAGATAATTTGAGAGACCAAAAAACAAAATGAGAGATGAAGACAATCTGTGTATTTAGAGATAAATTCAATAGTATTTGAAAATGTATTTGAAGCAGGGAATGTTGAAAAAGAACAATGGCTTCAATGGTATAGTTTATAAAGAAAAGAAATACTAGAGAAAGTGTACTTTTCTTTTGGGAAGCATGAGTTCAGTTTAAGAAATGCCAAGAATGAAAGAAGCAAGAGTGAAGTGCATGGTAGACTGTGGTTAAAAAAAAAAAAAAAATAGATGAAAGAATGGTGAGAATACTCACTTGTACCTAAAACCATAGTTATTAATGAGATTGTACAAGGAAAAAAAGCTATTCCATAGCTCTATACACTTTAGGTACTAGGATTTTCTAAATGAGACTAGTTATTTTATCTCCTTCCCATCTAAATCTAGAATCAAATCACCAGAAAAATGAGTAATGGTTATGAATGATAGTTAACATGTTTCAATAAAATATTAACAGATTCCTCAATTCTTGATGACCTAGAATTTAAGAAAACATAAAATAAAACAACTTCTTCATGGCTACATGAATCTACCTGTGATCAGAATATATTTTTAAAAGATAGAGAAGTAAAGTTAGTAAGTGAAAGAAGTGAATAATGCAAGGATATGGGGAAAAAGGAAACACTTACGTACTGTTTGCAGGAATGTAAATTGGTGCAGCCACTATAGAAAACAGTACAGCAGTTCCTCAAAACATTAAAAATGGAGCTACCATATGATATAGCATTTCAACTAAATGGGTATTTATCCAAAGAAAATGAAAATACTAATTCAAAAATATGTTAAGTACCCCAATGTACATTGCAACATTACTTATAATAGCCAAGATGTGAAAACAAAGTAAGTATCCATCAGTGTATGAATGCATAAGGAAATTGTGATATAGATAGATCTCTCTCTCTCTCTCTCTCTCTCTCTCTCTCTCTCTCTCTCTCTCACACACACACACACACACACACCCCTAAACACACAGTGGAATATTATTCAGCCATAATAAATGAACTCTTGCCATTTGTGACAACATAGATGGATTATTGAGTGCATTCTGCTAAGTGAAATAAAACAGGGAAAAACAAGTATCATATAGTCTCTCTTATATGTGAAATTTAAAAATAAAAACGCCCCCTCTAAAAACAAACAAACAAATGAACAAAATTAAGCTCATAGATTCAGAGGACAGATTTGTGGTTGCCAGAGAGGGATAGGGGATGAGAGAAATGGATAAAGTGAGCAAAGGAAGAGGAGAAGGAGGAAGAGGAGAAGGAGGAGATATTTAAAAAAATGTTAATAATGGCTCTCTGCATAGGAAGATTTTTATTTTCTTCATTATACATTTTACACGTTCCAATTAGTCTATAATAAACATATATACTTTGTAATCCTTAAAAAGAATAAGAAATGGGTTTATCTATACCATGGAATACTACATGGCAATGAGAGAATGAAATCTGGCCATGTGTAGCAGCATGGATGGACCTTGAGGGTGTTATGCTGAGCGAAATAAGTCAGGCAGAGAAGGACAAATACCATATGTTTGCACGTATAGGAGGATTAGGAGGAACTTGACGGAGGAACAAGGGGGAGAAGAAGGGGGGAAATGGTGGGGGAAAGGGAGAGAGGCAAACCATGAGAGACTCTTGAATGCTGACAAAAACTGAGGACTGATGGATGTGGGGGGGAGGGGGGATGGGCATGGAGGAGGACACTTGTGGGGATGAGCACTGAGTGTTATGTGGAAACTAATTTGACAATAAACTATTTGTAAAAAAAAAAAAAAAGAAATGGGTGCATCAAAACAAAAAAATTAAAAGTCATAATGGGGAAAGAAATGCTTAGAATTTTATCCTGAAGGCAATGGAAAACCATTTACAGATTTTGACTGAGGGTGAGTCATGACCAGAGTTGTGCTTTTAGTACAATTAATCTGCCATTAGTGTATGAAGTAGGCTGAATATACAAGGAGGAGGCAGAGAGGTTTTTGTCTTTATTTTGTAACTATTTGCATCAGTATGTTTATGTATTGAAAATTCAACTTCGTTTTTCATTAGGAGGTAAATTGCTTTTCTTATCATGGTCAGCGGTTTTTGAAATAAGCATCAAGGGCAAGGTTATTGTCCCAGGGAACACAGCTTTAATTTTATAATGAAGAACCTACAAGAAATTAGAAATTGGTTAACAAAAAACCTTTATAGAAAATTTTCTATTAATCAATTAATAATTAATTATTATTAATAATTAATAAATAATAATATTATTAATAATAATTAATTAATTATTAATTAATTCCTGTTTTCTTTGTTCTTCTTTTTTCTTAAAAATATTTTCTTTTAAACAAAAATGTTTGTGTTCATTTTACTTCAGTAATGACCGTATAGTTGTGGGTCCATTTCTGGGTTTTCTATTCCATTCCATTGATTTATATGTCTGTAATATTCTAGTTGTTTATAAAATTGCAAATCTCATTTTCAGCTATATGAAATATGTTCTCCATAGCTTCTTCAAAGATGGCTAAGTGTTTTTTAAGCAAGATGTACTGAAACCCTGGCACAGTATACACAAATACATAATGTACCAAATTGAAATGAACATCAGTTGTTTTAAATGAAATCTTAATATATCTAGTACCAAATGTATACATCATATTTTTTCATGTTTACAAAAATGCAAATAAATGTAATCATTTACCTTTTATTTTTTTAATAGATCTAAGGTTTCAATATGGAATTCAAATGTTGGATTCAAAGTATATTAATAGTGTAAAGGAGAGCAAATATATGAACTAAATAAGAATCTTCAGGCACTTGAATTAAAGTCTATTCTCTGGTGATTACTGAAAGTCCTTTAATACATTTGGTCTAAAACTAAAAGATTATTATGTTTTTGCATTAGAAAACAATCATTTACATAGCAAATTAACTACTAATCTTTGCATGGACTTTACAATAGGAACATATCAATAGAGATCTAACTATAGTATGCTCTCAAACATAAAAATCAATTCTGGTAATAATGAAGCAGCTATTTTAAAATAACACCTAAGAAAAATTAACCCCTACAATTTAAATGCTTGATATATATTAAAGATTGATAAAATTATTACAAATTTATGCCCCCAAGCATCTCCTTTATGGATTATTTAGGCCTTTCATTAAAATTATTTATTTTCCTCCCTTCCTTCTTCCCTTCCTCCTTTCTTTCTCTACTTCCTATCATTTAAGTAATTAGGACGCTCATATTAAATCCATGTGATGTACAAAGACAGCAGCTAATCACAGAAGCAGACTAGTTAAAACAAACTGGTGAAAAATAAATATTTGAAAAGCAGGAGATCCGATTAAAATTTTGAATAGGCATTATTTTTATAATATTACCTACTTTTAATGATATAAAGCACAGATAGAATTTGCTGGTACATAGCCCAATTCATTTGAAGGTAACAGTATGTACTTTTGAAAATATAAATTTATGAAATAAGCATAAAATAGATTTATAATAAAAATATAACTTTCCTGTAATATTATTATATTCAAATTACATACAGGTAAGGTGAGTTTTTAAATAATGAAGTAGATGTATAGACTAGCATCATTTAGTAAATATAAGATAGAAATAAGACAGATTATTAATTTTCCTCAAGAAGAAAAAAAATATATTTTGGGCCAGTGGGCTATTCAATGCGTTTACATTTATGTTGTACTTCCGTAAAAGGAATACAAAGCTTTGAAGAGTAATTTATCCTCACACTATCTACTGAAATAAATGTGGATTTAATTTTCTCTAAACTTGAAATTTTCTCTGTCAAATGTTGTCACCTTCCAGTATTAAATGGATAGACATTAATTATATCTGCTATGGCAATCCAAATTTTGCAGTACAAAAGAAAAAAAAAACAGTAAGCCATAATAATTGATAATAGGTCTTTGTAACATTTGGTATTTTTAGCATAAATCAACTAAATACTTGACTCCTAATCTCTTAGTTAGGATTTTGTATGAAGTAGATACCTACTGGTATTTTAAAATCTTTGTTTATATTTGTTTTGAATTTGTCAAGAAATAACACTCTGGCTTCATTTAAAAAACGAAAAGAGGGGCGCCTGGGTTACTCAGTAGGTTAAGCTGCTGACTCTTGATCTCTTCTCTGGTCAAGTTCAAGAGTGATAGCACAAAGAATGCTTGGGATTTTGTCTCTCCTCTCTCTGCCCACCACCCCTGCTTTTGTGAGTGTCTGCAGGTGCTTTCTCTCTGGTGCTTGCTCTCTCTCTCTCTCTCACAATGAACAAATAAACTAAAAAAAAAAAAATAAAAGAATTAGTATAATATAATGAATGTGCAAACTGCTTCTGGTAAGAATACTGTAAGAACTTCAGTCATTTAGTACTAAGAAGAATTAATTATATAATGAAATGCTTAATTAAGGTTCACAGAATATAACTTTTATAGAATATAAGGTCTGAAGAATGTGACAGCTTTTATACAGAAATTAGTGGTTGTGAGAGAGCTGGTGTGGAAAAACAGAAGTGGCAAAACTAATCAGATGTAGTCTTAGAATAGAAGAAACAGTAAGTCAGTTATAGAAAAATAAAAAGTGGGGCACTTGGGTGGCTTAGTTTGTTAAGTGACCCACTGATGATTTTGGCTCAGTTCATGGTTTCACGGTTTGTGAATCTGATCCCCACATTGGCCTCTGCACTGGCAAACAGGCTTGTGATTCTTGGTCTCTCTCTCTCTTTGTCCCTCCCCTGTCCATGTTCTCTCTTAATAACAAATAAATAAAACATTTCTCAAAAATAAAAGAAAGTTGATTTCACTTATGTTTTATTAAACCTATCAGAATTAGTCTTATAAGGTTTTTAAATTATTTTTCATATGGCAATACTTGGAAGCTTTAATTTACATAAAAGATAGGTGTAGATTTCTGAGGGTTGAAATAGATGAGCAATACTAAATAATGGAGTACTACATGGCAATGAGAAACAATGAAATCTGGCCATGTGTAGCAACATGGATGGACCTTGAGGGTGTTATGCTGAGCGAAATAAGTCAGGCAGAGAAGGACAGATATCATATGTTTGCATGTATAGGAAGATTAAGAGGAACTTAACTGAGGACCATGGGGGAGAAGAAGTGGGGAAATGGTGGGGGAAAGGGAGAGAGGCAAACCATGAAAGACTCTTGAATGCTGAGAAACAAACTGAGGACTGATGGATGTGAGGGGGGGAGATGGGCATGGAGGAGGGCACTTGTGGTCATGAGCACTGGGTGTTATATGGAAACCAATTTGACAATAAACNCATGAGAGACTCTTGAATGCTGACAAAAACTGAGGACTGATGGATGTGGGGGGGAGGGGGGATGGGCATGGAGGAGGACACTTGTGGGGATGAGCACTGGGTGTTATGTGGAAACTAATTTGACAATAAACTATTTGTTACAAAAAATAAAAAGAAAAAAGAAAAAAATAAAAATAAAAATAAAATAATAAAATAAAATAAAATAAAATAAAATAAAATAAAATAAAAATAAATAATGGACACCAAAATCTGTGTGTCCAGTAGGTGTAACAGGTGAAGAAAAGTCCTCAGAAAATTAAAAGCCTACCAAAGAGTTTGTCTTCAAGTTTCATTTTCCTAAGTAATAAATGACAACCTGTTTATATATTCATGAAAGCTATAACATGACGCTTGGTTTTTAAACTGGCAGCATAGATTTCAGATTGGGATCATGATCTCTTATTCATAGAGTTGTCAGAGAAGGGTTAGAAAAATAAAGCAGGAAAATAAGAAATACCACAGGATAGATAAGAAGGCTTGGTGACAGAAAAAAAACTTGGAAATAACAAAGAACAGAGCAGAAATAAGTGAAATAGAAGCTAAAAAAAAAAAAAGAAACTAGAAAAGACAAAGGAAACAAAGAGCTGGTTCCTTGAAAAGATAAAATTGACAAGGCTTAAAATAGAAAGAAAGAAGACTCAAAGAAATAAAATCAGAAATGAAAAAAGGGACATAACTGATACCACAGAAATACAAAAGATCATAAGAATACTATGAATAATTATATGCAAAAAATTTGACAACCTAGAAGAAATAAATAAATTCCAAGAAACCTACAACCTACCAAGAATGGAATCATGATGAAATAGAAATTCTGAGGACACCAATTACTAGTAAGAAGATTGAACTGGTAATCAAAAGCCTCCTACCACAAAAAAGTCCAGGACCAGACAGCCTCACTGGTGAAATCTACTAAACATTTAAACAATTAATAACAGTCTTTCTCAAACTCTTCCAGGAAATTAGAAGAGGAAATGCATTAAAACTCATTTTACAAGGCCAGCATTACTCTTTTACCCAAACCAGACAGGAATGCAACAAGAAAATAAAATTATAGGACAATATCTCTGATGAAACATAAATGCAAAACCTTCAATAAGATATTAACAAAACGAATTCATTATACATGAAAAGGATCATACACCATGATCAATCAAGTGGTATTTATTCCAGGGATACAAAAACAATTCAACATCTGCAAAATAATCAATGTGATACAGCATATTAACAAAATGAAGGATATAGATCAAATGTTCATCTCAATAGATATAGAAAGAGCATTTGACAAACTCAATATCCATTTAGATATTAAGAATTAAGAGAAAAATATCTCAACAAAGTAGGTACAGAGGAACACCTCAACACAATAAAAGCCATATATGAAAAGCCCATAGCTAACATAATACTCAATAGTGAAAAGTTTAAAGCTTTTCCTCTAACATCAGGGTCAGCACAAGGATGCCTAATCTTGCCATTTTAATTCAATATAGTGTTGTGAGTTCTAGACAGAGAAATTAGGCAGGAGAAAGAAAAGGCACCCACATTAGAAAGAAAAAACAAAGTAAAATTATCACTACTCACAGATGCCATGAGATGATATATAGAAAACCCTGAAGACACCATTATTTAAAAAAAAAAAAAAACTTTTAGAATGAATAAATTCAGTAAAGTTGCAGAATACAAAACCAATATACAAAAATCTGTTGCATTTTTATACGCTAATAACAAAGCAGCATAAACAGAAAGTAAGAAACAATCTCATTAACTATTGCATCATGTAGAAGAAAATACCTAGGAGTAAATTTAATCAAGGAGTTAAAAGACCTGTATATTGATAAGTATCAGACATTAAAAAGAGAAACTGATTGGGACAGAAATAAATGAAAAGATAGTCTGTGCTCAAAAATTGGAAGGATTATTATTGGTAAAATGTTAATACTACCCAAAGTAATTTACAGATTCAAAATGCCAATGGCATATTTCACACAAATAAAAGAAACAATTCTAAAATTTCTGTGGATCCACATAAAAACCCAAATAGCCAAAGTATTCTTAAGAAAGAAGAAAGCTGGAAACATCACATTCCCCAATTTCAAACTATAATAAAAACCTATGGCTGTAAACCAGTATGGTATTGGCATAAAAACAGACACATAGGTCAACAGAACAGAATACAGAGCCCAGAAATAAACCAATGCATTTATGGTCAATTAATTTACAACAAAGGAGCCAGGAATATACAATAAGAAATGGGCAGTCTCCAATAAATGGTGCTGGAGAAACTGGACAGCCACATATGGAAGAATGAAACTTGAACACTATTACACTTACACAAAAATTACCCAGAATGAACATAAGACCTGAAGCCATGGGGTGCCTGAGTGGCTCAGGGGATTAGGCATCCAACTCTTGATTCTGGCTCAGGTCATGATCTCACGGTTCATGAGATTGAGCCTTGCAGAGATCCTGCTTGGGATTCCCTCTTTCCTTCTCTATCTGCCCTTCCCCTGCTTGTGTGCTTTTCTCTCAAAATAAATGAATAAACTGAAAAATAATAAAAATAAAAAGGACTGTCTTTTTAAAATACAAAAAGACCTGAAACCATAAAAGTCCTAGAAGACAACATAGGTGGTAAGCTCCTTGACATAGCTCTTGTCAAAGAATTTTTAAATTGGACACCAAAAGCAAAAGCAAAAAAGGAAAATAACACAAGTGCGATTACATCAAATTAAAACTTATTGAGTGACAGAAAATATTAGTAAGTCATATATCTGATAAGGGGTTAATATCCAAAATATGTAAAATGTTCATACAACTCAATAACAAAAAAAAAAACCTAACAAAAAATGGAGAGAATCTGAGTAGACATATTTCCAAGAAAGATATACAGATGACCAACAGGTACAAGAAAAGAAGCTCAACATCACTTCTTATTAAGGAAATGCAAATCAAAACCACAGTCAGATATCATCCCACACCTGTTAGAATGGCTGTTACCAAAAGACAAGAAACAACAAGTGTTCACAAGGTTGTGGAGAAAAGAGATCCTTTTTTTCAACACTGGTGGGGATGAAAACTTGTGTAGCCACTATGGAAAACAGTATGGAGATTACTCAAAAAATTAAAAATAAAAATACCATATGATCCAACAATTCCAATTCTGGGTATTTATCCAAAGGGGAGGGAAAAAAACACTAACTGGAAAAGTATATATAAATCCCTGTGTTCATGTTCATTGTAGCATTATTTATTATAACAGTCAAGATATGGAAACAATCTAAGCATCCAACGATGGATGAATGGATAGATTATATATGGTACACACACACACACACACACACACACACACACACAGGAATATTATTCAGCCAGAAGAAAGAGGAAAATTCTACAATTTGCTACTACTACACTCAAAGAATACACTGTATGAACATTATGGTAATGAAATAAGTAAGACATAGAAATGTAAATACTATATGATCTCACCTATATGTGGAATCTAAAAGGAACCAAAACAAAACTAAGCTCATAAAATATAGAGAACAGACTGATGGTTACCAGAGGTGGGGGTGAGAAGTAGGTGAAGTGGGTGACTAAAGTCATAAGGTACTGCCTTCTAGTTTTAAAATAAGTAAGTCATGGGGATGTAATGTACAACATGGTGACATAGTTAATAATTCTATATCATATATTTGAAAGTTGCTAAGAAAGTATATCTTAAAAATTCTTATCACGAGAAAAAAATTCATAATATATGAAGTTGTTTACTAGATTTATTGTGGTGATTATTTCACAATATATAAATATTGAATCATTATGTTGTACAGCTGAAACTAATTATAATGTTGAATGCCAATTGTACTTCAATAAAACAAAGGGAAAAAAAGAGAAGACTTGGATCTAGAAAATCATGTTGGAGACTTTAACTGGTTCTGGAGTGGAGGGAAATTTTGTGAATATCAGATAATGTTTTATATCACTTGTCTTTAAATTCTATTTAATGTGACTACATTTCCTCCCCACCCCCATGTTTATGTAACTTATGTGACCTTGAGTAATTTATCCTCTTTGAGACAAAATCATTTTACCTCCCAGTAAGGAGGCACCCAGTTAACTATATAATCATTTCTTTATCTTGTAGTATTATCTTCTTTTGAAAAAACCCCAGACTGCAGGCCGTCCTGAGGTATGTCTTGAGTGTGTAACAACCTGAAGGTTAATCTCCATCTCAAAGAATTATGAAAATTAATTTTGACAATGTAAGTGTGTGTGTGTGTGTGTGTGTAAATGCTTTGTAATATGTAAAACACAATAAAATGGGAAGTGGTCTTACCATGCTAAGTCAGAAAACAACAGTTTTCACTGAAGACTAATAGCCACAACAATTTCACACTGTAACGCTATCAATATTTTCTTTTCTCATCTGACAGAAGGATCTATCTTTAGCAGTGTCAGGGCAATTATTTGGTGGAAGGAAATCTTGTATAATTCTACTGCCACAAAATTGAGGCAGAGTGCTTTCAGGGCTATTTACTTGAAAGGTGGATGAAGGTGGACAAGAAATTATTTCCTAAGACAATTCCAGAGTTTAAACATACCAAGACATCAGATGTAAAATGGTCAGCCTAGATATATAAAGAGGTACCCAAGAGAACACTCTCCCTATTCAGTAATTGTTGAATTGCTGAACACTTTCTTTAAGTCCTTCTACTTGGTGAAGAATAATATAAATGTGCTCCCATTCACTCCCATTCATGCTAATTCAGAGCAAGAGGCTGAGGTCCTGGAGGCCAAGACCTGAAATGGTATCTCTGTGATCTTGTTTCATCAACCAGAAAAAAGCTGTAGAGAACTTCAAAATAATACCTATTCCTGGATAAATAAATTACTCAGAAATCATGAAATGTTAATGTAAAAGACAAAGCCTTTTTATTCATAAGCAAATCAGGCAGTGCTTAAACATTAAATCTAGGAAAAATAGAGAAGCTCTAATAAGCAGAGGTTTTGAGGGTTTGAAAGGTCCTATTGACGTAGGCACTATAAAAACCAGAGATTAATGGACATAAGTATTTTTGTAGATATTAAGTTATATAATTCGATGGATTTAAAAAAACACATCATATTCAGAAATTAGTGTTTTTCATACTATCAGAAGAGATTCCTGGTATTTATGATTAACTTCAGTATCCCATGTGCAAATACTCTCCAAACATCTTGACTTTCAATGTTTAAGGAAAGGAAAAAGGATTATTAAATAGAGGTCGGTATTATTTTCACTGGATATTTTAAGAAACTGAAAAGATGTAACTCTCATTAAGTTGAGATGTAAACTAAACAGACAATTAAAAACAACAAAAAAAGAATGAACCAGCTATATATCAGATATTTGCATCTGTATCACTCTAAGAAGAGGGCAATCAGTTCATTAATGTACTCCTGAATTTCTATTAACAAAATATTATCACTATATGTTCTAAATGCGATTTCAAAATGCACCATTATCTATATAATTCTAATTATTCCCAAAGTGTGATCTAAAAATGTTTTGCTTGATACTGGCAACAAATCCATTCTACATTAAATCATCCCTACACTAAATCATTGTCATGATCATAACTGATACTATTTTTGAGATGTTTATGAGGTTAACAGTATAGTTCTCTAAATATGAAAACTGATCAGACTTTATCAAACTCAGGGTCTTAATCTTAGTACTAGCTGTATTCTAAAATTTGCAATGGCTCAAGTTATATTTATTACCCAATGTAATTCTTAACAGGACTCATAATGTTGGTTTCCTGTATTATCATGGAAATCGTTGGCCAGCATTGGCTATCAGACAATTCAGTAATGTCAAATGCAGTTATTCCACAAGAATAATTTGTTTTGATTAAAATCAATAGAAAAAATAACATGGATTAAGGGTTTTGATTACTGTGGCTAATTTTTATGACAAAAAGCAAAACAGCAGGCCTACTATTCTGGTTACATTATTTTTAGGATTGTTCCATTTTGCCAGGGACCATTGTCTATCATTGAGATGGCTACACATTGGGGCATCTGGCTGGCTCAGGAGGTTAAGTTTCCGACTTCGACTCTGGTCATGATCTCACGGTTTGTGGGTTCGAGCTGTGCTGACAGCTCAGAGCCTGGAGCCTGTTTCAGATTCTGTATCTCCCTCTCTCTCTCTCTGGCCCTCCCCTGCTCACACTGTCTCTCTGTCTCTCTCAGAAATAAATTAAAAAAACATTTTTAAAAAATGGCTGCACATTGCATGACTCTAAAATAAATCCCCCTGGAGCATCTCCTGGGGTACCTGGGTGGCTCAGTAGATTAAGTGTCTGACTGTGGCTTAGGTCTGATCTCACCATTCGTGAGTTCAGGCCCCGCTGTGTGCTGACAGCTCAGAGCCTGGAGCCTGCTTCAAATTCTGTGTGTCCTTCTCTCTCTGACCCTCCTCAACTCACACTCTGTGTCTCACTCTCAGAAATAAATTAACATTGGGGCGCCTGGTTGGCTCAGCCAGTTAAGCGTCTGACTTCCACTCAGGTCATGATCTCATGGTTCGTGGGTACGAGCCCCAGGCTCTGTGCTGACACCTAGTTCAGAGCCTGGAGCCTGTTTTGGATTCTGTGTCTCCCTCTCTCTCCCCTGCTCATGCTGTCTCTCTCTCTCTCTCAGAAATAAAAACATTTAAATTTTTTTTTAAAAAGAAATAAATTAACATTAAAATAAATCCTCCTAGATATGAGTGTTATACCAGTCCCACCACATGGAGTAACTGTTGGTAACTAAAGATACTATAATAAATTTAGCTACTTTGTAAGTATTTTCATGATTGTATCTGTAACCAATACTGAGTAATGCAGATGGCATTTGATTTGGAGAAGCATAAGTAGTTAAAGCCCATGAAAAGAGTTTAAAAGCAGAAATAACAGTGTTCCAGAAAAACATTTATTTGTCTTCCTTTAGAGTCATGGTTATACTGTCAGGAGAAAACCAGGAGGAACAGTAACTAATGCCACATAAACATCTTCAAATTTACTAATAGTGATGAAAACATCCTTTAAAGAATTGAAAAGTCTGCTCCACATTAACACATAGTAACAATGAGCCAATTTATATTTCATTCTCTCTTTATTTTATATTTAAACAAAAAAAAATAATTAGAAGTCAAACAGTTCAGGTGTTCAATTCTATACCACCTCCTGTGTGAGATCTTATTCCCTTAACTAGGATGTATCAATTACGGGATTTATGACTTCATGTTATAGTTATTTGGACAGGTATCTACCTTGGTGAATGGAATGCAAATTCCTTTAAGTCCAAATGGCTTTTATTCATCCTGATATACCCACGAGCTATAATATTTTAAGAAAATCTAGGAACAAAATAAGTATCTGGAGCATTAATAAGAAATAAACTATAGATGAGCTTTTAAAGGACTTTTCTTTATAAGTTTCTTTTATTTTTTAATTATTACCAATGATAGTAGTCATAATCATTCTTACCAGACAGTGATAATTTTATTCAGGTATGTTTTCAACTAATATGTATTACATATTTATATGAGCCAGTCTCTGGGTTTAAGCCCTGAGAGAGTAGAAGAAGATATATTGAATATCTGACACCATAGATGGGCTTAAAACATACATGCAAAACAGATATTAAACATCTCAGTAAAACAAAATATTTTAAGCTAGTAGTATAGGATGCTATCAGAGCATACAGCCTGAAGAAATATTCTACAGTGGGAAGGTGTCCCTGAAGAATTTATTTAGAGGCTGAGATGCAGAAGAGAAGTAAGAATTTTTCCAAGAAAAAAAAAAAATGGAGGGGGGATGGGAAGAATATATTATGTAATACGAAATTTTATCTGTGGATGCAAATTTATGACAAGCTAACTTAAGCTTCCAAAATATAATGTATAAATACTAACATTGTTCATATAAGGTTAATTTATATTCAAAGCACTGAAAAATAGGTTTTTAGGGGCGCCTGGGTGGCTCAGTCAGTTAAGCATCCAACTCTTGATTTCAGCTCAGGTGATGATCCCAGGGTCATGGGATCAAGCTCAGTGTCAGACTCCATGCTGAGCATGCAGCCTGCTTAAGAGTCTCTCTCTTCTCTGCTCCACTCCACCTCCTTCTCTCTTTAAAAACATATCAAAAACAAATAACAAGGAATGCCTGGGTGGCTCATTCAGTTAAGCATCCAACTCTTGATTTTGGCTCAGGTCATGATCTCATGGATGTGGGTTTGAACTCCACATCGGGCTCTGTGCTGTAAATAAAGATCTTGCTTTGGATTCTCTCTCCTTCTCTCTCTGCCCCTCCCCCGCTTCTGTGCTCTCACTCTCTCTGAAAAATAAATAGATAAACTTTGAAACACACACGCAGACATACACAGAAATAAAAAACATAGACTCCATTTCCCTTGTGAATAAAATTTGAGTTTTCTTAGATTTGATCCTTTTATAACATTAACCATTCAAAGGACTTATATTTGTAGAAATTTTTAGATTAACAGAGATCATATTCTATTCTGTTAAAACTGCCAACTAACTGACAAAAATTTCCCTTATTTTACTGAAAGGAATTATCTAGGAATCGGCTAAACCTCCTAATCTTTATTAAAAAATATATAAAACATATATTTATTTATTTTTTTGTTTATTTATTTTTGAGAGAGAGATAGAGTGCAAGTGGAGGAGAGGCAGAGAAAGAGGGAGACACAGAATACGAAAGAGGCTCCAGGCTCTGAGCTGTCAGCATAGATACTGAGATGGGGCTCAAACCCACAAACCCTGAAATCATGACCTGAGCTGAAGTCAGACGCGCAACCAGCTGAGCCACCCAGACGTCCCTAAAATGTATATTTTTTTGTGTCAGGACTTTAATAATGTCAACACAAAAATGAAATCACCTAAATTAGAAGGCATTCATACAACTCAACTTTTAACTTCAATAGAATTATTAAAAATTTTACCTACTTTATCTTATCCTCAATGTCATTCTTTTTGGGAGATGTTATTTATTTTAAATATTACTACCAGAAGTAGTTTTGTAAAATAATTTTTAACTTCATAAAACACTTAACCAAAGTAATTATGTTGAGTCCAATATAACTAAATCTTACAATATTTATCTTCAATATGCATCAAGAGTGATTCCCCCCACAAAGGGAAGTGTTTAAATAGAAGATTAAAAATACAGGAGTGTTTAAATAAAATTTAAATAGAATAAAACACATTTTTATCCTTAATAAACAAATATTTAATTGGGGAAATTATAGTGAGGATATTGTTTTCAGCTGAATACTAAGAACACATCAACAGAAATGTCTTTTCAGAACCATACTTTAATATTATACCCTCAGCTTTCATCAGGGATCATTGTAAGAAATAGCCAAATGAAAATCATTCCTGTGTTCATTATAAAACTATACCTTATTTTTTTATTTGTTTATTTTTTTTTTACAAATAGTTTATTGTCAAATTAGTTTCCACATAACACCCAGTGCTCATTCCCACGAGTGCCCTCCTCCATGCCCACCCCTCCTCCCCCCTACATCCATCAGTTCTCAGTTTTTGTCAGCATTCAAGAGTCTCTCATGGTTTGCCTCTCTCCCTTTTCCCCACCATTTCCCCCCTTCTTCTCCCCCTTGGTCCTCAGTTAAGTTCCTCCTAATCCTCCTATACGTGCAAACATATGATATTTGTCCTTCTCTGCCTGACTTATTTCACTCAGCATAACACCCTCAAGGTCCATCCATGTTGCTACACATGGCCAGATTTCATTTTTTCTCATTGCCATGTAGTATTCCATGGAAAACTATACCTTATTTTTTAACCCAGTGTATCCTTCATAAAGTTTCCAAGGGAGAAATTTCCTTAAGCAGTTTTGCAAGAGGGAAATTTTTGTTTCCCTTCAGAAACAGAAATACTTCCCTCATTTGGGTAAGAATTGTGCAAGTTATATATATTTCCTCATATACATTTATTAGTGTTTGGGTGTGCTTGTGTGTAAGAGATAAATTTCAGGGAGCGAAAAATCACAAAAGATAAATAACTCAAATTAACTACCCTTGTGGTCCTTCTAAAAGCTACATTTTCTATTTCCATTTTATTCACTTTATTGCATGTGTTTTCTTTATTGCAAACCATTGGTATGTTCTTAAAACGGAGTGAATACACAATTATTTTGTCACAGAAAAAGAAATATAAGCCCTATGATTTCCTTCTAATATACACTGGTATTTTTCAGAGGCTTTTACACCACAATTCACTTGTTTTCTAAAGTTAACTATAATTATTTGATTGAGAAAGAAAAATTAATTATATACACAGTAAATATTTTTAGTAAACTAATCAATTCTAGCAGTAAAAGTGTCATGCATTTATATTTCATAAAAGATATATTATATGGTAACTCAAGAAAAATCTAGTAGTCATAGTGCATGTAAACATGCCCAATGTAAACTGATTAATATGTGGAATCATTTATTTGAATGTAGCAATTTATGAATGTTATTTGCCAATTATCCTACAATCCCTTTAATAGTCTTCCTGACTAATTACAATTAAAACATAACATAACATTGGCTTTCCTGAAAAATTCAAAAGCTCTAAGAATTAGCAGGAAAAATTTAGAAGTCATACGTTTTATGGTTTATCAAAATAAAGAACTTTTGCTTTGTGAGAGTCCATGTGATGTGGTAAGAAGACTAGCTACAGAATAAAATTTTTTAAAAAATTGCAAATCACACAGCTGCCTAAGGACTACTAGCTAAAATATGTAAAGGATACTCAGGGGGCACCTAGGTGGCTGGTGGTTAAGTGTCTGGCTTCAGCTCAAGTAGAGATCTACAGTTTGTGGGTTCGAGCCCCACAGGCTCCATCTTGAAAGTGTGGAGACTGCTTGGGAGTCTCACTCTCTCCTCTCTTTGTCCCTCTGCCACTCTCTTTCTCAAAATAAATAAACTTAAAAAAATGAATACTCAAAACTCAACAGTTAAAAAAACAAACAAACAAACAAACAAACAGGGGCTCCTGGGTGGCTTAGTCGGTTAAGCCAACTTTCGCTTAAGTCATGATCTTGCGGTTCATGGGTTCGAGCCCCGCGTCGGGCTCTGTGCTGACTGCCAGCTCAGAGCCTGGAGCCTGTTTCAGTCTGTGACTCCCTCTCTCTCTGACCCTCCCCTGCTCGCGTTGTCTCTCTCTCTCTCTCCTAGAAATAAATAAAACATAAAAAAAAAACCCACATAATCCATTAGACATTGACAAAGAAGTGAAGAGACATTTCACCAAAGAAGGAAATGTAAATTTAAATCACAGTGAGTTATCACTGTTAGAGTAAGCAGTTAGTTAGGATTTAACAAGATGTTTGGAGGCCAACAAAGGGTGAGTCAAGACCCATTACCAGGAAAGTAGCAACCTGGCTGGCAACATTCCACAAAGGTCACAAGAAACCAGATCAAACTAGTCAGACACAAGACAAAAGGTTGGAAAAAGCTTGAAACCCTGCTCCCAAAAAATCCCCTACCCCAGTAATAAATAGTGTACCCTTTAGTAAAAAACTGTCAATAAAAGAGACACTCAATCCTTGGGTGCAGCTCTCTGTTGGTTGATTTTTGCCTGCTCTCACGTCTCAAGAGTGTACTCTTTCTTTCTTCTTAATAAACTCTTAACTTGTACCACTAAACCAATGTCTGGTCTGCCCTTGAATTCTTTTCTTTCAAGGAGACTAAAGGCCTCTGGTGATGTCCTGGAGATGAGTTGGGCAAGGTCTCAGGACCAGGGTGTCTCCCCAACCCACTCAAAAACATTACCACATACATATCAGTTTTCATAAAGCCAAGTATGCATTTACCGTATATGGTAGGCAGAATAATGCCAACCTGTACTGCCCTCAATAAGAGATATCTATATTCTAATCCTCAGAGCCTGTGAACATATTTTACTTGGCAAAACGCACTTTCAAGTTGTGAGTAAATTAAAGACTTTGAAATGGGAAGGGTAAACAGGATTATCCAGCAGGATCCAATGTGTTCACAAAGGTCCTTGTAAGGAAAAGAAAAAAGCAAGATAAGTCAGAATCAGAGAAGGAGGTGTAATGGAAGAAACAGAGGTAGTGGGTATTGGGGAGAGAGAGACTTGAAGATGCTATGCTGCTGTCTTTGAAGATGGAAGAAGGAGTCATGATCAAGGAACATGGACAGCCTTGAATTGGAAAAGCTGGGAAGTAGATTGTTCTGTAGAGTGTCCAAAAGGAACACAGCCCTGCAGTCACCTTGATTTTAGGCCAGTGAGATTTCTAACCTTCATATCTGTAATTTAACCAAATTTTCACTACTTAAGCCACTAAGCCTGTGGTAGTTTGTTACAGTAGCAGGAAGAAAGAAAACTAATATCCAATACAACCTAGTGATTGTATTCTTGGGCATTTATTCCTGAGAAATGAAACTAGTTCACACAAAAGTTTGTACATGAATTTCACAGATGTTTCATTTATATTTAAAAACTGGAGGCAGCCCAAATGTCCTTCAATGGGTGAATGGTTAAACAAACTGGTACATAAGCATCATGGAATGCTATTCTGTGAAAAAGGAACAAACTATGGATACATACACTTTGGATTATTCTTTGTGGGATTGTACTGAGGGGGACAAAGCCAATTTCACAAGATTATATAATGTATAATTCCATTTAAATAATATTTTTGAATGACACAATTTTAGCAATAAAAACATGTTTATGTTCTTACTGATGGTTCAGGATAGAAGAGGAAGGGAGGAAGGTTGGTGTGAAATCTGGTGTTGAGAACTTTGGTAAATCAGCGAGAGAATTTCTACTGGTAGATTACTGAAGTTTCAGTATAATTGATGAAAGTCATATAATGATCCCTTGGCTATTTAATTAGAATCCAGAATAGTCACACTGCCAGTTGTACCGATTAATTCTGTTTTTATTTTCTTCTTTAAGACAAGGTCCTCTGGTACATGCAAATAAGTGGAAAGCCTTCAGAAACAGGAAATAAATTGAAGTATCATCTACTCACCTAACTATTAATGGAGAAGCTGTCTTAGGAAGTTAACATTTAAATTGTATAACCCAGCAAATTTGTTAAGATATTCTGAAATGGTTGCAACCAATTCTCTGTAGGAGCTTGTGAAACAGAAAGTTGAAAAACCCCTGATTAAAAACATCATTCATTAAAAAGATTTATATTTAATGCCTATCTTTCTAAGATACACATCTGTAAAATAGTTTTTTTCATATTACCAAGAAATCTTATATTAGTACATATGCTCAGTGATTGAAATGATATATGCAGATGAAAATAAAATGCTATTTAACCTTAAGCAAATTCCCTTTCATATGTTAACTTATTTTATTCTTATTTGTAGCATTGTTGGACTTCCTAAAGATCATTTCAATCACAATGATCTTGATCATGCATCTTAATTCATACATAGACTCAACAAAATCTCAAAGTGTGGACAAATTATATGCAGAGGGAATGCACTATATATGTATATTGTTCCTCAATCAATTTTACATTAAAAATTAAAATAAAAAAGGAACCAGAAAAATGCATCATTTTTTACATAGTTTATTGTCAAGATGGTTTCCATATAACACACAGTGCTCATCCCCACAAGTGCCCTCTTCCATGCCCATCACCCTCCTTCCCCTCCCCCCCACCCCCATCAGCCCTCAGTTTGTTCTCAGCATATAAGAGTCTCTCATGGTTTGCCTCCCTCCCTCTCCCCAACTATTTTTCCCCTTCTCCCCCGTGGTCTTCTGTTAAGTTCCTCCTAATCCTCCTATATGTGCAAACATATGGTATCTGTCCTTCTCTGCTTAACTTATTTCACTAAGCATAACACCCTCAAGTTCCATCCATGTTGCTACATATGGCCAGATTTCATTCTTTCTCAATGCCATGCAGTATTCCACTGTATAGATGAACCACATCTTCTTGATCCATTCATCAGTTGATGGACACTTAGCCTCTTTCCATGTTTTGGCTATTGTGGAGAGTGCTGCTATGAACATTGGGGTACATGTGCCCCTAGGAATCAGTACTCCTGTATCCGTTGGGTAAATTCTTAGCAATGTTATTGCTGGGTCATAGGGGAGTTCTATTGTTAATTTTTTGAGGAACCTCCACACTGTCTTCCAGAGGGGCTGCACCAGGTTACATTCCCACCAACAGTGTAGGAGGGTGCCCATTTCTCCATATCCTTGCCAGCATCTAGAATCATCTGATGTGCTCATTTTAGCCACTCTGACTGGTGTGAGGTAGTATCTCAGTGTGGTTTTGATTTGTATTTCCCTGATGAGGAGGGATGCTGAGCATCGTTTCATGTGTCTGTTGGCCATCTGGATGTCCTCTTTGGAGAAGTGTCTGTAAATGTTTTCTGCCCATTTCTTCACTGGATTATTTATTTTTCAGGTGTGGAGTTTGGTTAAGTTCCTTATAGATTTTGGATACTAGCCCTTTATCTGATGTGTCATTTGCAACTATCTTTTCCCATTCCATCGGCTGCCTATTAGTTTTATGGACTGTTTCCTTTGCCGAAAATGCATCATTTTTTAAGAGCCAGATATAAGAGGCTACAAATCAACTAAGAATATTTTATGAGTCTAAAAATCTACCACTGGCAAAGTGGAGGACATATAGTTTTAATTTGGTTATTTGAATGGCAACACACTGAAATAATATAGTTTTTACCTAATTATGTTATTATGCTATGCATTTTGGTTTGAGTTCATATTCATAAATAGTAATATAACTTTAAACAATTTTGTAATAATAACTCTGATTATGTTCTAAATGTTGGCTGTGAGTAGAAAGTAATCTCAGCCTAATTAGCTAGTTACTTCTATATGCTAAATTAGAGCTATATTACAAAATAAAAACCTTTAAATTATATAGTGAAGAAATCTCCAAACATAATTACCAGAATCTCTACAGGAAGATATAATTACTATGGGCTAAATTCTTTCTTCAGCTTCATTTTTGCATCTCTCACAGAAGCCAATAGACAAAAACTGCATACATATCTAAGGGCTGAAATTAAACTTACTGTGAATTCTCCTGGGCAATGTCCAAAAACTAATGGAAGATATATCATGAAAGCTTAAAATAAATATTTCCAACAATGTATAGTGAAACCAACTTAGGACACCATCCATTCCTGTTAAAAGCAGGAATCTGGAATGTTCAATGCCAACCTTGATTTCCTAATCAACTCACCCTCTGCCCTTGAAGAACTTACTTAATTAGTCTATGTCTAACTTTATGCACCTGTAAAATGGAGATAATAAATATTCATTTACCTCATGGGATGTTTGGGGAATTCATGATTTTAAAATGCAAAGAGAGTTGTGAATAAAAGTTGTGGATCAAAGTGCAGAATGGGGAACATGTCAGATGGTATGCTTCTGCTCTGTGTCTAGAATATTGTTGGTAAGCAGTATCCATTGCTTGATAATAATTGCATTGGGAATAACCATCAGAGTCAGAAAGTGGGATGTTGAGTAAAATGAAAAAAGAAAAAAAATATTCTGGTGACAATACATAATCTGATTTCTTATCTTACCACAGTAGATTAATAAATCACCAGAAATGACATACTCAAAGTGATAACAATTTGAGCAGTAAATGTGTATAACTGGAAAGCATATGTACAACATATTGGTCAAGGCAATGCAGATCTGGTTTTAATCTCAACACTACTTTATATGTGACCTTGGGTAAATAACTTTGCCACAATGACAGAAAGATAGAACTGAAAATAGACTCATAAGAGATTTATGAGGATTCATTAATGATGTATATCAAAAACATCATAATACTGACCCATAATAAGTATTGCTTATAATAAGTACATATTATATATGAGATATGTATATATTAATATATATCTATACATATGAAATATATATGAATATATGGCATAAAACAATTTTATATATCTATCTCATATATATCTAATATATTAATATACATATGAGATATTAATATACATATGAGATATAGCAAATATATGTATACACATATATAGCATAGAGTGATGAATAAGCTTTCAAGGAATTTACATTCTGAAGGAAAAAGAATAAGGCTATATAGAACCATGATAATTTCTTATGGTGGTACATGTTATGAAGCAGATAAAACAGAATAATGCTATAGATCATTAGTTATCAATCTGAACAACAAATTGGAATTACTTGGGAAACTTCTTTAAAATGCTCATGTTTAGGTTCCACTCCAGAACAAATAAATCAGTCTCAGGTTTGTGATCCACATGCACTTCATGAAGGATATGTAATCATATAAGATGGCAAAAAGAGGAAAGAACAATTTGGAGAGAAAGGAAAAAGGTTGGTATTATTTTCTACATAGTAATTTCTATGTTCACATAAAAAGTATCTAAGGGAAGGGAGCTAACTATGTGGTTTGAGGTCTTAGGAGAGATATTTAGATAGAGATTTTTTGGAACAAACAGTATATACTTAGCGGTTGAAGTCATATATGAAGGTGACATTACCTAAGCAGAATATTTAGAGCAGGAAAACTGAATGTGAGGGGACAAAAGACATATAATATGGCTCCCATAATGCTCACGCCCTGGTGTTTATGCTTATGTGGAGTCCTACTCTTTGAGAGTGAGAGGTATCTGTGAGTAGATTCTAAATAATGGATAATATGGACATAATTCTGTACATATGATTATACGACTATATAAGATTATAGCACTCAACTTGCTGGAGTTATTTCTATTTCTCACTTTGAAAAAGCAAGTGCTCATGTTGGGGAAACTCATGCAATGAGCAATTACAGGTGACTTCTAAGGATGCCTGGCTGGTACTGTCTGAGGAGCATGTGACTCAATCTCAGGGCATCAGTCCGAGCCTCACATTGGGTGTGGAGATTACCTAAATAAATAAACAACAACAACAACAAAAACCCCACAAGTTACCTCTAGTTGCTGGAGGTGGCTTCCAGCTAACAGTCATCAAAGAACCCAGGACCTCAGCCATAAAACTGCAAGGAACTGAATTCTGCCAATAGTCTGAATTTATAAGTGGATCCTTCCTCAGTTGAGCCTCATATGTGACCACAGTTTTGATAATCATTTTGACCACAGCCTTGCAACTCTGTAAGCAAAAGACATACTTAAACCATACCAGGACTCCCTATCCACAAAAACTGTAAGATGATAAATGCATGTTGTTTTATGCCACTAAGACAGGTGTAATATCAGTGCTTAGCAGTATATAATTAATACAATGAATAAAAGGAGCATTGGAGGAAAAAAGGCAGTATTCCTAGATGTGGAAAGAAAACAAGGTGAGAGTTACATTATAATATACCTAAAATTTAATTTTAAATAGTATTATAGAGGCAGGGTGATATGATGCATGAGATTATGCAAAGTAATGCAATTCTGCCTTCTGGAGCATCTGCTGGAGCAGTGAAAGGGCAGGAACAGTTAAGTTCCCCCAGTTAATTGCACACATTTTAGAAACTGTTTTTTTGCTGTTGTTCAGTTAAAATTACCTCCATGTGTGGCATAATTTTATCTAAGATTTGCTTTTATTATAGCTTCCTTCATGGCTGGATCAATCTACCAAAGTGAAAATAAAAGTTGTTATGTAACCAGGTCGATTTAGGTTTATTGAAATAGCAAGAGCTTTAAGAAGAGAATGCTCAGGGGGTGCCTGGGTGGCTCAGTCGGTTAAGCATCTGACTTCGGCTCAGGTCATGATCTCACGGTTTGTGGGTTCGAGCCCCGTGTCAGCTCTGTGCTGACAGCTCAGAGCCTGGAGCCTGCTTTGGATTCTGTGTCTCCCTCTCTCTCTGACCCTCCCTTGCTCATGCGGTTTGTCTTTCTCTCAAAAAAATAAATAAAACATTAAAAAAAATTCTTTCTAGAAGAGAATGATCAATACTCTGGAGTAGTTTAAATATAACAAGACAAGAATTAACAAGTGCCCTTTATATTTGTCAGTTAAGATTTCAAAATTCAGGGGTGCCTGGCTGGCTCTGTCAATTGGGCATCTGACTCTTGATTTTGGCTTGGCTCATGATCCCAGGGTTGTGAGATGAAGCCCTGTGTCAGGCTCCAAGCACAGCATGGATTCTCTCCCTCTGCCCCTCCCCCTCCTCAAAAAAATAAAATAAAATAAAAAATTATTCCAGCAAACATAGTTTCAGTGATCTAGTGGGAGCCAGATTACTGGTGGTGACAAGGAAGTGATACCAATGAGTGTAGATTATTTGTTCCAGAATCTTAGCTGAGGAAAGGAGAGAGATGAGGAAAAAAAAAAAAAAGTAACATACAGTTTCATTATGAGTTGAATTATGTCCCCCAAAAGATATGTTCAAGTTCTAACCCTTGGTAGATATGCATGTGACCTTATTTAGGAATAAGATCTTTGCAGGGTAATCAGGTAAAGATGAGGTCATACTATATTAGGGTGGGCCCTGGTCCAAAATGACTGGTGTCCTTAGGAAAGGAAAATGGAAACATAGGAAAGAGAACACGATGTGAAGACACAGACACATGTAGACACAAAGGGAAGAAAAGACAGCCATCTGAAGACTGAGGCACAGTTTGCAGTTATGCTGAAAACAAAGGATGCATGAGGCTACCAGAACCTGGAACAGGCAAGGAAAAATCCTTCTCTAGAGGCTTCAGAAGAAGCATGGCCTTCTGGGTCTCAGTTTCAAACTTCTAGGCTCCATAACTGTGATACAATCAATTTCTGCTGTTTTAAGCCACCTCATTTGTGGATAATTTGTTATGGAAACTCTAGGAAACTAACATAAATTTAAAAGGAAATAATCTTATGATGCATGTTTCTTAAACTTATTCATACTGAGAAGAATCCAAGGCAACAGATAAGTTGTAGATTCAATTAGAAAGAAAAGTTCTGAAAGGGAGAATATCATGGAAGAGACAACAGGACAGGATCAAGAGGAGTGTTCAATGTACAGATCATTTCCTCACAAAAGCACCTGAGTGATTGTTAAAAAGGCAGATTCCTGGGCCTTTCAAAAAAAAAAGTAAAAAGATATTGTCCCTGAATGTGGAGTCTGGGACTCTGCAGTTATTGTGATCTTATCACACTAAAGTTTAAGAAACACTGGGGCACCTGGGTGGCTCAGTCGGTTAAGCGTCCAACTCTTGGTTTCAGCTCAGGTCATGATCTTGTGGTTTCATGGGTTCAAGCCCCATATCAGTCTCTGTGCTGGCAGCATGAAGCCTGCTTGGGATTCTCTCTCTCTCTCTGTCTGCCTCTCATTTATGCTGTCTCTTTCTTAAAAAATAAACTAAAAAAATAAAAAAAAAACAAGTTTAAAAAACACTGATCAACCCTTATATGTGGAATAAAAAAATAACAATAAATAAAAAATAACCTCCCCATGCTCACAGATATTGAGAATAGATTGGTAGCTGACAGAAGCAGGGCAGGAGTTGAGGGCAAGAAATCCATGAAGGAAGTCAGAAGATAGAAACTTTTAGTTATAAAATAAATGTCATGAGGATGTAATGTATAGCATAGTAACTATAGTTAATATACTATAATAACTGATAGTTACTAAGAGAGTACATCTTAAAAGTTCATATCACAAGTACTGAGTGCTGTATAAAATTGTTTAATCACTACAGTGTATACCTGAAACTAATGTAACACTGTCTATCAAATATACTTGAACTAAAATAACAAATAATAAATGTGAAATAAAGTTCTAATCACAAGAAAAAATATTTACGTATGATAATAGACTTTAACTAGACTTATTGTGGTGATCATTTTGTAATATAATTATTGAATCATTAAGATGTACATCTGAAATTTATGCATGTCTGTCCATTATATATCAACAAAAACAAATTAAATTAAAAAAAGAAACACTGATCTACAGAGTAGGTAAATTGTGAAAATTTATAATTTAAAATTTTAAAATAACTGTCCTTGCATATGGGAATGGGAACTAATCCTCAATTTGTATTAGAATTGCAAAATGTTAGGAGCCAGATAATAGTGGGTCCATGAATTACTGGAAAAAATTGTCTTTGATCATGACTTTTCCTGTAGCAGCACAAAACATTTGCAGTGTAGTCACTACCTTAACATATTGTCTTGCTCTTGAATATGACTTTCTGATTATTACTCCTTATTTTTCTTTTCTATACGATATGATACTTGCTTTATACTTGTTTACCAAAGTGGATTATATTCTGGCTCCAAGTAAAGCTTCTCAATTTGTTATTTCTTTTGTTTTTTCCTGTCACACTTCAATTAGTCTCAGATTTAACTGCAATTCTGTCTTTTGATTAATTTTCTTATTGTTCCCCATAAATGTCAAATTCACCTCAAATCGATATATTTATAGGTGGTAATAGCCCCTCCAACTTTTCCAGGGGAACATAAGAACTGTTTTCAGAGTACATTAGAAAGACCTAAGGAGAGTACCATATTTGTAGATACTTGAGCCCTACCCTCCAAGATTCTGATTTAGTGTCTGACTCCAAGAATCTGAACCCACAGAAAGTACTTTCTGATGCTGAAATAGGAGCAACGAGACATGCTTTCCAGAAACACTCCCCAAGGGGTGAGGAGTATTCACTGCAAGCTTAAAATGATTACAGACACGGACAAAGCAGCCAGAAGTGTTAATGAAATCTCTGGCAGCATTAAGAGCTATATAATATCCAGATCAAGAAAGGTAAGTTTCTATTCCCTGCAATGGCCAAATTGAGCTTGAAATATTGTGTTTGGTTACACACATCATATTTTAATAAGAACAGGTGTTACAGTGTGGTTTGTTTTGACCCAGAGAATACAATTCATATCATTGATGCCCATGGAGTACAGAGTTCAGGTCCTTGTCAGGGTGGTGTTCCTATATCTTATAGCTGCAGCTGTTTCCCAGAAACTCAGGAAATACCACACTGAGCTCTCCATCCACAAGCACTCTTTGATCTACATTGTAGAGCTACATAATGTTTAAGAAGGAATAATTAATACATTCAATATGTAATTGGAAGAGTATGACAGCTAAGGATCCATTTTCATAATGTTCTACAATCTCTTTTTCTTAGCTTTATTGAGGTATAACTGACAAAATTATAAAATAATTAAAATGTACAATGTGATTATTTTATATATGTATAAATAGAAAAATGATACTACTGATCTAATTAATTAATACATCAATCACCTCACATATTTATTTTTTTTTGGTGAGAACACAAATTCTGGTCTTGTGATAAATTCCAAGTTTGTAATGCAGTGTTAATTCTATCGCCATGTTATACATTAGATCCTCAGACATTATTCATCTTATAATTGAAAGTTTGTAGCCTTTTACCAGCCTTTCTCTATTTCCCCTCACCACACACCGCCCCTGGAAACACTTTTCTTCTCTGTTTCTAGGAGTTCAACTTTTTTTTTTTTCTAATTGCATGTATAAGTAAACTATGCAGTATTTTTGTCTTTCTCTCTTTGGCTTATTTCATTTAGGATAAATGAAAGCATCATCCATGTTGTCAGGATTTCCTTCTTTTTAAAATCCTGACTAAAATCCCATTGTATATAGATACTGCATTTTCTTGATCTATTCATCCATTAACAATTGGTTGTTTCCATACCTTAGTTACAAAAAATTCTGCAATGAGCATGGGAGCAAAGATAGCTCTTTGAGATAATGGTTTCATATGTCCCACAATCTTAAAGCCCATTTATATTTCAAACTCTCATCTGGGTCTAAAAATCTTAGGGACAAGATATTTTCCATGCATTCAAATCCACTTAAAGTTCTGAGGAATCAATAACCAACTGCTAGAACCACAAAATTTCTGATATTACTGCTTTATATGTTTTCAGAGTATCCCCTCCCATCACCAATCTCTTTCTATCTCCCTTTCTTTGTTTTTCTCTATCTCCCTAACTCAGTGCTCTCTCTCTCTCTCTCCTTCCCACCCCCCCCGACCCTGGCAAATGAAAGGCATATTTTTTCCTACTTTAGTGGTTTTCAATAAAGCTAATGATTAGAATCACCTGGGGGAGATTTTACACTACAAACATCTGAGACTCCAACCTAGAGATTGAAAACATTTGCCATAAGCTTAAAACAGAGAAACATCAGGGCCCCTGGGTGGCTCAGCTGGTTAAGTGTCTGGCTTCAGCTCAGGTCATGATCTCATGGTTCATGGAATTGAGCCCCACGTCGGGCTCTGTGCTGACAGCTAGTTCAGAGACTGAAGCCTGCATCAGATTTTGTGTCTCCCTCTCTCTCTGACCCTCCCCTGCTCATGCTGTCTCTATCTCTCTCTCAAAAATAAATAAAACATTAAAAAAATAAATTTTAAAAAACCCAGAGAAACATCTCCATGGTTAGTCTTATGCATCTGGAATTGTTACTCATTCTTCCTGCTTCACCTCAAAAGGAACCTCATTCATCTTACTCTAAGACACTATTTCTTCACTGAAATTAGTCTTTATTTTACCTTTAGATTAGAAATCTACTCAACAGCTCACCAATTCAAAATGAAACTACAATTCTGACAAACTTGCAGATGGCTTAGTTTCTCCAACTTTTCTAATGCTCTGTCAGAGGTGGAGTGCATTTTCAGAGGGGATAAACAGATCTTTTTTATTTCCTTTCAAAACATTTTACCCCAGGCCTCCCATCATTTAGATGAAGGACACAAACATGGCAAACATTCACAAATATCCATATTGACTATATGTCCAAGCAATTCCAACCTGGAATTCCATATTGAGGAGTTCTAGATTTACTTTTGCTGGAATATTCAAGGGGAGACTGGAAGACAAGTGTTAAGAGAGTGTGCGTGCGCGTACGCACACACACATGCATGCATACATACACACATTGATTACAAAGAAGATTTCATATACTCAGAACTGCAGGACCTAAACAGTGAAACTAAAAGTTTTAAAAACCTTAGCTGACTGTAGGAACTTTTGAGTTCTGACATCACGGATTGCTAAATGGAAGCCTTAGAAAATTTATAAAATATGTATTTCATATTTCATCCCAATGTTCAATATTTCATTCTCTAACTTAGAGATGTTGTGTAGAGCCACAGCTGTTGCTTTGTTTGCTTTCAAGAAAACAAAACAAAACAAAACAAAACCGTGCTGTTGACTTATGCCAAACCTAGGAGTTGAATCTCATTAAGTTACTTATTTATTACTATGGCTTCAATTTCCCATTCTTTGTCTCCAAAGTAGGTGAGAGTTCCAATGATGGAAATGAAACAAATCAAATCCATCATGTAATATTATAAATATTTATCATTTACATTTCTTAAAAACAAATATTGAGTATAAACATCACTGATACTTCTCCAATAATAAGTAACATAATTTTAGAAACATCACTGTCATTTTCTTTCATCAAATAAAAAAGGATGAGTAATATTAACAATAATTGGTTTATTGTAAGATAATAAAAATTCCCTGTTGGTATTGCAGAAAGATAGGACTCCTGAACAAGGTAAACTGGCAGGATAAAGAAAAAGAATGTCAATAGTATATCATGTCAACTAATGAAAATATCAAGACAAAGACTTCTAAGTTTGTACTTATTTATTCCAACCTACCAAAGTGTGAATTTTAGCTTTGATTTCATGACAGATACTCCTTTTCTAATATTTCAAATAAAATATTCCCTTGGCCTGTGAAAACTATGAAATTATGAATATTTTAAATATTAAAATATATTAAAACTTACACAAAGATATTAAAACTTACACAAATTATGTAAATAAATTAGACTCTACTGTACAGCAGTACTTATCAAACTTTCCCTCTGGAGTCTAATTAACAGCAAAGGAAAATGAATTTACATCCCCAAATGTCTATGGGACAAAACACACTGCTGTATGACCCAAGCAAACATAATTTTTTTAAGCTTAGTCCCAAATTTTTAAAAAAAAATGATAATTTAATGCAATAACAAATGCATATTTAATTTTAAAACAATAAAAATTAAATTATTTTTATCCCAAATCATGTAGGATGTTTAATAATCTTGAATGCTAGGACCTTGGTATAAGAAGCATATATTTAATAAACTTCTCAATATGAAAAATCTCATAACATTGAGAGAAGTTTTATTCCAGAGGATTTGATCAGAATTTATACAAATGTATATTTTTTGACCAGGTAAAATGAGTGCTTAGAGTTAAGATCTATAGGAAAGTGCAAGTCTAGAATAGATAAAAGTCACAAAGTAAATGTGATGAAATATAATGGTATGTAAACATTTTTCCAAAGAAGATCTACAAATAGCTAACAGGTACATGAAAAGCCATTCAACATCACTAATTATCAGGGAAATGCAAATCAAAACCACAATGAAAAATCACCTTTTAGAATGCTTATCATCAAAAGAAACAGTAAGTGTTGGTGAGAATGTGGAGAAATTGAAACTTTGTTCATTATTGGTAGGAACATAAATTGGTACTATCACTATGGAAAACAGTATGGAAGCCCCTTAAAAAATTAAAAATAAAACTACCTTATGATCCAGCAATCCCACTTATGGAATATATATCCAAAAGAAATGAAACAAGAATCTTGAAGAAGTATCTACAAGTTCATTGTAGCATTAGTAAAATAATGAAGATATAGAAATAAGCCAGGTGTCTGTCAATGGGGTGAATGGATAAAGCAGATGTGAGATATATATACGCACATATACACATATACATACACACAATGGAATATTATTCAACCATAAGAAAGAAACAAAATCTTGTCATTTGCAATATGGAAGGGCTCTAAGGGTATTATGCTAAGTGAAATAAGTCAGACAGAGAAAGATAAATACTATATGAAATGACTTAGATGTGGAATCCATACAAGCCAAACTCCTAGAAACAGAGGAGTATGATGGTTACCAGAGGCTGGGGTAGGGGGGAAATGGGAAGATGTCAGTCAAAGGATACAAATTTCTAGTCATAAGATAAATAAATCCTGTAGATCTCATGTACATGAATATAATTACTAATACTATGTTATTAACTTGAAAGATGCTAAGATAGTAGATCTTAACCATTTCCACCACAAAGAAATAGTAATTATGTGATATGATGGAAGTGTTAGCTAACCTTACAGTGGTAATCATTTTGCCATATATGAGTGTATCAAACCAATACTTTGTATACCTTAAATCACACATATATGTCAAATATATCTTAACAAAATTGGGGGAAAGAATATAATGGTTTAGCTTGACTTTTAGGTTAACTATAAAATATTTAAATGAAGAAATTAAAAGATCTAGCCTAAATGCTATGAAAGGCCTGTGGATGAAGAGTATACTGAAAAAAGGAAGTCACTATTCTGAGCATCGGATGAAAAATGAAATACAAATCACAAAATTCTATTATGATTTGCAACAGAGGTAAACTGTACAAACCATGTCCTGGCAGAAAAATTACCTAAAGCTTAAACTGTTTTAATGCCAGCTCATTCACAAACATATTTTCCTGGATATAATCACAAACTAATTTAATGGTTAACTTTATAAATAGCATGAGTTCATGTGCTTTAAATTTAAGACTATGGACAGCTTCAATAACTCACTTAGCTTACAGCTTTTGATCAGTCTTTGCTCAGACTTTATTAACAAGCATGTGTCCTGAAACCACCATTACTAACTTCAGCCTCATAAACTCTGTATGATTCTTAACTTTCCCTCTGCAAGTTTACTCAGCCCCAAGTTTAATAAATCCAGCCTTATGTAATCCACAAGTTTCCCTTGCTATGGGGGCTTGACAGCTCTTTCATAGTGATATCAAAATTATAAATAAAATTATACCAATGATTTGTGATTTTTCCCTTGCATTTTAAATTCAGCCAACCTTCCTGCATTAATAGACTCAGGTTGCTATAACAAAATACCACAGATTGAAGGGGATGCTTAAACAAGATATTTTTTTTCCCTCATAGTTCTGGAGGCTAGAAGTCTGAGATTAGGGTGCCAGCATAGTGGAGTTCTGGTGAGAACTCTCTTCCTGGCTTTTAGTGTTTTCACACAGTGGTGAGAGATGGATTTCTCCTATCTCTCCTTATAAGACTAATCTTAACAAATCAGGGACCCACCTATAGGACCTCATTTAACTTTACTTTCTTACTCCAAATACAGCCTCATTTCAAATAAGAGCTTCAACATATGAATTTGGGTAGATACATACATTCAGTCCATTACATTCTGTCTCTGCCCCCCACCCCAAATCCACGTCCTTCTCTAACGTAAAATATATTCAGCCCCTCCCAACAGCTCCAAAAGTTTTAAGTCAATCTAATATCAACTCAAAAGTCTACAGCCAAAGTCTCATCTAACTGTTATCTATACCTGATAAGAATGAGACTTGAGGTATAGTTTATCCTGAGGCAAAATTCCTTTCCAGCTGGGAACCTGTGAAACCAGACAAGTTACCTGCTTCTAAAATACAATGATAAGACAGGCAAGAGACAGACATTCCCATTCCAAATGAAAGAAATTGAAAAGAAGAAAGGGGTGACAATTCTCCAGTAATTCTAAATTTAGGGCAAACACCATTAAGTCCTAAGGTTTAAGATTAAGCATCTTTACTCTGCTTTCCATGCCCACTGGGATGGCCGCCTTACCCCCTGTTGTTCTGTGGGAAGGCCTTGCACCTTACTCAGTGGGGCAGCCTGTCCCTTGAGCAATGTGCTTTTGTTCCTGCCCCTAAGAAACTGGTGTGGCTTGATGTAAAGAAGATTCTCTTTGGAATTAGTGGAAAGCATTAGACAAAGGAAACACCTTCATATTTAATGAATCTTACATTAGGGAAAGTGGCTTGAATACATACTCTTCAAATTATAAACATTAAGATATATTTAACGTATCTGAATTAAACTGATCAAGGTTTATGAGATTTTTTTTGTTTTCTTTTGCTTTGTTTTTTACAAGCGCTCTAATCAATTCATTTTGTGTATTCAGCTAAAATGTCAACGAACAGCTTTTTAGTTATGAAATAGAGAGTGGAAAAAGTATTCCTCATAATGGGCTGACTGGTTTCCTTTACCTTAAACTACCACTATAGGCTCATCACAGAAATTATCAAATAAAAATAAATCCTAGAGTGAATACACTGGTTAATGCTCTAATATATTTACTGAAATAAATATGACTCCTACTAATTTTCTGTCACTGTTAACTTCGACAACTAATTCTTTTTTCTTTTTTGTACATTTTTTCCCAATCAGCATTTTCCTAAAATATATATGGATGAGTATTATCTCCTGGAGGAAAATTAGTGAATGATCATTTTATCAATTAAATAGAGATGAATAGCAGGATGGAGATATGTCATTCAAAATAAAATTGCATTATAAAAATATATATTTATTTCTAGTACTGATAGTCCACAGGATACTCTGTCATTGGCATGAGACTTTAGAAGTACTTTTGTGGTGGCAGCCTACAAAGTGAAAGACGGTGATAAATTTTTAAGGGAGGTCATGTAATATACTGGTGTTAGAGACAGACTTGATTTTGAATTTCACTTCTACCAGTATTAGCTGTGTGATCTTGGGAAAATGACAAATCTCTTTGAATCCTTGTTTCCTTATCTTTAAAACAGAGGTAATGGGCATAGTAGTTTTCTTTTACCTTGCGTCCTAGTGTCCTTTTCTCCATTCTTTAATGAATATACTTTTATATTCCTGTTAATTTATCACCCCTCCTTCCCCCTGTCCCACTTAGTCTACATGATTCCAATTGATCTGACATCATTCCATTCTGGGGGATCCTGATTAGCTTAAATCAGTAACATATTCCATTTTAATGGTTACAGTGATTAGTTCAGGATGGTTACACAGTTCATCTGGAAAGATATTTGCTGAGACTTCTTAGAATGAAGGCTTCATACATTTCCAGTATTTTGAAGGTGTGAAGTTGTTTTATCTGTAATTACAATTATCTTATACCCAAGAGGGGAGAATCTAAAGCTACTCAAAGCTACTATCAGAAGCCTATTTACATAATATGGAGCCAGGAGATTTATCTTTGCCCAAATGAACCCAGAATGAAGTTATTTCATAACTCCCTTGTTGTTTAAGCCAATTTTATTTGACTGTTCTATCAGCTGCAAACAAAGGATTTATGACTAATCATTCCCTTAGGGTTATTGTCAGGAATAAGTGAGGTGATATAAGTAAAGCACTTAATAGTACTTGGCATCTAGCACTTTCTCAATACACATCTAAGGATGAACGGCATGTAAACAGTTTAGACAACAATAGTTTCATTTATTCCTATTGGCAGTAACTCTTCTCCAGCATGCATTTAATTTTACTTCAAATCAGTAAGTACTTACTCAATTATTCATTAACTCAACCAATATTAAGGCATTTATTATAAACAGGCATTTTTCCCAGAACCATTGGTTAAAATGAGAACTATAATAATGGCTACTTCAGGACTGTAACTGAAGGAAAGTAGGAAGGAAGAAACAAGGGAAGAAAGAAAAGAAAGGGAGAATAACAGTTCTTTAGCAAATTCAACTACCTGTAATGTCCCAAAGAGACAAGCATTTAAAGAATCATATAAACAGTATATGATTATGTGCTAAATTGTGTGATACCTTGGCAAATAGTACTATAGATGATCCACTAAGGAAAAAGAATAGTACGTTGTAAGGTGAAATACACACTTGAGAAAAATGCCTGCATGTTAAATTTTATTAACTAACATATTAAAGACTAAGTGTGTGATAAAAGATATCTAATAGCCCAAATCTACATTCTGTATTCCCTTTCCTTTGGTGCTTATTTTGTTTTGTGATACTTGTAAGTTATTTCTTTCTTTAAATTCTCTTAGTTATTTCTTTTCTTAAATTCTTTTGGGTTGTTAATCTTGTTTGAATACACAAAGCCATGTGATACTAGAGTCCTGGAGCTCAGTACTATCAGTAAACAATGTTAAAATAAGACCTTTCAGGTGTTTCTAATAAATACAAATTCTGGAAAGAGCTCAACAAAGATTTAGGCAGAGGATCAGAGAATTTCAGTGACAGAAGAGAGACGTTGGAGGCCATATATTCAAGTTTGTACTCAAGTTATTTACAATGAAGTTCACAAAATGACAGAGTTATAAAAACAATTTTTGTAATATGTAAAGAGGAAAAACTAAGATTAGATATGGAAATTAGAGTTACAGAGGATGTTTTTTAAACAAAGAAAGTGATATGTAAGTTTTTTTAAATGACATGAGATATCCTCTGTAAGAATCTGCTAACTTAGCTGTTATTATCTAAAGGGAAAAATGGAATTCAAAAAATCTCAACTTCTTCCTTGCTTTTATTCTAAAATGCTCCCAATTATTAAAAGGTTATGATAGTGATTCACGAAAGAATGTTCTTGGGTCCTTGTGCTGAAGGCAGCTGTAGAATGAATATGCCTAACATATGTCATGCTGCTCACTGGGAAATGAGAGACTGAAGAGAGGGCGGTTGTTTGAGGTCATGGGAAACCTGAGGAGATGTACTTAGAAGCACTTCTGTGAGTATGAATTGTGTTCTCAGGCTGAGGAGGCAAATGAGTGTGAGTCCATTGGTCCGCTTCTATGGACTCTGTCCATTTTTTGTTTTTCTGTTCTGCTTTGTTTTGTTTTGGCTCTAGAGTCTCAAGCCTCGGGAACTCATGATACAAGTCTTATTAGAGAAGATAATTTCTTGCTCTTTTCAGGATCTTAGGTTCAAAGGAAAAGCCCTCTTTTCTCCTTTGTGGAAACAACTGTTAAGTTGATTTTTATCTTCTTTCTTGATAAGTTTGTTTACTTTGGCACTTTTATTTAAGTATGCTGTAATTTTTCATATTTTGCAGAACTTTTTGGTACAATTTGGTTGTCAAAATATGAAAGAGTGGGGGACTTCCAGAGAAGATGACAGAGTAGGAAGAGCCTAAGGTCACCTCATCCCACAGATACATCTAGATAATACCCACATCAGTGTAAATAACCTGGAAAAAAATAGCCAAAAGACTGACAGAGCAGACTCTCCACAGCTAAACATAAAGAAGAGGCCACAGTGAAAATGGTAGGAAGGGAAGAAACAATGGCTAGGAAACAAATTGGCCTACAAAACCGTGTGTGGGAGGGAGACACCCCACAGGCGTGGAAAAGAGAAAAGGGCAGACCCCACACCAGGCACCACAGGCATGAGGAGCCTGCACTAGGAAGACAAATTCCCATGATTTTTGGCTTGGAAAACCAGAGGAGCTTAGTTTTCTGAGTTCTTATACTAAGTGAGGCTTAACATCTGGAACTTTAAAAATCAGGGGGCTAAGCTCTGGCAGAGCTGGTGAGCAGTCAGAAACTGAGTTCCCACCCTTAAAGAGACAATATAAAAAACAACCACACTGGGATATAGGATAGAAGCAACAGTTTGTAAAAGACCTGGGGTATACAGGAAGGAGATTTATTTACTAATCTCCAAACATGCCCAGGATGGGCAGGGATCTTTAGGAGACTCCACCAAAACAAGAGTTGGCAGATGACATCTCCCTCCTGCACTCCAAGGCTAGATACAGAGACACCTGCAGGAAACAGCGCCAATACTTCCCATCTGTCTTGCTAACAGTAAGCCCCACCCCTGCATTCTCTTGCAGACCTGCCTCCTCTAACCCTGCCTATGCAGTTTTCCAAAGTTTTCCAGGTCCCCACCCACAGCAGACCAGTGCAAAACTTACAACCAAGTGGGCCTATACTTGTGTTCTCTTGAAGACCAGCCCCATCAACCCACCTTAGTAGGATTCCATCCAAAGCACCACAAGCATTGCACTATACACGCAGACCTGTTGAGGGCCAGCATTACTATACCAAAGTGAATCCTGCCTTGGGGAGAGAAGAAGGTAACCACACATACCAGCTCCACTGTTGCCTCAGCAGTAGGCTAGAGGCAGACATCTGGTCTGACTGTAAACTCCACTCACACATAAAAGCCTCTAAGGAAACAAAACAAGAAGGGCACCCTGCAGCTCAGTGCAAACACAGCTCTGGCATCTTAAATGCCTAGTCTGACCCAATTCAAGCTCAAGGCAACCCCAGGCTGGCCAAGTAACAACACAGGAACCAAGCCTTGCCTACAATAGGCAAAGAGAGTTGTTGCAGATTACTGGACGGAACGCAAACACAAGTCAACCACAATAGTAGGGCAGGCACATGCAGCACACATAGGAGAAACTGCAGAAGTCCTAGGCTCTAGTGAACAAGGGACACTACACTGCAGGGGACCACAGTGACCTTCTTCATAAGGTCACTATTTTCTTTCTTTCTCTCTCTCTCTCTCTCTCTTTCTTTCTTTCTCTCTTTCTCTCTTTCTCTCTTTCTTTCTTTTCTTTTCTTTCTCTCTCTTTTCTTTTCTCTTTCTTTCTTTCTTTCTTTCTTTCTTTCTTTCTTTCTTTCGTTTGTTCGCTCTCAAGAAGAAAGAACATAAGCAGAAAGAGGGGCAGAGAGAGGAGAGAGAATCCTAATCAGGGTACATGCTGTCAGTGCGATTCCAACAGGCTTGATCTCACGAACCACAAGATCATGACCTGAGCTGATATCAAGAGTCAGATGCTTAACTGACTGAGCCACCCATGAACCCCAGGTCACTGCTTTCAAGAGCAGGAGGCATAGCTCACTTTCCTAACATGTAGAAACATACACAGAGAATTAGGGGAAATTAAGAGACAGAAGAATATGTCCCAAATGAAAGTACAGCAAGAGAGCTAAACAAAATGCAGATAAGCAATATGCCTGAGAGACAATTTAAAATAATGGTCATAAAGATATCACTAGAGTTGAGAAAAGAGTAGAAAATCTCACTGAGTCCCTCAACAAAGGGATAGAAAACATAAAAAAAGAACTAATCAGAGAAAAGAACTCAATAACTGGTATTAAAAAAAAAAAAAGTCACCAAAGGTGATAGTAGACTAGAGGAAGGAGAAGAATCGAACAGTAACTTGGAGAAAAGAATAAGGGAAAACAATCAGGCTGAACAGGTGAGAGAAAAAAGATTAATATGAAATGAGACTAGATTAAGGTAACCTTAATGCACTCAGTGCATTACAGGGATCCCAGAAGAAGAGAGAAAAGGGAGCAGAAAATTTATGTGAAGAAATAATAGCTGGAAATTTCTTGAATCTAGGGAAGGAAATAGAAATCCAGATCCAGGACACACAGAAAGTCCTCAATAAAATCAACACAAAATGGCCCACATTGAGACATATGGTAATTAAACTGGAAAAAAATAGTGATAAGGAAAGAATTTTTAAAGCAACAAGAGAAAAGAATAGAGTTACATACAAGGGAAATGCCATAAGGCTGTCAGATGATTTTTCGACAGACACTTTGGAGGGCAAAAGAGAGTGGCATGATATACTCAAAAAAAAAAAAAAAAAAACAAAAAAAAAAAAACCTCCAGCCAAGAACACTCTATCCAGCAAGGCTATCATTCAGAATACAAGGAGAGATAGTTTCCCAGATGAACAAAAGCTAAAGGAATTCATCACCATTAAACCAGCCCTACAAGAAACAGTAAAAACAAAAACCAAAACAAAAGCCTTGAGTGAAAAGGAGAGAACATAAGAATAAGAAAAGTGGAAAGCAGTAAAAATAAATAGATCTATAAAAATGAGTCAAGGAGGGGCGCCTGGGTGGCTTAGTTGTTAAGCGTCCGACTTTCGCTTAGATCATGATCTCACGGTTCGTGGGTTCAAGCCCCGCATCGGGCTCTGTGCTGACTGCCAGCTCAGAGCCTGGAGCCATTTTCAGAGTCTGTATCTCCCTTTCTCTCTGACCCTCCCCTGCTCATGCTGTCTCTCTCTCTCTCCTAGAAATAATAATAAAAAAAAAGAGTCAATGAACTCACAAAATAAAATGATGCTGAGGACACTATATGTCAAACATGTGGGGATAGCAGTAAAGAATGGGTTCAAACTGAAGTATCCATCAAGTTACTATAGACTGCTATATGCAGAAGATATTATATACAAACCTAATGGTAACAGCAAACATGCAAAACTAAAGAGCGAGGAATCCAAGTATGTCACTAATGAAAGTGAACTAATTGAGAGAAAAGAGAGCAAGGAAGAGAAAAAGACAGAACTAAAAAAAAAAAAAAACATAAAACAAGAAACAAAATGGCAACAAATACATACCAATCAATAATTACTTTGAATATAAATGGACTAAACAGTTCAATGAAAACACATAAGGTGATGGAATGGATAAAAAAGCAAGACCTTTCTATATGTTGCCTACAAGAGACTTATTTCAGACCTGGAGACACATGTAGATTGAAAGTGTAGGGACGGAGAAGCATTTATCATGGAAATGGATGCAAAAAGAAAGCTGGGGTAGCAATACTTATATTAGACAAAATCAACTTTGAAACAGACTATAACAAGAGACAAAGAAGGGCACTACATAACCTAAAGAGGACCCTCTAACAAGAATATATAACAATTGTAAATATTTATGCAACCAATGAAGGCATCCTGATACATAAAGTAGCTAATAACAAACATATAGAAAGTAATTGATAGTAATACAATAATACTAGGGGACTTTAACAACCCACTTACATCAATAAATAAACCATTCACACAGAAAATCAACAAGAAAACAGCAGCTTTTAAATTTTTTTAATGTTTATTTATTTTTAAGAGAGAGAGAGATACACAGCATGAGCAGGGAAGGGCAGAGATAGAGGAAGGCACAGAACTCAAAGTGGGCTCCAGACTCCACACTATCAGCACGAAGTCTGACGTGGGGCTTGAACTCACAAATTGTGAGATCATGACCTGAGCCAAAGTCAGAGGCTCAACTGACTGAGCCACCCAGGTGGTCCAAAAACAGTGGCTTTTAATGACAAATTGGACCAGATGGTGTTGAGAGCCATTCTGAGCTCACTAGTTGAGAAAACTCCTGGTGAGGTTAAAGCAAGTTTGTACAGTCTCTTGCCAATAAGATGCCGACTGATATCCACCCCCACTCAATTATTTCTGCTTGAGCACCAACCCCCAAGGTACCTTGTTGATCAGTATCAGGAGTGACTTGTCCCCTTATTCTGGCTCTGGTATGATGATTGCACCTTGTGAAGGAACTTTTTGTGGGAACTTCTTCTTCTGTGATTATGGGAACAGACAATGTGTCTCCAGCAGGTCCTGTTTCCCTCCATACTTTCCCTTGAGCTATGAACAGCCTAATGACCCTTACTCAGGAAAGACTGACCTTTACATGTACAATTCTGTATCTACCATTGCATTAGTCCAAGAGGTTCGAGGTTCATACAGCTCAACATGTGAATTAGCTAACCAAAAACGTTTCTCATGCCCTAGCTATTCAAGAAATCATAAAACTAGATACAAAGGTAAATGCATTCGAAGTGGCTATTCTATGTATTGGAAATGAGCTAAATTCTTTAAAGGTATGGTTGGCTCTCCAATGCCATAAATAATATAACTGGAAAATCAAGTCTTGCCCAGAGACAAAGAGCAAAATCAAGAGCCTAACTTAGAGAGGAGAAACAGATAAGGGCAGAATATAAGTTACCACATATATCTTTGCTAACTGATGATGTATAGCAGTCCCTTCTCTAAAGCCTATATTCCACAAACACCTTCCCTTATACTGGCAGCTGTGATGAGGATGGTTAAGAGTATCTACAAATCTATGACTTAATCTTGGTGTTATTAAAATGTGAACACCCTGTTATTTTCTTAGTTACTCAACTTCACTATAATTGGCGCAGTTCTGCAAGAAGACTTCTGTAAAACCTGTTTCTGTACATTTTCCAAAAACATCTTATCACAGAGAATTATCCATTGTCAAAATTCCGTTTTCTGATGCCATGTTAACTTTTGACCTATAAATAAAGACACCACAACCGACAGGGCAGAGATGCCTGCTTGGTGATCAGAAAGATTCTCATTGGTCTCTCACTCCCTCCCTCACTGATACCATCCATCCTTCAGGGATCCCTGGACCTAGCCAGAGCTGGATTCTGGCATACTGGTGCCCGTACAGCAGAACTGAAGGTAATCCCTTTAAACTAAGTCATTTTTATTGCAGTATTCAGGACAGTTAGGATTCCAAGGTAGGGTACCACGGACCCCCTTGCATAAGATAACTAGGGTTAGTTGGTGGATAAGCAAAGAACTGTTTTTGAGAAGTTATGGGCCAGAAAGAGTCTAAGGAAAGGAGACTATTTATAGCTATATTATAGAACATGCTAACGAAAAAAGGGGTAAAGGTATCTCCTCAACAAATTGCTCGATTTTGAGTTTTGTTCCATCAAACAATTGGGCCTTCCCCATCCAGGCTAGAAAAACTTCATTTAAACAAATAGATAAATTCAAGAAACTTCCCCCGAAACCACCACCTCTTCCTCCATTATCTTAGTCAAATAGGTTATAGAAGGGGCCATTGCTCCATTAGAAGCGGATCCCATAGTCTGGAAATCCGATTCTACAGTATGGGTTGAACAATGGCCCCTAACATCTGAAGAAATAACAGCTGCTAGACAACTAACAGAACAACAGCTAAAAGAAGGACATATTGAATCTCCTACTAGTCCTTGGAATACTCCTATTTTTGTCATAAGGAAAAAATCTGGAAAACGGAGGCTTTTGCAAGATCTAAGGGCCATAAATGTTACTGTGGAAACTGTGGGCTCTCTTAACCCTAGTTGAAGTCACTCCCATTCCCTGTAGCAATACGAGATGGATATTAGATAACTGTGATAGATTTACAGGATTATTTCTTTAACATTCCCTATATAAAAAGGGTTGTCAGAGATTTGTCTCCAGCCTGCCTTCTAAAAACTAAACAACCATATCAGAGAAATCAATGAAAAGTCTTGCCTCAGGGTATTAAAAATTTAGCCCCACTCTTTATCAAAAGTTTGTTGACCAGACCCTTAAACCGGTTAGACAGGATCATGACAACTTTTATCTCAAATAGTTTACAGGCCGCACACTTAGCATTCTGTGTTAACTGTGCACCCTGGCCAATAATAAAGACTCCCTTAGTTTGGCTTCAGTGGCCTCGGTTGGTCTCTCTGTCTCTCGGCATAATATTTTGGAGGTTCCAGAGAGATTATGGAGACCCCAGACCTCCAAATTCCTGTCTCATTCGCCTGTACCCTCCCTGGCTCCTGAAGATGTCCTGGAACCAGGGTAAACACTAGTCTTTACTGCCGCCCCCATAACGGCCACAGTTAATCTGTGGGAGTCACCTTTCTAAACCTCCAGAGGTAAGTCAATTTACCATCTGAATTCTGAATTGCTTTGTCTGGGGGATTAAGTGGAATGCTGGACGCAGCTACTCCCACCCCAGGTGCACCAAGACGTTGGTGTGGCCACTTCTGTAACCTGTAAACCTGTTTTGTGTCCACTTATGTACCTATTTTGTCCTGTTGTCATTGTCATTGTTTTTAGTCTCATCTGTAGGAATTCTGTGGGAGGGAAAGTAATAACCTCTGGTGTGTATGTGAGTGTGAATGTGCAACTCGGTCTGGCTTGCCTGCTGGGATAGATTCTGTGGCTCCACAGATGGGCACCCTTAAGGCCTCAAAAGCCTACAAAGTCTGAGTGGGCCTGTCTGCGATTCTGTGGTGAAAGACAGACAGTCTATGGCAGCATTGAAATAGTTTTCGATCGTAAGTCACAAAGCTGAGACCGCTACGACTAAGCGTCACCTTAAGTTCCTTTAGGATACAGCCAGACTGCCATCTGACTAGTCTCCTCATCTGAAGGGCACCCCTACCCCTTTGTCTGTCTTTGAGACACCACCTAACGGGAATGAGTGCCTCAATTGGAAAGGGCCCCCCAAACCCAGCCAATATCAGGATAAAGCTTGAGAAGGGGGCCTTATTGGTCTGGCTGAGATAAAATCAGACTGAAGGGGATGTTAACTCTCTCTGTTCCTCTACCTAGTAGATGTGAGGGCTTCTCACTCATTCATTTCCCAAGTTAACTGCTATAATTGGAGCCAACTGTCATTAGTCTACCTCGGGATGGGGACTTTAAGGAATATTCCCAAGCAGCTGCTGAAACTCCTTTTGTTTTGGGGAAATTCCTTGTCTTCTCCAGACCGAGATGGACTGCCTAATTCTACTGGGAAAAAAATAAAACTATAAATAAATAAATACAACAGAAGAAACGTGAAGTCTGCTCCTCTGTCTGAGCTGACAAAATTTAAAACTCGGAACTCTCTCTGCCTCTTGCCTCTTCTGCCTTCCCCTCCCCCTCCTGTTTCTGTACTAACTTGGGTGTGTGGTCTACATAACTGGTTCCTATGCCATCCTCAGTGCCTTGGGCACATTGGCTCCCCCTTCCACCCTCGAGGCCAAGGAGCAAAGTGCACTTCCATGGAAATCTAGGTCTTGAGAACTGAACATAGGTTTGGGTTTTTAACTTCCTGTTGCAGAGAAAGTAAGGCTATTTGGACCCATTGGAAAACATGGTTTGTGCTTACTTTGTTCCTGAATTTACCATCTAGAAAATTCTGGTATAAACATGTGGGAGCCCGACAGTGTCCACAAGAAAGTGTGGTTAGGGATGCAGGGATGTGCCTGCACACGGGGCTCCCTGCCTGTGCAAAGCATACCTGCAAATAGGATGCTCTGCCAGGAGGCCTGCACACAATATCCAAGTTTAATGGTCCGCTCGGAAACGAGGGAACATGCCCTCCTTAGAAGTAAGGAGAAGGCTGGAATTGTGGGCAGGCCTCTTAGTAAACATGTTGTGGTCGCTTTCTCCCTTTGCTCCCCACTGTCCTTGAAAGGTGTTTGGCTATTTGCCCTTAATTGGTAAAGGAATGCATCTTGTAGATTTCAGTTTGTATCCAGTTACCGGGGTATAAAATAAACCGCAAGAGGGGCTTGTGTAGAATTGTTCCTCCGGCCGGAGTTGTGTCTGTGTCTGTCTTTTGTGTGTGTCTTGTCCTTTGTGTCATTTTGTCTGCAACAAAACACCTCTCAGTTGGTTACTAAGTCCTCAATTGGAGACTAAGGTTTCCTAACAGTTAAAATTCTGTTAAATGTACTCAAGACTGATGGAAAATAAGGAAAGTGGGAAATATGTAAGAAAGTAATTTTGTCCTAAGTAAGACTGGTTGTTTAGAGAGAAATGGCTTTGGGACAAAGTTTAAAGGCAAAGGAAAGTTGTAGAAGGTTCATGAAGGGAAATCTTTAAAAAAGAATTTTATGTGTGCTTTGGACAGACTAAGGTTGAGATGAATGGAAGTTTAAAAGTACACTGGTATAAAGTTGAAACTTTGCTTTTCTCTTTGTTCAGAAGAAAAGATTTTCTTGGATTGTTAACCTGCTCTTGATAAGACAATGTAAACAAAGATTTTCCCTTTTGTCTGCCAAGAAAACCAAAAGTTTTAGGTTTCATCTTTATCAGGCCTTTGATTGCTTATTCAAAGGATGGGGATCACTCCTTTCAATGACTTACAGGTGGACTTCACAGATATATAACCAAACAAAGGATTCAGTTCTTAAAGTTTCAGGCATCACCCCATTGGCCCATCACTCTGGAGTTAAGTAGGACAACTCAGAAGAACCCTCAACCTGGAGAGGTGATCCAGATCCAGTCAACCAGCTTAAACTGACCCTCAAAAGGACTCTGGCCCCTGAGATCTCCAGCCCTGCTCCAGGCACACGTGGGAAGCTGGATAGTCGATGAACGGCAGAAGCTTGAGGAATCACTGGTCCGATAAGATAAACTGCCCTTACTCTTTGCCCAGAAAGCTTGGGAAACAGCAAAAATTCCTGTTTACACTCACCTTCCTCTTATGTTCTGTTGGTATTAATTGCCTCTAATCCAGACCCCATTTGTAAGAGCAGGGTACCTTCAATGGAAGATTCTGTTAAATTAACCCTTCCTTGGTATGATGATTGAGTTACAGTTGTACAGGAGATTAATTCTGCTCTCATGTGCCAAGGCGATTCATTGGAGCTCTGATATTGATCATTACTGCACTAATCGCCATCATAGGGTCTGTGGCTGCTTCTTCTATCTCCCTTGTCCAGGAGGTACATATGGCCCAACATGTTAACCAATTAACTAAAAATATCTCTTGTACTGGCTACTCAAGAAATAATTGACAGAAAATTAGACACTAAGGTTAATGCCTTAGAAGAGGAAGTACTGTTTATCAGAAATGAATTAAGTTTTCTAAAATCTCATTTGGCCCTTTGATGTCACAAGGGGTATAATTGGATCTGTGTTACTCCCCTCCAACATAATGATACCATCCACACTTGGAAGAATATCCAAAATCATCTACTTGGTATTTGGAATCATTCTAATTTTAGCATTGATGTCCAAACTCTCATGAACAGATTCAGGCTATTAATGCATTCTCTAGCTTTGTCTCTCTTTCATAGGTTGCAACTGCTTTTCTTCAAGGGTTACAGAATCTTTTTAGCTCTCAAGGGCTAATTTCACTCTTGACAAATGTTGGCATGGTAGCTGGAGTGTTGGTGCTCCTTTTGTGCCTTGTTTCCTGTTTCTTTAAAACAACTAATCAAAGCTTTCACAGGATAAACATTGAGCTACATACATTTCTTTTTAAAAAAATAAGAAAGGGAGGAAGATGGATTTAGCATATATATTCAGAACATTCCAACCTAAAACTGAAGAATACACATTCTTTTCAAGTGGATAAAGATCATTCTCCATAACAGATCACATATTAGGCCACAAAACATGTCTTAACAAATTCAGAAAGATCAAAGTCATTCCATGCCTTTTCATACCATAACACTATAAAACTAGAAATTAATCCGAAGAAAAAATCTAGAAAAAAACACATATGCAAGGAAGTTAAATAACATGGTACTACACAATAAAAGGGTCAACAAAGAAGTCAAAGAGGAAATTTTAAAAAAATACATAGAGACAAATGAAAAAGAAAGTTCAATAGTCCTAAATATTTGGGATAGAGCAAAATCTGCTCTAAGAGGGAGGTTTACAGAATAACAGACCAACCTCAAGAAGGAAAAAGAAATAAATCTCAAATAAACAACCAACTTTACACCTAAAATGAGCCAGGAAAAGAATTAACAAAACCTTAAGTGAGTAGAAAGAAGGAAATAATAAAGATTAGAGCAGGAATAAATGAAATAGAAACAAAAACAAAAAACACAATAGGTCAGTTAAACTAGGAATTGATTCTTGAAAAGATCAACAAAATTGATAAGCCTTCAGTCAGACTCAAAAATAAGGGGGCGGGGGACTCAAATAAAATAAAAAATGAAAGTGGAAAAAACTGATACCACAGAAATATAAAGTATTGCAAGAGAATATTATGAAAAATTATATGTTGAAAAATTGAACAACCTATAATAAATGGATAAATTCCTAGAAACCTCCCAAAACAGAATTGGGAAGAAATAAAAAATTTGAATGGACCAATCACCTGCAATGATATTAAGTCTCTAATCTCCTATGAAATGAAATGAAATTAAAAACTCCTAACAAAAAAAAATCTAGGGCCAGATAGCTTCATAGGTGATTTCTACCAAACATTTAAAGAAGAGTTAATACCTATTTTTCTCAAACTATTCCAAGGAAGAGGAAGGCAAGTACCAAATTCATTCTATGAGGCCAGCATTACTCTGATTCCAAAACTAGATAGAGACATAGAAAAAAAAAAAATGAGAGAAAGAAAGAGAGATAGAGAGAGAACTATAGTCCAATATCACTGATGAACATATATGCAAAAATCCTCAACAAAGTATTAGCAAACTGAATCCAGTAATAACATTTAAAAATATCATCACAATCAAGTGGTATTTGTTCCTGGGATCAAGAGGGGTTCAATACTCAAAAATCAATCAATACATCACATCAATAAGAAAAAGGCTAACAAAATTCAATCATTTCATAGATCCAGAAAAATCATTTGACAAAGTACAGTTATCCATTCGTGATAAAAACCCTGAACAAAATAGGGATAGAGGGAACATGTCAATATAATAAAAGCCATTTATGAAAATCCATATATTAAAAACAAGGAACATTATATTCAATAGAGAAAAACTGAGAACTTTTCCCCTAAGGTCAAGAACAAGATAAGAATGTCTATTTTTACTACTTTATTCAACATAGTACTGGAAATCCTAGCCACAACAATCACAAAAGAAAAAGAAATAAAAGGTATCCAAATTGACAAGTAAAACTTTCACTATTTGCAGATGACATGATACTATATATAGAACATGCTAAAGTTTCCACCAAAAAGCTCCTAGAACTAATATATGAATTCAGTGAGGTAGCAGGATACAAAATGAATATATAGAAACCAGTTGCATTTCTTTACACTAATAATGAAGTCACAGAAAGAGAAAATAAGAAAACTATCTCATTTATAATTGTACCAAAAATAATAATATACCTGGGAATAAAAGACCTATACTCTGAAAACTGAAACACTGATGAAAGAAATTGAAGATGACACAAACAAAGGGAAAGGTATACCATGTTCATAGACTGGGAGAACAAATATTGTTAAAATGTCTTTATTATTGAAAGCAACCTACAGTTTTAATGCAATCCCTATCAAAATACCATTAACATTTTTCATAGAAGTAGAATAAATAATTCCAAAATTTATATGAAACCACAAAAAGGCCCAAATAACCAAAGCAATCTTGAGAAAGAAGAACAAAGCTGAAGGTACCACAATCCCAAATTTCAAGATACACTACAAAGCTGTAGTAATCAAAACAGTATGGTACTGGCACAAAATTAAACCCATAGATCAATAGAACAGAATAGAGAACTTGAAGTAAACCCACAATTGTATTGTCATTTGCTCTACAACAAATGCAAGAATATGTAATGGAGAAGAGAGTACCTTCAACAAGTGGTGTTAAGAAAACTGGACAGCTCCTTACAAAAGAATAAAACTGGACACCTTTCTTATCCCATACACAAAAATAAACTCAAAATGGATTAGAGAACTAAATATGAGACCTGAAACCATAAAAATTCTTGAAGGAAGCACAGGCAGTAATTTCTCTGACATCAGCCAAAACATTTTTCTAGATATGTCTCCTAAAGCAAGGAAAACAAAAGTAAAAATAAACTAGTTGGACTATACCAATGTAAAAAAAAAAAGTTTGCCCAGCAACAGAAATAATCAATAAAACAAAAAGCCTAAAAAATGGGAGAAGATTTTTGCAAATGATTTATTTGATAATATATAATCAAATATTTATTTATGTATATAAAGAACATATATATATGTATATGTTCTTGATATATATATAAAGAACTTACACACTGTATAACATATAAAGAACATACACTCAGCAACAACAATCTATTAAAAAATGGTCACAAGACATGAACATGAACAGACATCTCTCCAAAGAAGATATACGGATAGCCAGTCATATGGAAAGATGCTCAACATCACTCATCATCAAAGAAATGTAAATCAAAACCATGATATATCACCTTATACTTGTCAAGATAAAAAACACAAGAAACAAGTGTTGGCAGTGATATGGAGAAAATGGAACCCACTGGTGTCAATGCAAACTGGCACAGTCACTGTGGAAAAGAGTATGGAGATTCCTCAAAGAGTTAAAAATAGAATGCCATATCATTTAGTAGTTCTGCTATTGGGAATTTACCCAAAGAATGTGAAAACTCTAATTTGAAAACATATATGCACCCCTATGTTTATTGCAACATTATTTACAATAACCAAGATATAGAAACAACCCAAGCGTCCACTGATAAATGAATGGATAAAGATATATACACACACACACATACACAACACACACATACACAACACACACACACACACACATATATATCATATATATATATGACAGAGTATTACTCAGCCATGAAAAAGAATTAAATCTTGCCATTTGCAACAACATAGATGGATGTAGAGGGCATAATAGTAAGTGAAATAAGTGAGCAAAGAAAGACAAATACCATATGATTTCACTCATATGCAGAATTTAAGAAACAAAACAAATGAAAAAAGGAAATGAGACCAAAAGGAAGGAAGAAAGGAGGGAAGGAAAGAAAAACAAAACAAAACAAAACAAAACAAAACAAAACAAAACAAAACAAAAAACACACCAGACTGTCCAATACAGAGAACAAACTGTTGGTTACAGGGTGGAGGGGAGAAGGTGCATGGATGGGTGAAATAGGTGATGGGGGGTTAGGAGACACTTATTGTGATGAGCACTGAGTAATGTGTAGAATCGTCACCTGAAACCAATATGACACTGTATGTTAACTTTATCAGAATTTTTAAAAAGTAATTAAAAATAATAATAGTAAAAAGAAAAAATATGAAATAGGAAGTACCAGTCATCTTCCTCCCACTTTCACATTGGATCTAGTTTAGCATTCCATGATATATTTTTCATTCTGGTTCCATATTAAACCTTGATAAAAATTCCCAATTATACCTAAGAAGTAATATTGACACTATTCCGTGAATTTATGCTAATTGCTATAGACTGCCACAAATTTATACATTGAAGTCCTAATCCCCAGTATGGTATTTGGAGATGTGGCCTTTTGGAGGTAATTAGATCTAGATGAGGTCAAGAGGCCCCCATGAGAAAATAAGTGTCCTTTTAAGAGAAGAAAGAGATCTTTTTCTTTCCACCATGCGAGGACATAGTAAGAAAGCACCACCTATAAACCAGGAAGAGAGTTCTTCTTGGCTTCCATAATTGTGAGAAATGTTTGTTGCTTCAGCCACCCAGTTTATGATATTTTATTATAGTAGTTCAAGCTGACTCAGGCATCATTAAAAAAAAAATCTGTTTTAAAAAACATGGACTCACATCTAGTCTCTCTAAAGTATAAATGCCTAACCTTGATCTATTCTCAAAAGGTATTTAAGATAATGCTGAGGTAAAGAGAGACAGAGAGAGTGTGTTCAAATCTAGTTTCTTATTTATCAGTTATGGGACTGTGAATAAATTGTTATACTTCTTTAAGCCTTAGTTAATGTATCTCTAAAACATGCTTATAATATACATAAAATTGAGGAGATCTTGTATGTGCTGTTTCACTGACTGCTGGGATTACTTCTGTTGAAGTAAATCTGTTAAAAGCTCTTTTCTCCTTTATAGCTCAGGTAAATACCCTTTTGAGTCTGAGTTCCTCACAAAAGCAACATCCTTAGCAGATGATGAACTATTTTTAATTTAAGTGTTCCTTAAAATACTCATTGAGTGCCTATATGTGACGAGAACTCTTCTAGGTCTTTGGGATTCATCAATAAATAGAGAAAGAAAAAAAAAAAAACAGAACAAAACAAAACATTGCCCTCATCATATTTCAATCACATTTAAATCGTTACTTCCTCTTCCAGCAGCTCCCAACTACAATATTATATGGTTGTTTTGAGGATTAAATTTGATTATCTTTGCAATAGTGTACCTATGGACCATCAATGTGGACTCATTCTTACTATATAAAAACACAGGTTTTATTTTATTTCTAATTGTGTGTGTGTGTGTGTGTGTGTGTGTGTGTGTATTGCCTTAATCTGCCCCCTCCTTGAAGCAGATCCTAAGTATTTGAATACAATATTTTATTTGTAAAGCTAGTAAATGGAAATGCCATCAGGGAATAGAGAAGTGAGGCAGGGAAGAAAAAAGAAATATAAAGGGTATGGGATCAAACATGTTACCAATTTGGACACTTGGAGCTTAATTCCACCAGGCAACTCTAGATGCCAATGCTAAACCTGTACATCAGAGTTATTCTACTCAAGGGGTTAGGAAACTGGGTTATTTACCCACAAACTTGTATAAGTAATTGTTTGAGGGTTTCACCTAGAAGGAATCAATTTCCTGGCACTTTGCATTTGCCTGCAAAGCCCTCAGGTAAAGGCGCTGACTAATCTGGAGTTGGACCTACAAGCACAGGAATGGTAACTTACCAAGGTATATGGGAAATGTACCAACAGTTTGCACTTCATGGGTCTTGGATAATGCTCATTGTAAAGAAAGAAAAACAGTGATAGAGTGTTAGCCTTGCAATACAGATCATGGTCACATCTGCTCTGGGATTCAGAAGAAATTGTATTTGTTCCAGACATTGATCCTGGCATTCCTTCTTCTAATGCAGGTTTCAGGGACTTTTCCCTAATTGCTCTTTCCATGTCCTGTTCCCCCTCTTGTTTCTCCCTGTCCCTGCCACACTCTCTTCAAGTCATAACCACAAAGTCAGAGTAAACCCTGTTGACTTTATCTCTAAAAATTCATATTTTGATACTTTGTGTTGCCTTTATCACAACTACCCAGTACTGCAAAAGCAACCTAACTAGTTTCTCTGCTCTCATTCTTTCCTCTCTAGTTTACTTTTTGAGAAAAATTCAAAGTGATCTTATAAATCATAAATCAACTCAATATTCTTGTGTCCAAATTTTTCTTCTCTTACTTAGTATCAAGGTCTACAAGGCCTTACTTATACAACCTTTCAACGCCTACTCCCATGTCTTCTTGCTCAGTCCTCTGCAGGTATGTTGGGCTCTATACTGTTCACATGGAGCACTCTCCCGCCTCAGAAACTCCACATCTCCTCATTGTTTCTCCAGATATTTGCAAGAGCTAGTGACTGACGAGCTCAGACTTTTATACACACAGTTTGGTTTTATATCTCACGTGCTAGAACTTTTCACCACACGGTTGTTATGCATTTGCTTTTTAAGGCCTGACTTCTTTTAAGTCAGGGCTCTTATCCAAGTATCGCCTCTGCAGAAATTACTTTCCTGACCATTTTATCTAAAAGAGCATCTACTGTTATTCTTTACTTTCTTGTGAAGCTTAATTTTTATCACACTTTTTACTACCTGTTTTCATATTATGTTTCAATTTTTAATTACTACTTTTAATACTTGGTTTCATTGCTTGAACATAATCTCCATGTAGACAGATATTTTATCTGCTTTACTCATTGTTATATCCTAAGCACCTAGAATGATGCTATATCAGTCAGCATAGGTTATGACTCATTAACGAAAACAGCTCTAACTTTTCATGGCTTAACATGGTAAAAATATCATTTACTTCATTCTTTAGACAATGTGAATCTGGAGTGGAGCTCCAGGATCAGTCAATTGCATGGATTAATCCATCAATCCACACTCAATCAATCACACAATCAGTCATCACAAATGGAGATCCCCTTTGCCAGGTCTTTCGGGATTACTCTGACTTTTAAATCTACTCAGAAGTGACAGAAATCACAACTCCAAGTCAGAATTTGTCAGCCAACTACATACATGGCAGATGGTAGGAAATTGTACTCTCAAGGGTCCTTGTGAATAGCCTTAGTACCTACCACAAATACTTAGTTCATTAGATAATCAACAAATATTTTCAGAATAAACAAATAAATAAGCAAGCTGAATAAGCCACACACCTACCATATGAACAAATTTGGGAGACATTTATGTTGTTTGTGTGTGTAAACATGAGTGGAAGATGGGAAGAGAGAGAGGACGAGAGAGAAGCTCAAGCAGTCCCCATGCCCAGTGCAGAAGCCTACTTGGAGCTCTATCACATGACCCTGAGATCATGACCTGAGCCTAAATCGAGAGTCAGATGATTAAATAACTGAGCCATCCAGGTAACTCAGAGATATTTTTCCAAACATCTATTAAGGAATATAGATAAATATATTGCATTTAAAATATAAAGTATGGAAAAGAGAGACATGAACCTAGAAACAGACTCAACTGTAGACAACAAATTGATGGTTACCACAGAGGAGGGAGGTGGGGAGTGGATTTGAAATAAGTGATGAGGCATAAAGAGTACACTTATCATTATGAGCACTGGGTAATGCACTGAATTGTTAAATCACTATATCGTACACCTGAAACTAATATAACACTGTATGTTAATAATATTGGAATTAAAATAAAACATGTAATAGAGGTGCCACATAAGAAAAAATAAAACACAAAATATGTTAGATATATATGCTCCATGAGAGAGGACCCTATCTGTTCTATTCTTACCTAACACCTAGAATGCTCAATGTATGATAGACACTCAATAAATCTTTGATGTATACATAAATTCATAAAAGATAGAGGTAATCTGGTAAATGCATAGTAAGTGCCCAATTCACTGTGCTTTCAAAAATATAAATTTAAATATTTATTTGTATATACACAAATATACATACATATATAAACCAATTTATAATTACTCATTTCACATTAGAAAGTACAGCTTAGGAATATAGAAAGAATAATACTTTGGTATCCCTAAAAGAAGGTGTTTGTTATTTAATGATCTTCCAGAATACATTTATAATGTAATCCTGGAAACGATTAATCTTGTCTTTGATGTTTATAATATTTAAATCATATTTTGTGACCACAAAAGTTTTCTTATAAAATGAGAAACAGGATTCAGGGAACTGGTTTTGAAGAGAAATCCTTCAAGACATAAAGTATATCATGCAAACTTTCTTTTCTTTTCTTTTCTTTTTTTTTATTATTTTAAATATTTTTATTTATTTCTAGGAGAGAGAGAGAGAGAGAGACAGCGTGAGCAGGGGAGGGTCAGAGAGAGAGGGAGACACAGACTGAAGCAGGCTCCAGGCTCTGAGCTGCAGTCAGCACAGAGCCCGACGCGGGGCTCTAACCCACAAACCGTGAGATCATGACCTAAGCGAAAGTCGGACGCTTAACCGACTAAGCCACCCAGGCGCCCCATTTCATGCAAACTTTCTAAAGATTATCACAAAACAACTCCCATCACTGGCTTCTATACAAATCATGAATACAAAATATGTAAACTTCACATTTCCTCAGAGAATATTATCGAACCTAACAGAGACAAAAAGGGGAAAAAAACTGAATTACAGTCTATGGATCCTCATCATCAAGCTAATTTAGAGATCAAAATTACAATGTCACTTTGCATCATTTTTGTTCAATCTAAGGAATTATTTATTACTAATTCCACTGAGGACCCATGTTAAGAAATGCTGAATCTGGGGCGCCTGGGTGGCTTAGTCGGTTAAGCGTCCGACTTTCGCTTAGGTCATGATCTCGCGGTTCGTGGGTTCGAGCCCCGCGTCGGGCTCTGTGCTGACTGCCAGCTCAGAGCCTGGAGCTTGTTTCAGTCTGTCTCCCTCTCTCTCTGACTCTCCTCTGCTAGCGCTGTCTCTCTCTCTCTCCTAGAAATAAATAAAACATTTAAAAAAAAAAAAAGAAATGCTGAATCTAAAATATATTACTTAAAATTTTTTTTAATGTTTTTATTTATTTCTAGGAGAGAGAGAGAGACAGCGCGAGCAGGGGAGGGTCAGAGAGAGAGGGAGTCACAGACTGAAACAGGCTCCAGGCTCTGAGGTGGCAGTCAGCACAGAGCCCGACGCGGGGCTCGAACCCACGAACCGCGAGATCATGACCTAAGTGAAAGTCGGACGCTCAACCGACTAAGCCACCCAGGCGCCCCTAAAATATATTATTTAATATAAGCATATTAATTAACCACAGATTTAATGAAAGAATGAAAAGGAAAATAAGGAAGAGACATTCTGGAAAATGTAGTTTTAAAGTGGTAGATTAGGATTTAATTATGTGCATTTACTGCAAGCCATTATTTATAGATCACATTTACTGAGAACTTCCTAAACACCCAATGTTGTTCTAAGTGCTTAAATTCTCACAAAAAACATATAAGGGAATGCTATTATTCTTCTACTTTTAATGAAGAATCTAAGATATAAATAGTTAAGTGACTTGCTCATCCTAACGTGACTTCACAGAGCTAGTAACTGGTAGGGTTCAGGCCCACACCCAGACAGCTTGGTTTCAAAACCTGTATGCTAGGCCATTTACAACACTGTTGATAGTACATTCCTCAAAACAGCATCCTACATACATATTTGAAAATATCCTTTTACACTTTAACACTAGATTCTAGAACAGTGAACATTAGGTCTAATGCTTTGTGTTTCAGATGTGCATTGTGGATATCAGAAACCCTAATATGTATATGATTTGCAACTACATAGAAACTTACAGTACCATCAGTTTAAGTATACACAATTATATGAAATAATAAATACATGTATTTACATGTGTAATAGATACACAAACGTGTCAGGGATTGCTTTTAGCTGTAAGTATCAGAAAATGTAAATGAACAATGGTTTAAACAGATTAGGGATTTAATTTTTGTTCTTCAAGAAATCTGAAGGTAAGTAGCTCCGGATTTGGAGCCTCCAAAATGATATCAGAAATCCAGATGTATTCTGTTTTTCTGCTAAGTCTTCCTTAACATAGAATTTAAGCTCCATATTTGTAGCCTTGGGGTCAAAAGTTTGTTTCACCTCCAGTATTTTGTTTTCATTCCAGGCATGAAAAAGGGAAGGACAGAGAACAAAAGGTGGCTGATATAAAAGGATAACCTATTTCAGAGAAATTTTTGGAAGACTCATTCAATCCCTTCTGCTTATATTTTCTTAGGCACAACAATCTCATGATACCGTTATCTTCAAGGAATGCTAAGCTAATATTTTTAGCTGAGTATAATGTCTGTCTGAAAATCTCAGAGTTTTGTTAGGAAGAAATAAAAAACAGTTTTGGATAGGAAATTGTGTATGTCACAATAAAGAACAATGGCAGAAAACTTTGAAAATATTTTAAACTTGATGGAGAAAATAATTTTTATCACCTACAACTACTGATAAAATAATAGTATGAATGTCCAGCAATATTTTCCTTCGTGTATTTTCATTTTTATTTATTTCCAAAATGACCATAACATACTTTATTTAAATATTCAATTACTGTTGAATCCCTGGATTATTTCTAGTTTTTACTATTATAAATAATGCTATAATCATTATTTTAAACTTAAAATATTTATGCTATTTTGATTTATATTTTAAGATTCCCAAAAATAAAATTATTGGATTGAAACTTGTGATAGAAGGCATCACAATCCCAGACTTACAAAGCTGTAATCCTCAAGACAGTATGCTACTGGCACAAGAGCAGACTCTCAGATCAATGGAACAGAATAGAAAACCCAGAAATGGACCCACAAACATATGGCCAACTCATCTTTGACAAAGTAGGAAAGGATATCCAATGAATAAAGACAGTCTCTTCAGCAAGTGGGGCTGGGAAAACTGGACAGTGACATGCAGAAAAATGAACCTGGATAACTTTCTTACACCATACACAAAAATAAACTCAAATGGATGAAAGACCTAAATGTAAGAAAGGAAGCCATTAAAATCCTCAAGGAGAAAGCAGGCAAGAACCCCTTTGATCTTGGCCACAGTAACTTCTTACTCAACATGTCTGTAGAGGCAAGGGAAACAAAAGCAAAAATGAACTATTGGAGTCTCGTCAAAATAAAAAAAAAAACTTCTGCACAGTGAAGGAAACCATTAGCAAAACTAAAAGGCAACCAACGGAATGGGAGAAGATATTTGCAAATGACATATCAGATAAAGGGTTGGTATCCAAAATCTATAAAGAACTTATCAAACTCAACACCCATAAACAAACAATCCGGTGAAGAAATGGGCTAAAGAAGTGAACAGACACTTCCCCAAAGAAGACATCCAGATGGCCAACAGACACATGAAATGATGCTCAACGTTACTTATCATCAGGGAAATACAAATCAAAACCCCAATGAGATACCACCTTACACCTGTCAGAATGGCTAAAATCAACAGTTACAGGCAACAACAGATGCTGGTGAGGATGCAGAGAAAGAGGAACCCTTTTGCACTGCTGGTGGGAATGCAAACTGGTGCAGCCACTCTGGAAAACAGTATGGAGGTTCCTCAGAAAATTAAAAAATAGAACTACTCTACGACTCAGCATTGCACTACTAGATATTTATCCAAGGGATACAAGTGTGCTGTTTCAAAGGGACACAGGCACCCCAGTGCTTACAGCAGCACTATCAACAATAGCCAAAGTATGGAAAGAGCCCAAATATCCACTGACAGATGAATGGATAAAGAAGATGTGGTACACACACACACACACACACACACTGGAATATTACCCAGCAATCAAAAAGAAAGAAATCTTACCATTTGCAACTACGTGGATGGAACTAGAGGGTATCATGGTAAGTGAAATTAGTCAGAGAAAGACAAATATCATATGACTTTACTCATATGGGGACTTTAAGATACAAAACAGATGAACATAAGGGGAGTGAAGCAAAAATAATATAAAAACAGGGAGGGGGACAAAACATAAGAGACTCTTAAATATGGAGAACAGAGGGTTTCTGGAGGGGTAGTGGGAGGGGGGATGGACTAAATGGGTAAGGGGCATTAAGGAATCTACTTCTGAAATCATTGTTGCACTATATGCTAACTAACTTGGATGTAAATTTTTAAAAATTAAAAAAAAAAGAAAGCTGTGAATACTTTTTCCCTGATTCTTATGGCCCAAATACTTGACAACACATTATTTCAAAATATCCTTACAATAGCAACAAATTTCATGTGATCTACAACTAAATCAGATAGCCTAATTTTAAACTGAGTTGTGTGTATGAAAAATGAAACCTTGTTTTATTTGCATTTTGATAACTAGACATTTTCTTTTTTTTTGTTTCTTTGTCGGTTGTATTTAAATTTTTGTTCTGAAATTATACATTCACTCTCTTTTCCAGTTTATTAATTTTATTCTCAATACCATTCTTAATAATGTGTTATATTTTAATATAAACTAAGATATTAACCCTCCCTGCCCAAACCAGTGAAAAATATTTTCCTCAGGTTAATTATTTTTTATATATTTATGTTTGTAATACTAAAAATAGACAATTTTAGAGCAAAATAAACCAACTTCAGAGACAAACTTATGAGTTTTTAAAATGAAGTTAACAATACATGGGGGAATTAAATAAGATGTTCAAGGTCATTCAATTAATAAATGGCCTACAAAAAAAAAGGAGGAGGAAATGGAGAATAATTTAAAAAACCTTGACATTACTTCCTAAGTTTTGGAATCCCTATTGAATAGATTTTATCTGAATCTTTCAGTAGATGGTAAGATCTTGTATTAATTTTCTAGAACTGCCACAACAAAATAAAAAAGTCTAATGGGTTAAATGATACAAACTTATTTTCTAACATTTCTGGAGGCCAGTAGTCCAAGATCAAGGTGTTGGTTGGTTGATTTCCAGAGGCCTCCCTCCTTGGCTTGAAGATGGCCACCTCCCTGCTATGCCCTCACATAGCCTTTCTTCTATTCACATGCATCTCTGGTGTTTCTCCCCCTTCTTATGACAGTAGTCACATTGGATTAGATCCTACCCTCATTTAAGTGACTTTGCTTAACTTTAATTACCCCTTTAGAGGCCCAGCCCCCAAATAGCATCATGTTCTAAAGTAATGGGAGTTAGGGGGCACCTGGGTGGCTCAGTCATTAATCGAATGATTGGCTCAGGTCATGATCTCATGGCCCATCAGTTCAAACCCCACATCAGTCTCTGTACTGACAGCTCAGAGCCTGGAGCCTGCTCCGGATTCTGTGTCTCCCTCTCTCTCTGTCCCTCCTCTATTCACTCACTCTCTCAAAAATAAACGTCGAAAATAAAAAGCAACAGGAGTTAGGATTCCAATATATGAATGGGGTAAACAGGCATAATTCAATTCATAACAGATACAAAAAAATATAATACCTGTCTATGTCTATATCTACCTATGTATTATCTATATATCAACTTTCATAATCCATATACTAAAAATTCTGGTACTTAGGAAACTTAGTTACAATGTACTGTTTGGTTACATCCTCAGAGATTCAAGATTCTATTCAACAGATCTTTAGGTCAAATTCGTTTTACAATTTTAATGTCAATGTTAGTTTCTACAAATGCTTTCAAACCAATTTATGGAAATCTATTGATAAAAGCTTAACAATAAAACTATAATATTCATAAAAAATACATATTTTAAATGAAAAAATCTGAACAATTAGAAATCCATTAAAATCTAATAAGATTTATCATTTTATAAAAAAGTATTCAGATTTAAAAAATAATTTTTCTTCTTCTACAATATAGTAATACATAATTACCTAAATTTATAATTTGTTCCTTTCATGCTACTCTGGTTGTATTATCATTAATGCTAATAAACTGCCTTCAGTGACTAGTAGAATTTTTCATTATCCAAAAGCGAATAAATGAATTTTAAAATGGCCTATATTAAAACATGCACACGATGGTTATAGTGAATAAGGAAAAATAATCCTTTTATGCCTGAAATACTAGCTAGAAATTGACAGGTGAGACCTCAAGATATCTTGCCTTTTGCCATTACTTAATATTTTGTCATCTGTAATGTACATTGCTATACATTGCTTGGTTGAACATTACATATAATGCTTATTACAAAGTCCCACATTTATCACAGATGTAATATGGTTATACTTCATTAAAAGTATTAGCAACATGGCCACTAAGGTACTTTCTGCAAAGCTAGTTTGAGGGCATATAAATATTCATAATTTCAACATCTCCTTTATTTTACTGTCAAATTAAGTTTAGATTAAAAATATCCTTATTTACATATTAAGGCAATGCAGTCAAAATAATACTCTTTCATTGCTTTGTTTAAATACCACATTAAATGCAGAAGTAATAATAAGCTGTTATTCATGGCTTTACCTATGAATTGGCAAACAGTATTTTTTCAGCTTTATAACAAGGAAAAATCAATAATTTTGCAACTTTCTATGTCTCATACTTAATCTCACTTTTTAAAAAATCTTTTATCATGGGAAAATATTTGCTTTACATTAGCATCTTAAATAAGAGGTAGAGGGAATATAAGTGGTGCAGAATATTCAGTGATTTAGACAGACTTGGGGCTATACCTGGCTCCACTACTTATTAGCTGTGTTCCCACACACATACTACTGAAGAACCCCAGCTTCTTCTCAAATGAGGACAAAGCCTTTCTGACAGGATTGTGAGAAGAGAATGAGAATGTGCATTAGCACAGAAAAAGTACTCAGTGAACAAGGACTTTAAATGATGTTTGTTTTCCTAAAATAAGATTATATTATCTAATCATCATGGTTACTGAATATTTTCTGATCTTATTTATTTTTCCTATTAGTGCCATCAAGTTAATGGAGAAAAAAGATCAAATCAAATTAATAAATTTCTGGACTTGTCTGCTTTCAATTGAGACAAATAAACTATCTAAGATAATCTATTTAATTTTTTTAACATTTATTTTTGAGAGACAGAGAGAGAAAGAGTACAAGTCGGGAAGGGGCAGAGAGAGAAGGAGACACAGAATCTGAAGCAGACTCCAGGCTCTGAGCTGTCAGAACAGAATCCAATGCAGGGCTCGAACCCACAAACCATGAGATCTTGACCTAAGCTGAAGTCAGACGCTTAACCGAGTCACCTAGGTGCTTTACTATTTAAGATAATTCTAGGGAAGGGTCAAGATGGCAGAGCAGAATGGAAATTTTTTTTTGCCTCTCTCCACCCTGAAACACAGATAATTCTATATTATATTGATACCAAAGCTTCTTATATACATTCGAATATTTTTCTATTATGTTGAGCAATAATTCAATGATTCACAGGTTTAATTTTTATATTTATGAATTTAAATATTTTAACATACAATTTAAATGAACAATTTAATAAATGCTATTTTGAAGTCAAATTTGTAACATATGTCAATGATCTCTAATCCATTCTTATCAGTATCAAGTATTATCACTTATCACTATTCAAGTATTCAGTTAAAACAGATATTTTTGCTTTGGACATACTGTGTCCCATTTTCTGTAGTTTCATATATACTTATTAACACATTTAATATAAGTATATACATGTACCTACATCCTTCACATGTAACCTGAAGGATAAATCATATGTCATAATGGTTGATCTTTCTTGGGCACTGAATTGAGCCACAGTTCTTTATCTCATGATACACATGTTTAAGGATGTATATGTAAGTAACAAAAAGAAAAAGGGGCCAGCTAGAAGGTGTATGCTGGAATGAGGAAGAATCATTTGACTACAATTGGATAGGTAAAGGAGAATAAGAGTGTAGCTACTGAGAAAGTAAACTATAAATAGGGAGAGAATGATGTTAGGTAAGCAATATGAACCTTGGAGGTCCAAAAATATAATAACAGAAATGACTAAAATAGACCTAGAGGAAAGTTCTGTTGAGCAATCTCAGAATTTCTCAACATGCAAACAGAGCTAATAGCATGAAGGCCTGAAAGTCAGCAATGACTGCATTTCCTATGTGGTCACAGGTACTAGTAACAATGATAGAGATTTAGGGACCAGCAATGAAAGCATAGCTGTAAGTGGAAGGTATAATTCAGAAAGCAGGCTGCATGGTGGTTAAGTGTATGGGCTCTGTGCTAGACTGCCTGTTTGCTTTTTGGTCTTTTTTTGTTTTTTGTTTTTTTTTTAATCTCTCCATTCCTTAGTTACCTCACCTGTAAAAGAAGGATAACAATACTATTTGCCTCACTGTATTTTATTTTATTTCACTTATTTTGAGAGAGAGACAGAGTGTGAGCTGAGGAGGAACAGGGAGAAAGAAGAAGGGAGAACTCAGGAATGATGAGATCGTGGATGTTTAACTGACTGAGCCACCCAAGTACCCCACCCTCATAGTATTTGTAAAGCATTTATAACAGTGGCTAAATTATGTTAAAGTACTAAATATGTATTTTACAAATTTATGGAAACCTCTAGATCTAGCCTTGCCTAATAGTTTAGAAATGTAGTTCTGGCTCTTATAGCAAGAAGTCAAGAGTCAGAATTCTAGGGGTATCTGGCTGGCTCAATCAGGACAGCCTGTGACACTTGATCTCAGGATTGTGAGTTTGAGCCTCATGTTGGGCATGGAGCCTACTTAAAAAAAAAAAAAAAAAGGGTCAGGATTCTAAGCACAGTGACTCCATTACCAAAAGTTAAGTGGAGGTTTGACGCTTGAATCAAAATCAAGATGAAAACCTACTGATTAGCAAGGAGGAATTAGTTCACAGAAAGATAGCAAATGAGGAAGACCAATGAATTCACCTAAACTTGAAGCTTGAGAGGGATTCAGAACACACAAGTCTACTTCCTACTTCAGTCTGAAGTTGTTTAGGAGTTAAGATGCAACTGAGGTTTCAGTAGAGGTTATCACTGAGCCTAATGATGGAACTGGGTAGAACATAAATGAAGCAACAAATAATGACTGACAAGATACCAGAATGCTGATGAAAGATCAAATGTCTATACTATGGGAAAAGGAGGGATGCAAAGGTTAGAAACAAGGTGTTTTATTTTACTATATTTTTGCTGGGAGTATAATTTTCTTAATAGGTGAATCCTATCTACTTTTCATCTCTGAATGCTTGAACTGTGCTGCTCTGTGTTCTGCATATAAAAGCATTAAATAAAATCTTTTTTTTTAAAACAAGAATGAATGATTAATGAAACAATGTGAATAGACATGCCCTGTGAAATATAATTTCAAGTATACTTTCATTCTAACTCATAGCATGAAATGTGCAATTACTACAAAGGAAAGCTATTTCCTTATCTTAAAGTTAGATCATTTTTGCTGAGCTGTCATGCTGGAGCACAATTCAGAGATAAGCATAGACAAATCTAATGCTGAAGTAAAAGGTATGACCAACAGTCTGAACTACATTATTAATGTGAAGCAGATATAGTACAGGGAAAGTGAGTCCAGAGTACAAAGGGTATGTATCTAATGGCAAAGTTAAGGTAAGGGCTCAAAGGTCACAGGCAAAAAGAGAAGTACTATTATTTAAGTTCAGTTAAGGGAGGCAAAAAAGAATGATTGCTATCAGAAATAAAAAGTAAAACACCAAAGACACAGAGGTGAGTTCTATTCCTTGATCTAATCAAGGATTATACAATGAAGTCCTAGGTAATGGTGTCAAATTTGTCTTTAGCATGTTATTCAATCTTATTAAATCCAGTTTTCTCATACTTACTATTTTTAAAATAATTAAAAGATGAGAGACCTATAAGTCATTTAGTACAGTATCTTGTATGAGTTCGTTATAAATAAAAAGAAAAATAAGGTCTGCCACTTACTAATGGTTTGCAGTATGGATGACTTACCCTTCCTCAGTCTCAGTTTCTTTATAAGAATTTACTTGGTGGGTTATTTTTAGTGTCAGGGAAAATCGATCCAACATTTGACCAAGTGCCTGTCATGGAATAAGTGCTAAAGAAATAGAACAATCATTACTGTTAACCTCTGTGTATCCACCTGGAAACTTAAAAGATATGTGAGTGTGTGTATAATATTCACCCTAGGGGTGCTTATCTTCACTAAGGCACACTACATAGAAATTGGTATACTGGGAATTTATGTCTTATAAAATACATAGTTGTAATAGTGTGGATTTTTGTTGATCAGATATTAATTTCCCTTCTCTTCTTACTGTGGGAAAGTATACTTCCTGCTCCATAGGTATTGGGGTTTGCTCTGCAACTTGTTTGGGTTAAAGCGATGTTATCAAACATGATGTAATGATTATGCAGTTTGACATAATTATGCTCTTTAATAATCTAGTACAAAAAGACTATGCCCTGGATGGCTCACAGTCTAAAGAAAATGAAGAAACATGCACAGCCTCAGCCTAGAATCAAATTCAGTAAATCCCAGTAGAACCTAATATGGCCACAGCCAAACCACAGTCTCATGAGGAAAGAAATGAGCACTTTTTGACATTGGGTTTAGGGGAAGTTTATTATGCAGCATTATTATGGCAAGGAGATGAATAAAATGCCTAGCAAACAGACTACTAAAGCATTTAAATAGGGGCTGATATGTTACAGTGTATTTCCCCAGAATCTCTCTGAGAACCTACTGTGTATCTGAGGCAATCAGGGTTGGCCATTTGGGTCTGAGATGTGTTTGTTATTGTCAGAATTAGCACCCTGTATAGGTAGGAATAAAGAAAATACACTTGGGTGATGCCTGGGTGGCTCAGTTAGTTAAGCATCCACCTTCTACTCAGGTTATGACCTCACAGTTTATGGGTTTGATCCTCAAGTCGGGCATTGCACTGACAGCAGGGAGACTGCTTGGGATTCCCTCTCACCCTCCCTCTCAAAAATAAACAAACATTAAACAAAGCTTTTAAATAATAAAAAAAGAAAATGAAAATGGGGAATAATATCTGAAAATATACAAAATAGCAATGACAGACAAAGCAGATTCGAACTGCTAAACATCAATCATGAAACAAAGGGCGAAAAGTCTCACAGTCCATATTCCTCAAAAACAACTTTAGGGGACTGTCTAAAGACATACAGAAATACAATATAAATATTGGAAACAAGCAGAGAGATTACTGGGTATTCTTTTGCTGTAGTGATCTGATATAGCATGATGCACTCACTTCCTATTGGTGAGTCTACTTTATAATTCAGTGAAAACAGATGTTACCTTAAAGAATTTATAGTCAAGATGGAAATTTCTGCCTGATGAACAGACAACCCCAACAATCTTATTCTGCCATCTTCATTGCTTATAGATACCTATTCAAATGCAATTTGAAACATGTTTAACATCTCATCCACTACGTAATTAATTACCAAGTTGAATAAAATCTTTGATAGACATTCATTTCATATTTATGTGAGAGTCATGTTTTTCACTTTTTGAAAACTATACTTTTATCATCTAAACACAATATGGGACAGAAGAAAGACAGAGGTCTGCTTCTAAGGTTGGTAAGCAGGCCACAGTCACCTGGATGAATGCTCGTGTAGCATACCCTGTCTCAAAACACACACCTTTCCCAGAATTCCAGTGCAGGTAAAAAGAAAAAAAAAAAAAGAAACTAGAAATTCAACCAGGGACATACCAGCTACGGTTCTTAGATAGCACATCCTACCCAAGTGGTAAGAAGGGGGAGCACATAAGATATAGCTAATAGCCACAGCATTCTGAAGGGTGAAGACCTGTTACTCTGCTGGTTTTTATATTTCGTGTGTCCTTTTTTTTTTCTTTTTTTGGCTCCATGAGGAATTTAGAAGGAAATAGGAAAACCAGCACAGAGCTGGTTACTTATAAATCTCACAACAAGCTGGTATGGCAAAGGCTGAGAGTTACTTTAAAGAGCAGTTACTTTGCCCATGACCATTTGGATTTTAAGTGATAAAAGTTCTTGGAGTGGGGAAGATTGCTTCTAATTCAGAGAAGACTCAGAGGTCTTAAACATTAAATAAAATGATGCAAATCATAAACACATGTTCAAAATCTCTCCAAAAGAATTCCACAAAATGTTCAACAGGTGCTCTTAATTAGGTACTGGAATTTATATGTCCCCAAGCTAATTTAGAAACTCTCTCAAGCAACTGAAAGTACCTCTTCAAACTGTTACACTATTCTCTATTTTTCCCAACTGAGTGAATATGAGTTTTCAAGCTCCCTGCAGATGCAAGCTTAAATTTATTTTTTATTTTCAGGACCCAAGGCAGAGGTCCTAGTCCTCAATCATTTTTCCTGTCAGTATGTAACAATTAGCCTGGGTGTTACCTAGTATTTGAAGGGAGACAAACAAGGCTTTTCCACCATGGGCATTGTCCATCTAAAGATACAAAATTTAACTTTTTGGTCATATACACCAGTAATCCCTCACATAATTCTAAAAATTTTTGTCATTCCTCATGTTCTCGCCTCATTCTGTGGCTTTGCTATTTCGTGTGCCTGCAATTACTTTCTCTCTTTTGTTCATCATGCAAACTGCTATTCTTTTTTTAGATTTGCCCTCAATTAGAACTTCATCAGATGGAATTCTAAATCCACGCTTCCCAGGAAATGCATGCATAAACCAACAGCATAGCACTTCTTATAATTTATGTTACTCCCTTATTTACATGTTTCTCTCCATAAGAAACATAATGAAGATTGCTACAAATTAGTTTCTCTATATCTCTCAGCCAGCTGTGCTGGGAGCTAACCCCACCCACCAACACCCCTGCAGCAAATATATAGACCTCTTAACCAGCTATGCGATGTGCCAGACCCGCCTGCCAGTGTGCTTATAGTACTCTGAGCCAGTCACTCTAGACAGCCAGAGTGAGGGCCAGTGCTTCCCAAAAGTACACCAACAGCAGTTACAGTGCAGTCACAACAGAAGGAAGCATGTAACCCATAGAGAGGACACCTCTGGAGTACCTGATTACACTGACCAGAAGTGATTATGTTAATGGGCTCCACAGGACACCTCCTTCATAAGGCCACTACTTTCAAGATTAGGAAACATAGCTAACCTAACTAATATATAAAACCAAACACAGAGTCAGACAAAATGAGAAGGCAGAGAAACACATTCCAAAGAAATATTTTTTAAAAATCTCAGAAAAATAACTAAATAAAACAAAGATAAGCAATCTACCTGATAAAGAGTACAAATAAATGGTCATAAAGATGCTTCCCAGACTTGAGAGAAGAGTAGGTGAACTCTGAAAATTTCAACAAGAAGAAATAAAGAAAAAACTATCAGAACTGAAGAATACAATCACTGAAATGAAAAATATGCCAGAGGGAATTAGTAGCAGATTAGAGAATGCAAAAGAGTAGATAAGCAATCTGGAAGACATTGTAGTGGAAATCACTCAAGCTGAACAATAAAAGGATTTTTAAAAATGATAGGTTAAGGGACCTTGAGGACAATATCAAGCACACTAGCATTCACACTATAGTGGTCCCAGAAGGAAAAGAGAGAGATGAAAGGGCAGAAAACTTATTCAAGGAAATAAGCTGAAAATATCCCTAACCTGGGGAAGGAAACAGACATACAGGTCTAGGAATCACAGAGAACCACACCAAGACACATAATAGTAAAAATGTCAAAAGTGAAAGATAAAGAAAATCGTATAAAACAGCAAGAGAAAAACAAAGAGTTACATATAAGGGGAAATCCCATAAAGTTATATCAGCTGATTTCTCACCAGAAATTTTAAAGGCCAGAAGAGAGTGGCATGTTATAGTCAAAGTGCTGAAAGAAAAATACCTAAAAGAATACTCTACCCGGCACAGTTATGAATCAGAGGTGAAGGTGAAATAAAAATCCCAAACAAAAGTTAAATTCATCACCCAAAATCAGCCTTAAAAGAAATGTTAAAGGAACTTCTTTAAGCAGAAAACTAAAGGTCATAACTAGAAGAAATTATAAAAAAAATCATTGGTAAAGCAAACAAATAGTAAAAATGTAGATCAATCACTTGTATAGCTAGTACAAAGGTTAAAAGACAAAAATTGTAAAATCAATTATATCTACAAAAAGTAAGAGATACACAAAATGAAAAGATATAATATTATATGCATAAAATATGGAGCAAAAGAGTAAAAATTGTAGTGCTTTTAAGAGTGTATTTGAACTTAAGCAACCATCAACTTCTTTGAGACTGCTCTATACATAGAATGTTATACATGAAACTTGTAGTAACCACACCAAAAACTTATAACAGATACACAAAATATAGAGAAAAAAGAATCCTAACATAATACTAAAGAAAGTCATCAAATCACAAGGGAAGAGAACATAGAAAAAAAATAACAGCAAGGACTACAAAAACAACCAGAAAAGAACTAAGTAAATGGCAATACGTATGAGTTGATCATTGAATGACCCAAATTTGAATTGCATGGATCCACTTATATGCAGATTTTTTCCAATAAACACAGTACAGTACTGTAAATATATTTCTCTTACTTATGATTTTCCTAATAACATTTTATTTTCTGAAGCTTACTTTATTGTAAGAATTCAGTGTATAATACTTATAACCTACAGAGTTAATCAATTATTTATATTATAAATGAGACTTCCAGTCAACAGCATTTGTTAGTAGTTCAATTTTGGGGAGTCCAAAGTTATATGTATATTTTCTACTGCATAGGTCTTTGGTGCCTCTAACCTCAGTGTTGTTGGCTCAACTGTACATACCTATCAATAATTAAGCATAAAGGGACTAAATCCTCCAATCAAAAGACAAAAAATTAAATGGATAAAAAATAAGACATATTATATGCTGCCTAGAAGAGATTCATTTCAAAATTAAAAACATATATAGACATATACACATACAGTAAAGGGGGTAGAAAATATATTTCACAGACATGGAAAGGGGAAAAAAGCTGGGTAACAATACTTACACAAGACAAAATAGACTTTAAAACAAAGAATATAAAAAGAGACAAAGATTATATAATGATAAAGGGATTGATCCAGCAAAAGATGTAACAATTTTAAATATCCATGTACTCAACATACAAGATCCTATGTACATAACACAAATATTAATAGACATATAGTAATTGACAATAATAACATAATAGAGGACTTTAATACCCCACTTACATCAATGAATTCATTATCCAGAACAAAAAAAAACAATAAAAAACACAGTGGCTTTGAATGACACATTAGACTACATGGGCTTTACAAATATATACAGAATATTCCATCCCAAAACAGTAATACACACTGTTTTCAAGTACACATGAAACATTCTCCAGGATAGATCTCATTTTAGGCCACTAAACAAGTCTCAGTAAATTGAAGAAGATTTAAAATCATATAAAACATTTTTCCAATCATAATATAAAAATAGAAATCACAATTACAAAAAAAAATTAGGAAAATAAAACAAAACATGGAAGCTAATGAACATGTTAGGAAATAGTCAAAGGAGTTGATGAAGACAAATGGAGAAAAATGAAAATGGAAACAAAATGGTTCAAAATTTTGAAACACAGCAAAAGTAGTTCTAAGAGAGAAGTTGATAGCAATACAGGCTTACCTCAAGAAATAAGAAAAATCCAAAAAATATGATCTTACAGCTAAAGAAACTACAAAAAGAAGAACCTACAAAGCTTAAAGTCAGTGAAAGGAAAAAAAAATCTGAGGAAAACTAAATTAGAGACTAGAGAAACAATAGAAAAGATCAAGAAACTATAAATTGGTCTTCTGAAAAGATTAGCCAGATTCATCGAGAAGAAAAAGAGAAAGGACAAAAATAAAGAGACTCAAATGAAAGAGAAGTGACAAGTGATGTCCCAGGAATACAAAGGTTCATATGAGACAACTACTAAAAATTATATGCAGTCAAACTGGGCAAACTATTAGAACTATTAGAACTTTTATATTAGAAATATAAAATTTCCTAAACCTGAATTAGGAAGAAATAAAAAATCTGAATAGACTCATTACTAGTAACAAAACTGAATTGGTAATTAAGAAAAACTTCCAACAAAAACCATTCGGGACCATATGGCTTCAAATGTGAATTCCACCAAATACTTAAATGAGAGTTAATATTTATTTTCAAACTATTAATAAAAGTGGAGGAGAAAGAAATGCTGACAAATTCATCTTATGAAGCCAGAATTACCAATACCAAAAGAACGACTCAAAAAAAAAAAAAAAGAGGAGGCAATTATTCCTGATAAACATAGATAAAATAATCCTCAACAAAATAGTAATAAGCCAAATCCAATAATACGTTAAAAGGGTAATTTACCATGACCAAGTGAGATTTATTCCAGCGATGCAAGTATAGTTCAATATCCACACATCAAATGATGTGATACACTACATTAACAAAATGAAGGATAAAAATCATATGTTCAACTAAAGAGATGCAGAAAAAGCACTTGACAAAATTCAACATCCGTTCATAATAAAAACACTCAACAAAGTAAGAAGGAACATGCTTCAACATAATAAAGCCCATATGTGACAAACCCACAGCTAACATCATAATCAATGGTGAAGAGCTGAAAGTTTTCTCTAAGGTCAGGAACAGGGCAAGGAAACCCACTCTTGACACTTTCCTTCAATACAGTTTGGAAGTACCAGTACCCAGAGCAATCATATAAGAAAATGAATGAATAAATGGCATCCAAACTGATAAAGAAGTTAAACTGTCATTATTTGCAGGTGACAATGTAGTATATAGCCTTAAAGACTCCACTCTCCCCCCCCAAAAAACTATTGGAATAAATGATTTCAGTAAAATTTCAGTATATAAAATTAATACACAGAAATTTATTTCATTGTTATACAGTAATAAATAACCAGCAGAAAGAGAAATTAAGAAAACAATTCCACCTTCAGGGTGCCTAGGTGACTCAGTTAGTTAAGTGTCTGACTTCAGCTCCAGTCATGACCTCATGATTTGTGAATTTGAGCCCTGCTCGGGCTCTGTGCTGACAGCTCAGAACCTGCAGCTTGTTTTGGATCCTGTGTCTCTTCCTCTCTCTACCATTCCACTGTTTGTGTTCTGACTCTCTCTCTAAAATAAATAAGATTAAACATTTTTAAAAAGAAAACAGCAATCCCTATCAAAATAACACCAGCGTTCTTCACAGAGGTAGAACAAACAATCCTAAAACTTGAATGGAAACAGAAAAGACCCTGAGAAGCCAAAGCAATCTTGAAAAAGAAAACCAAGCTGTAATACAAAGCTGTCATCATCAAGACAGTATGGTACTGGAACAAAAACAGTCCCTCAGGTCAATGGAACACAATAGAGAACCCAGAAATGGACCCGCAAATGTATGGCCAACTCATCTTTGACAAGGCAGAAAAGGATATCCAATGGAATAAAAATAGTCTCTTCAGCAAATGTTACTGGGAAAACTGGATAGTGGTATGCAGAAAAATGAACCTGGATAACTTTCTTACACCAAACACAAAAGTAAATTCAACATGGATGAAAGACCTAAATGTAAGACAGGAAGCAATCAAAATCCTTGAGGAGAAAGCAGTTAAAAACTTCTTTCTCACCTCAACTGCAGCAACTTTACTCAACACATCTCCAGAGGCAAGGGAAACAAAAGCAAAAATGAACTACTGGGACCTCATCAAAATAAAAGCTCCTGCAAAGCAGAGGAAACAATCAGAAAAACTAAAAGGCAACCGATGGAATGGGAGAAGATATTTGCAAATGACATATCAGATAAAGGGGCAATATCAAAAATCTATAAAGAACATATCAAACTCAACACCCAAAAAACAAATAATCCAGTGAAGAAATGGGCAAAAGAAATGAATAGACACTTCTCCAAAGAAGACATCCAGATGGCTAACAGACACATGAAACGATCTTCAATATCACTCATCATCAGGGAAACACAAATCAAAGCTACAATGAGATACCACCTCACACCTGTCAGAATGGCTAACAACTAAGGGAACCACAGATGTTGGTGAGGATACAGAGAAAGAGGATCTCTTTTGCACTGCTAGTGAGAATGCAAACACATGCAGCCACTCTGGAAAACAGTATGGAGATTCCTCAAAAAACTGAAAAATAGAACTACCCTATGACCCAGCAATTGCACTACTAGGTATTTATTCAAGGGATACAGGTGTGCTGTTTCAAAGGGGCACATGTACCCCAATGTTTATAGCAGTGCTATCAACAATAGCCAAAGTATGGAAAGAGCCCAAATGTCCATTGACAGATGAATGGATAAAGAATACACATACACAATGAAGTATTACTTGGCCTTTGCTTCATTCATCAAGAATGAAATGTTGCAGGGGCGCCTGGGTGGCTCAGTCAGTTAAGCATCGACTTTGGCTCAGGTCATGATCTCACGGTATGTGGGTTCGAGCCCCACATAGGGCTCTGTGCTGACAGCTAGCTCAGAGCCTGGAGACTGTTTCAGATTCTGTCTTTCTCTCTCTCTCTGACCCTCCCCTGTTCATGTTGTCTCTCTGTATCTCAGAAATAAGTAAAACATAAAAAAAATTAAAAAAAAAAGAATGAAATCTTGCCATTTGCAACTACATGGACGGAACTAGAGGGTATTATGGTAAGTGAAATTAGTCAGTCAGAGAAAGACAAATATCATACGGCTTCACTCATATGAGGACTTTAAGATATAAAACAGATGAACATAAGGAAAACTAAGCAAAAATAATATAAAAACAGGGAGGGGGACAAAACATAAGAGACTCTTAAATATGGAGAACAGAGGGTTTCTGGAGGGGTTGTGGGAGGGGTGAATGGACTAAATGGGTAAGAGGCAATAAGGAATCTACTTCTGAAATCATTGTTGCACTATACGCTAACTTGGATATAAATTAAAAAACAAATACATAAATTTAAAAAAGAAAGTAAAGAATTCCCTTTACAATGGCAGCATCAAAAAGATGGAATAAAATTAACCATGGAGGTAAAAGATATATACTGTGACAACTATAAGACCTTGATGAAATAAATTGAAGATTTCACAAATAAATGCAAAGTTATACCATGCTCATGAATTGCAAGAGTATTGTTAAAATGTCCATAATGGCCAAAGCAATCTATGGATTCAATACACTTTCTATCAAAATACCAATATCAGTTTTCACAGAACTAGAAGACATAATCCTAAAATTTGTATGAACCACAAAAGACCCCAAATAGCTAAAGTAATCTTGAGAAAAAAGAACAAAGCTGGAGGTATCACAATCCCAGATTTCAAACTTCAAAGTTATAATAATCAAAACAATATGGTATTGGCACAAAAATAGACAGATCAATAGAACAGGATAGAGAGTCCAGAAATAAATCTATGCTTATATAGCCAGTTAATCCATGACAAAGAAAGCAAACAATGTCTTCACTAAATGGTATTGGAAACACCAGACTACCAATATGCATGAGATGAAACTGCACCATTTTCTTACACTACACAAAATGGATTAAAAACTTAATTGTGAGACCTGAAACTGTAAAACACCTAAAAAAATATAGGCAGTAAACTCTTGGACATCAGTCTTATCAATATTTTTCTGGATCTGTTTTTTTTAAGCAAAGGAAAAAAAAGTGAAAATAAGCAATATGATCACATCAAAATAAAAAGCTTCTACACAGTGAAGGAAACAATAAAATGAAAGGGAACCTTCTGAATGGTAAAATATATTGCAAATGATATATCTGATAAGGAGTTAATATCTAAAATATATAAAGACCTACAACTTGACACAATTTTTTTTAAAAATTAAAGAAAAAAGAAATCTGGTTTAAAAATGGGCAGAGGACCTGAATAGACAATTTTCCAAAGAAAATATACAATAGACATATGAGAAAATGCTCAACATCACTAATCATCAGGGAAATGCAAATCATAACTACAATGAGATATCATCTCACCCCACTCAGAATAGCTAGAATCAAAAAGACTCAGAATAACAAGTGTTAGTGAGGATGTGAGGATATGAGAAAAAGGTACTCTTGTTTACTGCTGTAAAAATGTAAACTGGCATAGCCAATATGGAAAACAGTATGGATGTTCTTCAAAATTAAAAACAAAATTACCATATGATTCATTAATACCCCTTCTGGGGTAGGTTTTTATCCAATCTTGCCATCCATGACAACATGAATGAATCTAATGTGTATTATTAGCAGTGAACTAAATCAGAGGGGCGCCTGGGTGGCTCAGTCGGTTAAGCGTCCGACTTCGGCTCAGGTCATTATCTCACGGTTCGTGGGTTCGAGTCCAGCATCCAGCTCTGTGCTGACAGCGACCTCAGAGCCTGGAGCCTGTTTCGGATTCTGTTTCTCCCTCTCTCACTGACTCTCCCCTGCTCATGCTGTATCTATCTCTCTCTGAGAAATAAATAAAACATTAAAACAATTTTTTAAAGGAATGTAAACTGGTACAGCCAATATGGAAAACAGTAGAGATGTTCTTCAAAATTAAAAACAAAATTACTATAGGATTCATCAATTCCACTTCTGGGTAGGTTTTTATCCAATTTTGCCATCCATGACAACATGAATGAATCTAATGTGTATTATTAGCAGTGAACTATCAGAGAAAGACAAATACCATATGATTTCACTTATATATGGAATCTAAAAAAAAACTAAACAGAACGAAACAAAAAGTAACAGACTGAAATAGAGAACAAACTGGTGGTTGCCAGAGGAATGAGGATTGAGGGGTGGCCTTAATAAGTAAAGGGGATTAAGATGTATGAGCATTCAGTTATAAAATAAACGTTACAGGGATGAAAAGTAATGCAAATAATTGTTAAATCACTATGTTGTACACCTGAAACCAACATAATACTCTATGTCAGCTATATTTTAATTAAAAAAAAAAAAGGAGTGAAGCCATCATGAGGGCAAGAAGAATAAGATCTGCTTTTGAAGTTAGAAGAGCAATCAGGAGTCATAAGTTATTCAACAGAGTAAGGATTTTAGATTTTATACAGTGTAATGAGATACTTGATAGAGTGTCATATCTTGGAGCAGTATCTTCTACAGCTTTATGAAGTAATTTCAATGTATATGATAGTATAGTATATGATATACTGTTTGATATACTGTATTTGATACTATTCAAATATCCTTTTCTTTGGGTAGCACAATATGAAAAGATTGAAAAGCACTGCTAGAGAGTGTTTACTGTTGAGACCATAATTTAATGTGACTTGGAGTTGCAAGATGTCTACATTTGTTGGTTTAATTTCCTTCTGTCAATTTGCCTTATTCTATGAGCTAATGCTTGCCTACTATAACCTCTCAGTAGTGATTTTCCAGATCTTGTACCATGGATTAAAACCAACACAAGTGTGGGGCACCTGGGTTGCTCAGTCAGTTGAGCACACGACTTCAGCTCAAGTCATGATCTCAGAGTTCATGCATTTGAGTCTCGTGTGGGGCTATCAGCTGTGCTGACAGCTCAGAGATGGAAGCCTGCTTCTATTCTGTCTTTCTCTCTCTCTGCCCCTCCCCTGCTTTTACTCTGTCTCTGTCTCTCTCAAAAATAAACATTAAAACAACAACAATAAATGTGACACTCCTGAAAGTGGCATCTGCTTTGTGCTTGCAAGCTCTTAGCATCCTTTAAACATAGGATATTTATTGAGTGTCAGCTTGTGACCAATTACTCTTCTAAGAGCAAGGGTACAGCAATGAAAAAAAAAAACATTAAAATTCCTGTCTTCTTTACATTTACATTCAAATGGGGAGACAGGGAATAAATACTTAAAATACGAACAGGTTAGAAGGTGACAGGTTTTAGCCAAGGAGAAAAATTGAGCAAGAAAGGGAAACGGAATGTGAGCTGGATATTTACAGAATTATTTAGGCTAAGAAATCCCTAACAGGTGAGGTACTGAGCAGGAAGCCATTTAGTGAAAGATAATTCCAGGCAGAAGGAAAGAGCGGCAACATCTTTGGGTCTGGAGATAGGTGCACAAAAGAGAAACTAAGCCAGTATTGAATCATACAGTGGGTATGCATGGAGTCAGAGTCAGAAGTTTAGAGACATGAATGGGGGGGAGTGTTAGATGGGTCAAGCTGTGTTAGGAGTGTACATTTCACTCATTGTGAAACTGTAAGTCATTGGAGGGTCCTGAGTAACAGCCCTGTAACTGATCTTTAGAGAACAGATAAAGGTGACTTAGAGGCTAGAAGAAAGGAACACCAGCTACATGATTGTCAAGGACATGACACATTTAACTCTTTATGTTATTAAACTTGCTCATCTTTATATATTATTTAAAAAGTATTCCAACAAACTGAGGACTGATGGGTGTGGGGGGTAGAGGGGAGATGGACATGGAGGAGGGCACTCATGGGGATGAGCACTGGGTATTATATGGAAACCAACTTGACTTGACAATTTGTAAAAAAAAAAAAAGTATTCCATTACCATAAAACATTATCATAAAAAGGTGTTCATTATGGTAAAAAAATTGTAGCCAAAAAATTGAAAGAGAGAAATCACATAGTCCTAACACAAACAGAAACACAACAGAAAAATTTTGGTGAATATTTTTCCAGGCCTTTCTTGTCTCTCACTCTACCCCCTATCTGTGTATGTAGTGTGTGTGTGTGTGTGTGTGTGTGTGTGTGTGTGTGTCTTTACTCTTCACTCCATACTAAAAATTTCTTCACAGAAATGTTTGCTCTGAATGGCATTGCTATTTCAGTCATTGGTTAGCTCTACAAAATAATAGTTTCAATGTAACTTCAATATGACTATTCATTTTTAAACAAATGGACTGTTGCCATTTATCTGCAATAACTAACCATAATAGATTACCAATGTTTTCACATTTTGTTTGATGGAACGCATTTTTCTAGGATTTACAAATATTCACACAGAGAGACTACCTATGCATTTTTTTATTTAATTTTTTTAATGTTTATTTTCGAGAGACAGAGTGCCAGTGGGGGAGGGGCAGAGAGAGAGAGAGGGAGACCCAGAATCCGAAGCAGGCTCCAGGCTCCAAGCTACCAGCACATAGCCCGACGTGGGGCTCGAACCCACGAGCTGTGAGATCATGACCTGAGCCAAAGTCGGAGGCTTAACCGAGTGAGCCACCCAGGTGCCCCTACCTGTGCATTTTTTGTTTTTTACTCAGTACATATTTTTCATTCAGTCCCACACTGAGTAGAAGCTGGAAGCACTGCCTGTGTGAACTAGCATGGAATAATATTAAACTAACATTACAAATTTAATGAGATACTTGGAATAAGAACTATGTTAAGAATTCTTTCAACTTGTATTATACTAATATAATCATCCTTTATAAGGTAAATTCCCAGGGAAATATTAATTAAACTGTAATTGTAAATTCAAAATTGAGTAAGTTATAAAATGCCCAACTTATTGTTGAAATTCAAAAATTAAAATGTTTTTCTAAAATATCCTAATTATGATAAAATGTGGTTTTGAGAGAAAGAATAAAGAAGTTATTATTGGGGTGCCTGGGTGGCTCAGTCAGTTAAGCATCTGACTCTTGACTTTGGCTCAGGTAATAATCTCATGGTTTGTTAGTTTGAGCCCCACATCAGCCTCTGTGCTGATAGTGCAGAGCCTCCTAGGGATTCTCTTTCTCCTTCTCTCTCTGCCTCTCCTCAACTTCTGGTCTCTCTCAAACTAAGTAAATTTAATATATATATATATATATATATATATATATATATATATATATAAATTTTATAAAAAGAACTGTTACTATCAATTCTCTAGAATCCTTTCATTTTGGAGCATGCAACGTATATCTTAAGCAACAAATAAAGATAAAAATTTTGTTCCAGATAGACATATATGAAATAATTAAATAATATGTAAACTATTATAGAAAGTATATACTTTGAAATGGGGTCTGTAAAATGACTCACTAAAAGGAAATGTTATAAAAGTCATGGCTTAGTAGAAATGTTCTTTAATAAAAATCAACAAACTTTTAGCTAATTGGTTAACTTTCTAGGAGGTATGCATGACTCTTCTGAGAATCCATATAAAATACAACTGAAGAAAAATTAAGAACCTCCTCTGTTAGGACAATTTTACAGAACTTTATCATTTTCTTATATTGCTAGGAAGATTACTGGAAAAGTGCTGTGGACTTACATGATGATAAGAGGAGATTTTTTTTAAGGCTGTTGCTTTTTATTTGAAGGTTTGTAGGTCCAAATAATTCACTAAAGCCTGTACTATGGATTCAATTATTCAATGAATGACCAAATTCTCTCTATACATATATGAATTTACTTACAAAAATTGGCATACATGAGTGAAAATACAGACAGCTATCCACAAAAGAAAAAATATGATTTGCAATAGTGTTAAACATAAATATGTATGAATGTATGTGTACATATTTGTGTGTGTGCGTGGGTGTGTATGATATGTATATCAAAATGGAAGCAAAATACAATCTATTCCTCTCCTTATCTCCATATTTATTTAACTTCATTATTTAAATATTAATATATTCTGAATATTTTTAGGGTGTTTATGCAATGCCATGTCAATAAACGGTCAATAATATTTACTGAATAATTGATGGCAAAAATATCATTGAATAGAGTATTTTTGTTTCCACAAATCTATTTTAATTAAAAATAATAAAACACTATTTTGAGAATTGCATTCCTAAAATTAAACTGAAAGCAAAATTTTCCTTGATTTATGATTAATTTTATTTCAAGTATTTTGATTTTTTGGTTTATATAAAAGTTTATCACTAATATACTGGAGTCATTTTTTGTAACTATAACAAAAATAAACTAGGTGATAAAAATAATATATGAATATAACACATGGGTGTCAATATGCAATTGCAATTGCAGTGTCAATATGCAATAACACATGAAATCCTTTGCATAGAAAAATAACATAAAACAATCTACTAGGGGTTAGATCTAAAGAGGAAAATATTAAAATAACATCATTTAAATAATTTCTTCCTACAGTACCTAAATTTAGAGCTTTGAAAAATACTTAGAACAGGATTCTAACTAGATTTTCTATATGTGTGGGTCTCCAGGGTGTTTCTAGAATGCAATATGTATATGATTCAATTCTGGAGCCTAAAGGCGGCAGATAGAAGCACATGTAAAAATAGCCTGTAATCAAAATGTATTTCCCTGGATACCTTAACTCAAACATTGTCATGAGAAAGAGATGGGCTGAAAACAGAACTGTTCAGAGGTAACCTTGGAGAATATGATAGGCTACTTTGAGCTAAAAGAGGCTCAGGTCCAAGTTCGTTTTAAGAAGGGAAACCAGAGAAATAAAGTGTCAAGGAGTATGACATTATGGTGCTTCCCCAGGCAGAATCTAACACTATGAGAAGTAAACAAGTCCTTTTGTTATTTTTGTGAAAAGTGCTATAAAACATATCAGTTACTAGTAGATTTAAGTATTAATAACTACCATCTAGGGCAGGGTTTATTGGCATTGGCCCTATTGCCATGCAGGGCTAGATAATTTTTTGTGTGGGGAGCTCTCTTGTGCTCTCTGGAATATTAAGCAGCATCCCTGGGCCTCTACCCACTAGATTACAGTGGTATATTCTAATTGTGGCAATCAAAAATATCTCCAGACATTCCCCGGTGTACCTGGGAAGGGTAGGGGACGTGGTCAGAGGGGAATTGCTTCTAATTATCACTGCTCTTAATAGGATAAGATAAAAGAATTAGGTTACCAAGAGATTTTTTTTCTGGCTCTCCTCTCTTAGTTTGATGTAATATTTTCCTTTCATACATTTGCTCTACACCTTTATAAACACTTAAATACTTTTATACTGAATCAACAAAAATGAAAGTCTTTAATCATCTCTGATCTGTTTTCATGAAAATCTCGTTTACCAGTAAATTTTTCTGAAATGTGACTTAAGTTGTAGTTTTTCTTGATATTCCATGAAAAAAGGGACAGTTATGTTTTATCCCTACTCATGAGAGTAAAGTGAAAAAAAAAGGGTGTGTGTGTGTGTGTGTGTGTGTATGTTTGTGTGTGTGTCTCAAATTAACATTTGGAGAATCCCTAGAGAGGTATCCTACTATGACTGGAGAAGTGAGCTTAAACATTAGAGTTCATGTGTAATAAAAACTTCAATATTTCCTCCTTAGAAAATCTAACTTATACCTGCAATAATAAAAACTAGAATAATGAATTTAGAAACATTCAGAATAATATTTAGAACAATGTCACTAAAAGCCTCCAAATATGTCTATAGGAAGGCAGATATCCAATTCTATTTTTCTTTGCAAGACATGCCAAGATTTAATAAAATGTGTTTTTTTATAACATCTTTTCATTAGTATTTACAAAATATATTTCTTTATAAAATTGTATTTGATTTCTAACAAATCTTGTGAACTTTCCATAGAATATGTTGCCAGTAGAAACTTTATGAAAAGTTAGAGAAGAACATTTTACTCCCACTTTCAGTACTCTTCTGTCTTATTTTATAAAAGGAAGAAAAATAACTAAAAAATGTTTTTTACTTTATAAAACTTTTTCTATTGAAAAAAGGGGTATGCCCTTCATAGCACTTTCCCCTCTTTTGGCCCAGAGAACTCTCTTCTCAATGGAGTTCCTTGACAAACTTTTTAGTTACTGAGAACTTTTTACAAAAGTAAATTTTACTACTTCTCCTTGAACAAAAGTGCTAGACAAAAAGCTAAGTGTTAAGGTCACACTCTCATTTCCAATTATTCTTTAACAAATCCAGAACTATTGAGAGATAAGGCATTGATTCATTAACCCTTTGAGGTAAGGTGGTGAGCCATTAGGATTCATGATATCAATTGTCCCAAGAAATCACACTCGGGGACTTATCAGTAAGATGAAATTTATAATTTATCTCATTAATCTCTACCAATCCTTAGTGAAATTTCTCATTTTATAAAGTACCTATCTCAGGTGCATAGGAGATACCCCAAAAATAATCACCGAATGAAAGTCAGTGATAATGAGAGATCTCACACTTGTCTGTGATGAACAATGCTAACCATATTTATGAAAGTTGGAAATGTAACATATGGTTGCCTCTGAGAGTAGGGCAGAAGAGAGCACCAGAGAAGCATGTCAGCTCTGTTTCAATTACATGTAAGATAAACAAACAGAGACTCCACGGTGCAATCATATTGCTTTCAAGAGTACCCTGGAGTCAGCTAAAAGTGGTTATCTCCATACCCAAGAACCAGGCTATGCAGGCGGAAACCTTGCTGTTTTTAATTACCATGCATGCTTGTTAAAGGACTATAAATATGCTTCTTGCTCTACAGTTCTACAAAAGCTTGTACAAAGAACAGAGGTGACTTCCACCCTCCCTTTCTGAATCAGATGGCTAGAGCTGTGCTAATTCAACATGTATTCCTTTTTAAATTTCTATATTTGATTACTAGGTTATGATATTAGAATGTGGCAGCATAATTCAGTTTTCTTCATTAGAGTCGTTACCAGCAGATGCAGTTGGTAATAAGAATACATTTCAATCTCCATCAAGTTAAGTTCGTCTCAGGAAAAAAAATATGTATATGGCTTCAGATAACTCAGAAATGTAAATGCACCATGATAAAAGGAAATTCAAGCTAATTCAATCTCTGAGGCATTAATCCTTAACATAACACAACAAAATGTTATCAAAAATGTCTATTATCTTTTATATTTTTTCTCATGATTTTCTCTTTTTATTAAAATATAGTGCTAACTGGGATCCTAGGGAATAGTCTCTCAATGAAACCAAAGCATCATTGCTTTTTGTACCTTTCCGGTAAGCACTCTTCTTACACTGTACCTGGTGGAGAAGTGTGGTGTGATGATAATGGGCTTAGTCTCTGTTGTCAGACTAACATGGGGCACACTTAGTACTTAATGTGAAATCCGGCCAGTTATTTAGCTTCTCTAAGCTGCCATGTTTTTGTCTGTAGAGTAGCAATAATGGCAGGGCCTGCTACTTACAGTTAGGTGGACTGAATGAGATGAAAACGCCATAGAGTGGAAATTACAGTTGTTTGTTTACTCTGTATGCCCGACACCTACACAGGTAACTGGCATATAACATACTGATTACATATTTTGTCAAACAAATGAATGTATGAAGTGCATGGCAGGTAGTTTACTGCATTGTAATGATTTGTTTTCCCAAATCTATCACATGAGAACTAAACATATAGCTGCAGTAAGACATTGAACTAATATGTGTGTACTCAGAGTGGTGCGTTTCACCCCCTGTAGTGACAATAATCATGACCACACACTCCCTTATTTACCACAATGTCTTCTGATTTTTTAGTGGTTACTATATTTTACCAGTCAGAGAATAGGATATTCTTTAAGTTAAATTTGTACTTACTTATATGCTTTTTGTGTTATTCAGTCCTATTTAATTATTGCTTTATTCTTATTTAAGTTGAAGGCATTTTTTAATACCTGATGGGACTAAAAAAGGTTAAACTGGGTTCCTATCGAGCACAGTGTTCATATAAACAGACATAAAATGTGCTTTTTGCATATAGAAATAAGAGAATATAGAAAGGTGAACACAACATACTGAAAAGCACTAAGTGTGCCTGTGTTTGATACTCAGAGGTATTTTATAAGTAAGCATCTCCTCTCTTCCCCTATAAAACTATATAAGATAATCTTAAAAATCAATAAGCTGATAGGAGATCTCAAATTACACTAAAATACATGATGTTTCTGAAATTACTGCATCTCACAGTAGACATTTTTGTTATGGTAATTATAACATTAAAAGGCATTATGGCTGCACCTATGTATTTGGACAATCTCTACTCATTTGTGGTTGGTTGGTATGTCTTATATGATTTTATGTTCCAGGGTTCAATACAGTGTAAGTCTGCAAACATTTTCTAAATCATATTTTTAAAATAATGTCAATTTGTACAAATCATGATTTCTTAGAAAAATTTGGTTGATAAATCAAACTTATACGCAATCCAATATTCTAAGTATTTCACCTAATTCTATTTCTTTTTGGTTATAATTAAGTAGAATGGAGACTAGACGACAAAAAAGCCACATAAGTTAGAACTAAATCTATCTTATTTCATAATATGATTGAAACTTAACCTGGGTTATTTCTTGTAAATGTCTCTGACAATTATAAAAGAAACTTAAGTCACCTTCCCCAAAATGGTATGAAATAGTCACGTAACCAATCTCTTGTTATACGGACACCTCTATTGTAATAGCCATTTCTTTGTAATGGGCAAACAACTTAATTTTCACTTTTTAAGCCATCCTGTAACTACATGCCACTGTGCTTCATAGCAGTCTTCAAATTTGAGGGCTCCCAGTTTGCAAACTGTTCTTATGTGCCCCATAAACTCTTGTTAAATACTGTTTATTGACTGAGTGGTCTTATTACTGCTTTTTTTTGACATCTCTAATGCATAAAAATTGCTTAAGAATGTCATAATCTATATTTTAAAGCTTGAGAAATTAATTATTGACAAAGTGGGAATTAGTATCTTTTTAAATGTTGTGTAGTTAAAATCCTATTGATAAGAGTTGAAATTGTGACAGTAAAACACAGACTGAAAATACTACTAGTATTTACAAATCTTTTCATCCTATATAAATATTTAAAAAGTATAAATGTGAATAAAATGTTGAGAGCACAAAATGTTTCTGTAATATTTTGATTAATGCTTTCTCCCAACTTAGATAATCATTTTCTATATTCTGATAAGTTTTAAAAAGATCAGAACAAGAATGTGAGAATCCTAATTTAGTATATATACATATATATTGTAGTTATATTTAGACTAAACTGGAAGTGGAGCACCTGAGTGGCCCAATCCGTTGAGTGTTAGACTTTGGCTCAGGTCATGACCTCATGGCTTGTGAGTTGGAGCCCAGCTTTGGGCTCTGTTCTGACAGCTCAGAGCCTGGAGCTTGCTTTGGATCTGTGTCTCCCTCTCTCTCTCTGCTTCTCCCCTGCTCACGTTCTGTCTGTCTGTCTGTCTCTGTCCTCAAAAGTAAATAAAAATTTAAAAAGTTAAAAAAAAAAGAATTGAAGAAAAACTGAAAGTGACAGCTTTGATAATGCTAACTACCATATTGAAATAATGAATGTTGACCTATTCATTTGTCTTATGATGAAAATAGTTTTAATCAATTAGCATAGTAGGAATCAGCAGATTAATATCAGGCTGGAAGTAAATAATGGCAAGGGTTTCACTTTACACTCAGAAAAACACATTTAGAAAGATGAAGCCTGATTTGCTTACATATTAAATTCCAATATACAATTTTCTCATTAAGTAAACAATGTGAATTGTGTATTGTGGGAATTGAATGAGACCATTTTTTTAATACCATAAAGGTTGAAAATATGATACATGATTTAAGAGATAATATGGAAATCCTTTAACATTAAATAAAAAGGAGAAAAACTTACATGAAATCTATTTGTTTTGGTTGATGTAAATTATCTATTTCTGGATAAAGCATAACATATTGTTTGGGAACAAGAAAATCATTTTTGTTCACACATTTAAAATGTTATACTTGTCACTTAAAATCTCCAGAGATATTTACAGAAGAAAAATGTGCCTAATGATAAGGTTGTAAGGAAGTAAATGACTAAAAAATGTTGTTAGAATAACATTGTCACCATGAATTATTCTGACAAGTACAATAATAACACTTAGGAATATGTTGTGAAGTAGCCTTGAAAAAAATTCTATTATAGATATGGGTATGATCATTTAGATTTAAAAAAAAATTAAAATAAGCTGAAACAAGGCTGAGATAACATCAACAAATGCTAGGCTGATCAGCAGACTTTTGATTATAAGCAGAAAAACTGGTGGAAAGACGGAAATATACTTGGAGAATATGGTGTAAGTAATATGTTAATGTCCTATGTTAAAAACTGGGATAGCATTATGTACATGTGACATTTTAAGGAAAAGGTATTCACAGGTTTAGAAATTTTTGAATTAAGTTTTTCTCAATAAATGATGGAATCAAAGGATTTTTATGTCAGCATATTTACGAAATGACAATTTTCACATTTTAATTAAAAGCAGATTAGTTCAGGGACAACTGGGTGGCCCAGTAGGTTAAGTGTCTGACTTTTGGTTTCGGCACAGGTCATGATCTCATGGTCGGCTGTGAGATCAAACCCTACACTGGGCTCTGCACTGACAGCATGGAGCCTGCTTGGGATTCTCTCTCTCCCTCTTGTCTCTGCCCTTACCCTGCTGGTATTCTCTCTCTCAAAATAAAAGCAAACATTAAAAAAAAAAAAGGCATATTAGTTCAGAAAAAACAACAACAACAACAACAACAATAGGCACTGGTGCTCTTTGTCAGTGTTTCATGGTTTTCCCACTTCTGAGCATATTGTTGCTGGGTACTCATTGCCCCCTTACCTATGACCATATGACTCACTTTGTTTTGAGCAGTAAAGTATGAGGAGTGTTCAAGCCACTTATGAGTGGAAATGTAAGATTTGATGTACATTTTGTGACTTAGTCTCCTTCCCTCAAAGGCTGCACTTAAGATAAAAAAATAAAAATTGTTCTACTAACCTGAGTCTTACAGTGAGGGCAGGCAGGTGCCTGTTGGCTAGCAACAGATGTATAGTATAAGTGAAAAATCAACTCATCAATAAACTGTTAAAGTCACTAAAACTTGGTAACTGTTGTTTCTGCAGCATAGCCATGTATTCACTTTATTTCACTCTATTTGGGGAACTATACAGTGTCATGATGAATGGTCTATATTCTGGAATCCAGATTGCTTGGATTCATATACCAGATTTGTCACCATGAATTGGTGTCAACTTGGGAATTTTATGTCAGTGTGTCATGCCTTAATTTCCTCCTGTATAAAATAACAATAGAATCTATCTTGTTTCTGTTTAAGATTACATGACTCAACATACACAAAGCACTTAAAAGTTTACTTGGCATGTAGTTCCTAATAAATATTAGCCATTATTCTTTCCATCTAGAAGAACAATAGTACCTTAAATTTGCTTATGATTGTAATAACACTGTGAGTATCCATAATTATCATTGTAAAAATCAAATATAGCTGCCTAATTAGAATTTTAGCAGTTTTACTGTCTTTTTTTAGAAGCATCATATTCCAGAATGATGCATATGTGCTATTTCTCTATTAAACAGATTATTTGATTTAAAATATTATCTCTTCTAATTTTGATAAAGAAGAGTACAATATGAGAGCAATGATACCAATACTATTAACTATCATCATTTGGAACACATTTATTTTACCCTGGAATTAGTACACCAGCATATTCCCAGTGACAGCAGCACAAGTAGACTCAGCATGAGTAATAGGAAGCATTGTGGACCAAGATTCTGAAGAGTAACCCTGTGGTTGGAAGGCAGCTTTGGCCCCTTCAGCTTCTCAGTCCCTGATATGGTTTTCCAACACTTTTGCTACCCTGAAAATCACTACTGACATCAGCTCTTGAAAATCTAGACACTTGTATCACTTCAAAAAACAAAGAATATGAATACAACTCCTTAGTACCCTGTCTTAGGCCCATAAGGATTTACATTTAAATTCTGAATGTAGTCCAGCCTGTTCTTGCTCTGTAAAACAAAACAAAATAAAAACCAAACAAAAATACAGAACCCCAAAACAATACTCTGATAAATGTTCTGTTATGACTTTGGACAAGTAAGTAAACATTTTGAATCTATTTTCTGTTAAGTTGTTTAAGTAAATTTGTAAAGCAAGGAGGATGAATTAAATTACCTCTAACCATCCCCTATTCCCCAGCCAGCATCTTTAAAGAGGACTGAAATATCCTATATAATACGTTCGATATTTAAAAGAGCTAATACCTCACTTGGGATGATAAGAGTAGCACAAATGAAATAACCATGGATAAATTCTAGTATTCCATGATTCATCTATGAGGCTATAGAAAAGTGTGTTTTAAAGTGCAGGCTCTGGATATGAGGACTTATACTTAAATGTAGCCTAGTAACTTTCTAGTCATGTGATTTGGGCAAGTTACTTAATTTCTCTATATTTCTTGCTTGCAAAGGGTATCATAAAGGAGTAGCTAGCTCATAGACTTTTATGACGATTAAAATATTTAAAATATGTGTGCTCGCTTCGGCAGCACATATACTAAAATATTTAAAATATGTAAAGCCTTAGAGCAGCACTTGACACACAGTCAGAGCCAAAAATGTTAGCCAGCATTGAACTATAGAGGGCTTTACAGAAGACAGAATTCAATTAAGCCTAAGGAAGCCAGGTAATATGTTGCAGTGGAGAAGAGAAAATGGAACTTGTTTTCTTCTCCATATGAAAAAGCAAGAGAGAAGACATAGCTCTACTGGTTAAGGGAATGATGTGAGTAAAGGCACTGAGACTTGTGAGTAGAAATAACACATTCTCCTTGTGAAACAGGAAAATATACAAATCAGGCTGCAAATGTTAGATTCAGTTTTTCTTATATGTGTTTTCTCTTATAAGACCCTTTCTACTAAACTTTTGATCCATACTAACGGGAGAAAATGAAGTATAAAAAGAATAGACATTTTAAAGAAATAAAACTATATCGATAACATTTTATTTTATATTCAGTAAAATATATAATGAGATACATACTGTAACAAGAAGAAAACAAAGCATATACTCTATACTAATTAACTGAATAGATTATTGTTCTAGTGTGAGTAATTTTGTATAAATAGAAAATGGAAACAAAAATTAAAACAGACTATTTTTAACAATTAAAAAGAAATGAAAAATCCAGGAGACTGGGTTTACCATTCCATTCCAATAGAGTAAGTAAGTGAATACTTACAGTTTTAAATATGATATATAAAGTTAAAAAACGGACTCATAGCATACATCCAGAAAATGTTTTTAAAAGTAACCTTTGTTTTTGTTTTGTAATTTTGTTTAGTATAGTTGACACACGATGTTATCTTTTTAAAGGAATCTTACTTTTTTCCTCCAACTGAATCATGAAATTCTTGACTTTCACAAATTGCAATTCCTGAAAGTTTGCCTTAAGTGAAAAATAAAAGGAAACAAAAAGGTAATCTCCAAGAAAACCAATCTTCTATCTCTTGCCTCAAACGGTGTTTTGGAACATTCAAAACACAGATGAAAAACCAAAAATATAACTGCAATCTTGGTCAGATAAACTTTTTCTTACAAGGCGTTTTTTTAACAATTAAAAAGAAATGAAAGATCCAGGAGACTGGGTTTACCATTCCATTCCAATAGAGTATCACTCTCAGAGCATATGAGGGAAATGCAACAGGTAAGGAGAAGGAATTAAAGCAACTGGCTTTTCTCCAGGGAAGAAAAAGAAGGGAGGCAACCTTGTCTAATTGTATGGATATAATTGTATGGAGATAGATCTCCAGAAAAATAAACTAATAATACTTGCTAGGGGGAGGGTCCTTATTTTTGGACCTTATATGTAATTTTAATAGCAGTCCCTGATTAAGGATTATTTTGAAAAACAAACTTTAAAATCTGTGGATTTATGAACATGGCTCCCTTTGAAAAATGTCATTGTTGGAATATAAAAGAGAGATGTTTCATTCTTTCTGCCCTATGCAATAATTCAACAAAACCTCAGTAGGATATATGATCTTTTATTCCTGGACCAGTGAGTGGGTGTTCAATGTGAGATGAAAGAGTGGAGGCCTGTCTCTCTTCCATCTGAGCTTGATTGCCAAAACCTTTCAAATAATTAGTAAAGCTTGATACTGGTAAGATCTATGATTTGTGCTGGTCTAATTAGACAATCTGATGCTATGTGTTAGCGTATCAGATACTGCATATTCTTTTTCATTAAAAACCAACAATAAATTTCTAATATATAATGTATATGTGAATTTCTACCAGATGCTTTCTACTTTTTATATCAAATTAATTTAAAAAAAGGGCTTTGGGTTTCTAAAGCTTACATTATGGCAACAAAGCATTAGAAAAACAGTATTTAGTAATTTAGTATGCATTTATGCATATATAAATGTTTATTCATGCTGTATTTGTATTCCTGAAATGGACAGGGTAGCTTTTAAGGTATTCATCATTAATTTTTAGGGGTCCTAGTCTTAAAATTCACATGGCTACAACCAAATGTCAGTCATATGATAGAGATCTCCAACAGCATAAATCATAAACTTGTATAGAAATTTTACTAAAATATAAATTGAACACTAAATATACAAGGACACAATAACTTCTTAAAACATACACAAGCCATGAGGTAATGAAAATTAAAATTTGTGTAGAATATTTATTGCTAAGTGAAATTACTTGTTCTTTTAAGTTTACTCTGCTATTCTTAGTGGGAAAAGGTACTAATAAATCTCTTTCCAGGTGAGAAATCTTGCCAGCCCTATGAAGAAGAAACTTCCATGAAGAACCTGAGTAGGAGGGCATGACACCTATTCACTCTCCATGATCATTATATTCAAAATTTATTAGTGGGTATTTTTCCTTACAGGGGGAGAGAATACTGGATATCATAACAATAACTACTGTTTTCAAAACAAAAGTACCAAGGAACAGAGATTTATTTTAGAAATAGTAATCATACATAAGATGGTAAGAGGTACAATATAGCAAGACAGGAAGACGCTGAATTTATTTCCTCCACAGACACACCAGATCTCCACCTATTTATAGAACAATTCCTCCTGAAAGAGAGGGTTGACTGATCAAAAGATAGAACACAGGAGAATGGCCACAGAGACAAAGATGTGGTAATAAAAGGAACTTTTACCTCCAACACTCCTCTGAAATGCAGGGGGAGGGATATCACTGAGGGGATGGGGAGGGGTCAGATCTGTCTGCCCTGGGGCATAGAAAAGAAGCCATAGTGTAAGAGAGTAGCTAATGTATAAAATATTCAGCCCTAGAACTCCCACCACATAGAGGGGTAGCTGATGGAACACTATAGTTTACATTCCTCCCACACCTTGATAGTGCAGATGGCAGCAGGTTACAGTCACCATACTCAGCCTGCTACTTCAGCAAGACCTAGGCCCCGAGCCCACACCAGCCCCAGTCACTCTTGGGCACAGGAAAAAAAAAAAAAAGCCAGAATTTAAAACAACAAAACAAACAAACAAACTAGAATATAGAAGAATGAGACCCAGAACCATACCAAATGGAGGGGGAGCTTCTGGAACTTTCACTGGGTTTGGAGATGGGGGAGACAGTGAGCACCATGGTTTATGTTCCCCCTCCTCCTTGATAGCATGGATAGGGGCATGGTCTGGGCACTCTAACTGATCTAAACCTCAGTGAGCCCTGGGTGCCTGGACCACACCAGCCCCAGCTGTCCCCCTAAGGCAGCCCCAGTGTGGCAGACACAGGGATACCCCTTTTCAGCACTCACTACAGTTCCGGCTATCACACCAAGGTGACACAGATGCAAAGCACTATGAAACACTCCAGACCTGCACCACTTTGGATCCAGGTGGCTTGCTAGGGCACCTCCAGCACAGAGTGCTCCAAGACCTCCTGATTCACACCTGCTTTTTGGCTCCAGATGCCTCACCAAGGGGTCCCCAGCACCGTGTACCCTAGGATATCCCAGTTTACAAACACTTCAGCCTCATTTATTCTACCAGGCCCCACTGCATGGAACATCTTGGTCCATGCTCCCCTCAGCTTGGGCTATCCTGCCAGGGTGTTCTCTAAACAGAGATCCCAGAGATTGTCCCATCTCATGACCACTTCAGCTCTACCCAATCAGAGCAGCCTCAGCACAGAATGCTCTGGAACACCAGCCCATGACAATCACAACAGATCATTCCATCCCCAAACAGCAGAATACACATTCTTTTCAAGTGCACACAGAACATTTTCCAGAAGAGATCACATATTACTCCACATAAAAAAGCTCAATTAATGTAAGATTAACATCACATCATGCATCTTTTCCAGCCACAATGGCATGAAACTGGAAATCAACTAGAAGAAAAAACAACCAGAAAAAACACAAACACATGGAAGGTAAACAACATGCTATCAAACAATCAACAAAGAAATCAGGGGGAAATTAAAAAATATATATATATGGAAACAAATGAAAATAAAAACACAATGGTCCAAAATCTTTGGAATGCAGTAAAAGAAGCTTTAAGAGGGATATTTATAGTGATACAGACCAACCTCAAAAAATAAGAAAATATTCTTTTTTATAAAGTTTATTTATTTATTTTGAGAAGAAGAGAGAGCAGAGGAGGGGCAGAGAGAAGGAGAGAAAGAGAATCCCACATAGGCTCCACACTGTCAGTGTGCAGAGCTCAATGTGGGGTGGAACTCATGAACTGTGAGATCACGACATAAGCCTAAATCAAGAGTCAGATGCTTAACCAACTGAGAACTCAAATATATAAAATCAGAAATAAAAGATAAGTAACAACTGACACCACAGAAATACAAAAGATTTTAAGAGGACTAAATGAAAATTATAAACCACAAAACTGAACAAACTAGAAAAAAAAGAAAAATTATTAGAAATGTACAATCTCCCAAAACTAAATGAGAAAGAAAGAGAAAATCTGAATAGACCACTTACTACTAATAATGGAATTGAGCTGGTTATCAAAAAGCTACCAAAAAAAAAAAAAAGTCCATGATCAGATGGATCCACAGGTGACTTATAGCAAACATTTAGAGTCAATACCTACTTTCCTTCTAAAAAGTAAAAAGGAAGGAAAGCTTCCAAACACATTCTATGAGACCAGCATTACCTTGATACCAAAATCAAAGACACTACAAAAAAATAAAATTACATATCAATATCCCTAATGAACATACATGTAAAAATCCTCAACAAAATGTTGACAAATTATATTCAACAATTCATTAAAAAACCATTTGCCATGATCAAATAGGATTTATACCAGGAATGCAAGGATGATTCAATATCTGTAAATCAGTTAATATGATTCACCACATCACCAAAATGAAGGATAAAAGTCATATGATCATCTTAGTAAATGTAGAAAATCGTTAGACAAAATTCAACACTCATTTATGATAAAAACTTTCAACAAAATGAAGTTAGAGGGAATATACCTCAACATGATGAAAGCCATGTGTGAAAAATACACAGCTAACATCATACTCAATGGAGAGAAGCTGAGAAAATTTTCTCTATGGTCAGTAACAAGAGAAAGATGTCCACTTTTACCATTTTTCTTAAAATAGTTTTAGAAGTCCTAGCCACAGCCATTAGACCACAAAAAGAGCTAAAAGTCATCCAAATTGGTAAAGAAAAGTTGAACTGTCTTTAGTAGCAGATGACATGATACTATACATACAAAATCCTAAAGTCTCCACCCAAAAACTATTAAAAATAGTAAATGAAATCAGTAACATTGCAGGCACAGAATTCAGTTGCAATTCTATACACTAATAACAAAGTAAAAAAAAGAAATCAAGAAAACAATTTCATTTAAAATTGTACCAAAAATAATAAAATACCTAGAATAAACTTATCCAAGGAAGTGAAAGACCTATATTCTGAAAATTTTAAAATACTGATGAAAGCAAGTGAAGATGATATAAAAGCAAAATAAAAAGATCTACCATTCTCATGGATTGGAAGAATTAATATTGTTAGGATATCCATACTAACCAAAGCAGTCTACAGTTCAGTGTAATCAAATATCAATAGCATTTTTACAGAATAATCTTAATATTTGTATGAAACCACATAAGACCTTGAATAGCCAAAGTAATCCTGAAAAAGAACAAAGCTGGAGGTATCACAATTCCAGATGCCAAGACATATTACTCAGCTGTAATAATCAAAACAGAATATAGGTCAATAAAAAGAAAATAGAGTACAGAAATAAAAACATGCTTATATGGTCCATTAGTCTACAACAAAGGAGGCAAGACTATACACTAGGAAAAAGATGATCTCTTTAATAAAAGATGCTGAAAAAATTGAACAGCTATATGCAAATGAAGAAACTGGACCAGTTGCTTATAATACACACAAAAACTCAAAACGGGGGTCCCTGGTTGGCTCAATCAGTAGAGTATGCAACTCTCAATCTTGGGGTTGTGAGTTCAAGCCCAAAACTGGGTGTGGAGATTACTTAAAAATCAAATTCTAGGGGTGCCTGGGTGACTCAATCCATTAGGCATCCGATCTTAATTTCAGGTCAGGTCATAATCTCATGGTTTGAGAGATGGAGCCCCACACTGGGCTCTGCACTGACAGTGAGAAGCCTGTTTGGGATTCTCTCTCTCCCCCTTTTTCTGCCCCCAATCTCTCAAAATATATATTTAAAAAAATTAAATAGGGGCACCTGGGTGGCTCAGTTGGTTGAGCATCTGACTTTGGCTCAGGTAAAATCTCACGGTTTGTGGGTTCGAGCCCCGTGTCGGGCTCTGTGCTGACAGCTCAGAGCCTGGAGCCTGCTTCAGATTCTGTGTCTCCCTCTCTCTCTGCCCCTCCCCCACTCATGCTGTTTCTCTCTGTCTCAATAATAAACACTAAATTTTTTTAAAAAAATAATTAAATAAATAAAACCTTAAAATAAATAAATAAATGATTAAATAAATAAGTGAATAAATAAATAAACAACAAAAACTCAAATGTATTAAAGATCTAAATGTGAGATGTGAAGCCATAAAACTCCTAGAAGAAACAGAGGCAGTAATTTCTTAGACATTGCTACAGAAACATTTTTTGGATATGTCTCCTCAAGCAAGAGAAATAAAAGCAAAAATATTTTTTTAAGTGTATTTATTTACTTTGGGAAAAAGAGAGGGAGTGGGAGGACAAAGATAGAATCCCAAGTAGGCTCTGCATAAGCAGCTCAGAGACTGACTTGGGGCTCAAACTCACACACTGTGAGATCATGCCCTAAACCAAAACCAAGAGTCAGACACTTAACCAATAGAGCCACCCAGGTACCTGCAAAAATAAAATATTGGGATTACATTAAAAAAATGTCTATTTATTTTGAGAGAGAGAGAAAGAGAAAGACTGAGCCACTCAGTTGCCCCTAAAACATTTGCACAGCAAAAGCAACCATCAACAAAATGAAAAGGTAACCTACTCAATGTTAGAAGATATTCATAAATGATAAATCTAATAAAAGGTTTAAGAACTTATACAACTCAATAAATAAAATAAATCTAATTAAAAATAGGCAGAAGATCTGACTAGATGTTCTTCCAAAGGAGACAAACAGATGGCCAACAGACACATGAAAAAATGCCCCACATCATTAATCATCATGGAAATGCAAATCAAAACCACATTGAAATATTATCTCATACCTGTCAAAACGGCTAGAATCAAAAAAAAACAAGAAAAAGCAAGTGTTGGTGAGGATGTGGAGGAAAAGTAACCCTAGTGCACTGTGGGTAGGAGTGTAAACTGGTGCAGACACTGTGGAAAACAGTATTGAAGTTACTAAAATAATTAAAAATATAAGTTTATACCTGAAACTAGTATAACAGTATGTTAACTAAACTGAAGTTAAAGTAAAATAAAATAAATTAAAATAGAAATGTCTTACGGCCCAGTAATTCTACTACTGGATATTTACTCAAAGAAAATAAAAACAGTATTTGAAAAGATATATACACTTCTATGTTTAATGCAGCATTATTTACAATAGCCAAGATTTGGAAGTAACCCAATGTCCATCAGTAATGCATGGAGAAATGAGATGTGCTACACACACACACACACACACACACACACACACTGGACTATCACTTGGCCATTAAAAACATGGAATCTTGCTATTCATGACAACATAGATAGACTTGGAGTATATCATGTTAATTGACATAAGTTGGAAAAAAGAAAGCCAAATACTATATAATTTCACTTGTATGTGGAATCTAGAACAAAAAATTAAATGAGTAAGTAAATAAAAAGAAACAGATCCATAAATACAGAGCAGTGATGTTTACTGGGGGGTGGTGGAGGGCGAGGACAGGAAAATGGATAAAGGGGAATGGCAGATACAGTGTTTCAGTTATGGAATGGATATCACTGGAAAAAAAGGTACAACATATAGAATATAGTCAGTGGTACTGTAATAGCATTGTATAGTGACGGATGGTGGTTACAATTGTGGTGACCATAGTATCTCATATAGAGTCATTAAATCACTCAGTTATACACCTGAAACTAATGCAACATTTTTATCAACTATATTTCAAGAAAAAAATGTTGAGATAGAATAGAATTATATTTAGAGTTCCTGTAGGAACAAATAGGCAAAAAATACAACATTAAAAGAATCCTTTTGTTAAATTGGACATTTCTATCTCTAGCAGCAAGTTAAATATGGAAAAGAAAGTACATTTTGTTTTCTAAATAGACTTTTAAAACAATATCAAATTTAGGTAATTATGAAACTATTACCATTTTGAAAACTTTAGCAAGGAAGTTATATGTATCACAACAAAATCTTATATGTGTAATAACATATACTTATTTTACACTCTTTTTAAAATTTTTAAAAATGTTTTATTCATTTTTGAGAGAGAGAGAGAGAGACAGTGTGAGCAGGGGAGGGTCAGGGAGAGAGGGAGACACAGAATCCGAAACAGATTCCAGGCTCTGAGCTAGCAGTCAGCGCAGAGCCCGACACGGGGCTTGAACCCACGAACTGTGAGATCATGACCTGAGCTGAAGTCAGATGCTCAACCGACTGAGCCACCCAGGCACCCCTAGACTCTTCATTTAAAAAATACAAACTACTGTATGTCATAAATCTAACTGGGAACAAGTTATCTATGTTTTTTAAAGAGGTGATACAGTTTTATTATTTTTTGGTTTTTTAATTAATTAATTAATTTTAGAGAGAGAGGTTCATGCACAAAGTGGGGAAGGGTTGAGGGAAGGGGAGAGAAAGAATCTCAGGCAGGTTCCACACTCAGTGCACAGTCCAACACAGGGCTCAATCCCACAACCCTGGGATCATGGCCTGAGCCGAAATCAAGTCAGATGCTCAACCAAGTAGACCAACCAGGTGCCCTTAAATTGCCTATGCTTTAAAATATGATAAATAAAAACATTTAACATGCATATATTAGAGGGCATGACAAATTAAATTTTCATAATTTAAAATATAGACAAAATGTGTTAATAATTGTTAAAATATCTAGAAAAGTGGCCATAGTTTCCCTTCTAAGCACTTCTCTGTACTTGAATAAATAATTCTATTATAAACCTATTTCCTTGGCCCATATATTATACATGTTAGAAAATTAAGTATTCACATAGTCAAGATTTATCATCATGATTATCTCTATCCATAATGCATATTTCAGAGAAATTCTATCTTTAATAATGTATAATATATACACAATATATATGTATACATTTGTATATATAATCCATGTATAATCTCTATTGAATTTTGTCATTATAAAACCCACCAATATTCTGACGTCAGAAAAATAAAACAAAATCCTTTTGATCTGGAACACCTGAGTACAATCTATGACTTTGATACTGTTAGAATAGCTACATGAAGTTGAGAAATTTTATACTCTTCAAATTCCACTTTCCATATTAGGAAAGGAAACATAATTAAGCTTATCATTCTCTTATTTAGACTTATCAACTGCTTGAGTACTTCAGGCAAACATTCAGGATTCATAGTAAAACATAATGCTTCCTTTCATCAGTATACACCGATGTTGCACTATTTGCAACTGTCAGATACACTCTGATGTATGTTGTCAATTACCAACCTTAGCTTTACAACACCCTGGAGTATAGTACAGTAATTACAATGGTTCTTGCAAATTTTTCTAAAAACGCTTTCAATGTAATCAAATAAATATACTTTAATAATATAAAATTATTAACTATAAACATGCTCAATAATGTATACTCAGCCCAAGTTCCATTAAGAGAAAAAAGGAGGGAATGAAAGAGTGGTTTCTAAGGAAGCAACACTGAAATGTCTCACTGATGTTAAAAAACAATCTTGAAATTGTAGCATTTGAGGTAAGCGACTTTTTTGTCTGTGTGGACAGCTTCTGTTACATTGCTTTTAGGGGAAAAAAAGTACCTATCTTTATTAACTTAATCTAGTTAATAATACAAGTTTTTTTTTCTTCGCATCTTAGTCAAAATACCATTAAATTCTTTCTTCTTCTTTAAGATGATATTGATCATTCAAGTTGATAAAAATCTTTACCAGGTGAGTGCTTTATTGTAGCTGATGGGGTTTCTTACCTTATCTACATTTAAAGATTTCAAATATAAAGTAAGGCCATAAAAAGGAAGAGATAAGAACAGGGTTACAAAACAAACTATAGAAAACAGAGAAATGAAATAGTTTTCTATCTCAGGTTATACAAGGATGCGTTAAGGGGCAAAGTCAATAAGGACACATACAATGTTTTCAAGTAAATAAATATATTTATAATTTTATTTTAACACCACAGGTTAAAGCCAGCATTTGATCATTCATATTACATAAGGATTCAAATAATTTAAGACATTTTATAACATATATTTGAATGTTACTATCATTAATGAGGATTATTTCATTGTTGGTTTGAAAAAATATAAAGAACTCCATAAAACCTGCGTCCTCTCCTTAGCTCTGTGGCTCTTCAGTTGCTCAGCACCCTGCTCACAACACTGAACCACTTCTGGGCTGGGTCACTTACCCTTGCAATAAACTACAACATTCAAGGGTGCCTTGTTCCACCTGGCCATTTAATAATTAAAGTGAGCTCTTCTAGAAAGGCAATAAACAAGGACACACAGAAATCAGGCAGCAATGCTAAGTCAAGGAGACAAGTGTTCTTTCATGATACATTCAGGAAACTTTCCTTAATATGAGGTCAGTCAGTATCCAATAAATTTTCTTCGCATGTTTAGAGATATAAATAGGTTTTTGACTTTCTGTAGTTGGAATAAGATTCTTCATTATTGATTTCATTTGAAGATACACTCTTTTCATCTTTTGATCTCAATACAAGAGAAACATAGAGATAATTTAGTTCTTCAGTAGTAACTCTCTCACTGGGATGGGAGAAACCATTTACAAACGTACCTAATGTGCATAGAATGTGTGATGAAATTAAACGAAGACTATAACCAGAGACACAAATGATATGGATGAGAAGGTTGAACAGAAAATGTGCACTGCCAAGTGGAATGTTACATTGAAAAAGAGTTGCATATAATTTTAAATAAGTCCATTTTGTGGTCAAAATACAATAAGAATAAGGTAGGGATATGTTAATTCAATCTTCATTCATCAATATTTTATGCAATTGTGTACAAATGCAGAAAATGAAATATCTGGAGTGGTAACATTACTGTACTGCATGAAATATTTAACGTATGGAATGGTGGAGAATTGATTTTATTCAATATTTTGCATATCACAGACTGATGATACATCATTTATGGTCAAATGATTTAACCTAGGTTGAAATATGTACTGGTTTAAATAAACCTTCAGTGCATGTAGGATTCCACAGGGCCTTGAAAAGAAGAAAACAAAAGTAAATAAATGAATGACTTCAAATTAATGAAATGAAATGAAATTTTTAATTCATACGGAGATTTAAAACATAAACACTTAAAAAAACATAGACCAACAAAATACTGTTTTGTTATTTTCTAAGTCAAAATTCCTATTAAGATTTATTAATGTTTATTAGTAATGCTTATAGGTTTCTAACTTCAAATTAAATACATTTTACACAAGGTAAAAGAGGGAAGATATTTGGGCAAAATTCTATTATTTTCTTTGGTTTTGTGAGTAAAAACAACAACAGCAACAAAAAACAGTTTTATCCAACTTTTTCCTTTATGTATTTCTCAAATAAAATGACTTAAAGAAAATTAGGTAATTAAGTAATAGGTAAATCTCACATGTTTTTTGTGATATATTTCTAAACCATAGTCATAATCCAAGGTCATAAACGCAAAACTCCAACAGAATTTTACATGGAGCAATTATTATTATTTCTTTAACCTGTATACTTTATTATAGTTTTAAAAAAATATTTCTTTTTTTTAATGTTTTATTTATTTCTGAGAGAGAGACAGCATGAGCAGGGAAGGGTCAGAGAGAGAGGGAGACACAGAATCTGAAACAGGCTCCAGGCTCTGAGCTGGCTGTCAGCACAGAGCCCAATGCAGGGCTGGAACCCATGAACCATGAGATCATGACCTAAGCTGAAGTCAGATGCTTAACCGACTGAGCCACCCAGGCGCCCCTACTTTATTTTAGTTTTAAGTGATAGAAATGAAAACATTTCATAATCCTTCACCTTCAAAAAAAATAGAAACTCTAACATGCAGAAAATATATAAAAAGAAATACATCATCTATGAAGTATAGAATACGGCACCTGCCCCTAAGAAATTCAGAATTTAGTTGGATATAAATGAATATAAAAAAGAGAAGCCCTAATACAAGATTGACATCAAACAAGATCAGTTATATGTCAATTCATAAAACTGATGAGAATTTATAGAATTTATAGCAACCTCCAACTACAAGACAGTATTAAGATACTATTATACAGGACTGATAACTGCTGACATAAGTCTATGGAAAGAGAAATCATCCCCAGTTTGGGTTGTCACATCAAGGATATGAAATTGGAGCATGGCTGGAAAACAGATATATTACAGGGGAGGGGCATTCTAGATAAAAGGGTTAAAAACAAGACTAAAGAACAGAGACAAGAAATAGCAATTTGTGTTGGTGCAGTTTAAGTGGACAAAAATGTTTATGTTTTCAAAATAGAAAAGGGTATAATTTCAGCAGCTTTGGGGACTGGTATGAGGAAAGTAAATGTTTTTAAGCTTTAGTGAATCATTAACAGAGAGTTTTAAAGTAGAAATACAACACAATGAAAGGGGTGTGTTTGTTGTGTTTTTTTTTGTTTGTTTGTTTTACAGATGTATCTGTGATGCTATATAGATTTGACTATATACAGGCTGTAAGTAGGAAGACAAGATGAAAACCCAAGTGAGGGGGTCTTGAAACAGCAAGCAGTATTGGAAGGTGACTATTTTCCAAACACTGATTTCCCCTGTCATGCTTGTTTCAGTTTTATGAACAATTGACCAATTACAGCTCAAAGACAGCACACAGGTCATCCCTGATGAGTCTTCTCCAGACATCTCTTAATCTTGTCTTTCTGCTTATTTATATCATGACCTTTATAACTGTGTGAAATTCTCTTATTGCTATAATTTCTAATGTATTGTCTATCTTCATCACTGGAATGTGAGGTTTATGAAGAAATTTAACAATGGTCCCCAAAATGGAGTCTTTTTTCCTAAGTGTAACCAGAACTTAATAGCTAACCTAATTTCAGCTTTAGCCTCCCCCAGGAGTGGAATTTTCAAAAAGTCACTCTGGAATTTCCTGATCTGTACTAGTAAGGTAGTCTGCAAGATAAGACCTCCCTGCCACCTCCCCGCCATTTCCCCAAGGGAAGGTGACCTTGCCTGATTCTTTCTTTTCTTTAGCTAAAATCTCTTTGTCCATCACTTCCCATTCTGCCTAGAAAAGCCTTCTTCTTTCTGTTTGTACAGCTCCTCGAACTCCCTTCTATTTGCTAGAAGGGATACTGCTTGATTAATGAATCACTGAATAAAGCCAATTAGATGTTCAAATTTACTCAATTGAATTTTGTTTTTTAACATTTGTCTATCTCTTGCTCACTGCTACAATCTGCCTGAAATGCAGCTTTTTATTTAATTTTTTAAATAGCTGTATAAATGAAAAAGGGTGAAGTAACTTGAGATGAAAGGAACCCCAGGACCATAATTACATGTCTCACACAGAGGCAGATATATAGTTGCCAAACAGATATGTTTTAAAAAAAAAAAGTCCATAGAATCATTCAGAATAACAAATGAACATTTGAGTAGTTCCTCCCCAAATGCTAGTTGAATGGATGAAAGGCAAGGGTGATATATTGTTATATTTTTGTATTTCCTAGATCTGGATTCTGTTTTCCAGTGTATCTTAAGCTTCTTAACATTCTTATTTTTAATAAAAGTCTAACCAGTTTTACCCTTTAATTTTCTTAAAAAAGTAAAATAAAGGGAAAAAATGTCTTAAGAGGTTGAATATGTTCAGACACAAATGTTACTAATATATATAATACTAACATTTCTATTGCCATAAAACTTTACAACATTGTAGTATTTGTCATGTGGCAAGAACAAAAATCCCCAGGACTTCTCTGTCATTTCTTAGTGAGTGGAATGTGGAGAGGACTACAGGAAACACTAAAACTCAACTAATGAGGATAAATATTTCCTCATGATTTTGCTGTAAGAACAACAAAAACTTGAAAGTTACAAGTCTTTTTTACAATTAACCACTCTGGGGATATAGTAAATTAAGAAATAGATTAATCATTTTGGGCTTTAAAGTATGATAAACTCAACAGATTGTCAAATTTGATACAAAAATACCCCCAAATATTTAATTTTTTAGTAATTATATTTAAGAACAAAATATCTTAATACTTTGGTTCCTCAAAAATGTCCAAGTTAATTTTGTATAGAGGTGGTGTTGAGTGAAATACATTGTACAAACATAATTTTGTATTCATTATAGCAGTGTGGCAGAGTTTGCTTTTTAAATAATTATTTACATTATTATTAAATTATCAAGTTATTAAATTAAATATATTTCTATAGGGAAATTATAAATTATAAAGGTACATATGTTCATTGTTAGACATGAGAAAAAAGGGAGAAGTAGAAATCAGGAAATAAAATGTCATACCCCTACCAATCAGAGATGATCACATCGACTTTTTTGTATTTATTTTCATTTTTTTTTAACCAAAATGAAACCACGCCACATATTGTTTTTTTAAGTTACTGGACTTGCTGCTTATTTTTCCCAGTTAATGGCTTCTAATTTTCCAAGTCAATATGTGTTCATTTGTAATAGTCATCCTTAATCAAACTTCCTCAAATATTACTGCTAAATGCTCCTATCAATGTTACTACTAAACCACACAACCCGACAGTTAGACCTAGACCATGCATCACATCCGAATGTAGTGTCATTTAAATCTTGATTCTAATTTTTAGGGGCTCCTGGGTGGCTCAGTTGGTTAAGCGTCCAACCAGCTCAGGTCATGATCTCAGTTTGTAGGTTCAATCCCTGTGTCAGGCTCTGTGCTGACAGCTCAAAATCTGGAGCCTGCTTCAGATTCTGTGTCTCCCTCCCTCTCTGCCCCTTACCTACTCATGCTCTCTCTCTCACAAATAAAATAAAAACATTAAAAAATTTAAACTTGATTCTAATTTTTAAAATTGGATTAACCTCTCCCCTTAACTGGGAAAACTTCCAAGCATACAGAAAAATAGAAAAACTAGGACAATTAACACCTGCTTGGCATAGCTAACACCTGGATTCAGTAGTTCAGAGTTTCTCATGATGTCTCTTTAGTCTCTTTAATTAAGATAATCTCCTGATATTTAAGAGCACTTTAGTTTTTAAGGGTACCATGTCAGTTTTCTCACAATAGTGCACATTAGGAAGTTTCCTGATAGTTGATCTATGGTATTATTTTATATATCCATCCATTTCCTGTGTTGTCTGTATATTGGAAGTTAGGCCTAGAAGCTTGAATTGTTTCAGGTTAGATGTTTCTAACTGCTTTTGACTCTCAGTAGGCCGATGTAGGGAATATTCTGTAGTAAGTTATGCGTTTCTGTTGATAGTTTCTATTTGCATATTATATTACAGATTTCTTTTTTGCTTTTAACTTATATTTTCATAACTATATTTCTCTTCTCTCATCTTTCAATACCTTGAGTACTAGTAACATTTGATTTAATTAGTTGAATTTTATACTATACATAGTTTCAAGATTCTTATAACAGTACTAATATAATTCTACTACTGAGTCAAGTTTTATATGTTTTGCAATTCTCTTGGTCTGTAGGCTGTAGCCCACTAAAGAAGTACGACCAGAGAATGGGTCCAAATCATTTTAAAATATTTTTTCCCCTGTGGTTATATACCAGTTTAATGCCCAGTTAAGTTTATCTGTTTCAAGTACATGTACTCTTTTCATTTTCTTCCATGAGAACTATATTAGAATATATACTTTAAAAAAATCTTCACTTTGTCATCCCTTCCACATTATTCTCTCTCTTGCTTCCCCTTATAAACATGTGTTATTATTATTAATTTCCATTATCTATGTATATACAAAACACCAAAAAATAAAATACTATATAACTTCACAGTTTATTTGACTTATTAACAGATTCTAAAAAATTGCTCCATATCAGAACAGTGTTTTCTCTTTCTTTAGTTTTATGGTCCTCTATTATGTGAATGAGCCATTTTAAAACATTTGTTTTAAACATTAAAACATTTAAACATTAAAACATTGATGGACATTTGTGTTATTTTTTTATCTTTATTACAATGAATGCCTATTAAAAAAGTTATGGAAACGTTATTTGGTATATGTGAATGTGTATGTGTAGGGTGGATTTCTAGTGGAGGATAAAACCACATACAATTTTGATTTTTCAAAATTAGCCTTGATAAGGAATTGTGCCATATAAAATGCTGTCCTTTAAAAAGAGAAAGAAATTAAAAAGAAATGTAAAAAAATACTTAAAGGATGGAATGATATTCAGTCACTTAAATCAGTAAGTAAAAAACATTAATATTATGAAGCTGCCTCAGGCTCTTGGACCAACCTACTAGTCTTTAACTTTGGCAAATTCCCTTAGTTGTGTGATTAACCTTTCTTTGTATATCTATAGATCATGGGTTCTTTCTGCATTTCTGCTCATCGTGAAACAGATACCAGCTCCCTCACACAACCTCTGAGCACTGACATAGCATCTGTAGCTGGCACCAGCAAGTCTGCATGTAATCAAGAAATGTTATAGAACACTGTACCCCCTTTACTGATTAACTGTCCTAACACCCTTTATAAATCCGTAGGCCAGGCAGAACTTTGGAAGTGGCCTTTGGACAAGAGTCCAACTTTTCTTCAAGTGGCCAGCCTCCTGAATAAAGCTCATATTACTTTCCAATCAACATTCTTTAGTTTTGCCTCTTCCAGCAATGACAGGCAGCTAAACTTGTGTTTCAGTAACAATTAGAGTAAGATAATATCCATTATATTTGAAATACCAAAATATTTATGTTTATATACATGTAATATATTTATGATTCAGTGTATGTTTAACATACTAAATAATCAAAATGGAGGAAAACTTTTAAAATTAAGACTAAAAAATACATATACTCACACCAAGTAATTTTGGCATATTTTTATAATTCACATTAAGTTCCTTTTAGTTTCATATTTCTTAATGTTAAATGATGAGTCATTACTATGAGAAATAAGTGAGATGATTCATTTTCAGAAATACCAAATAAAAGCTGTGCTGTCTAGTTCAACAATAGGTTTACAACCTATTGGAAATATCTACCATCCACCCCCTCACAATGGAGTCCCAAACTCTTAGACACTTCACTTCCTGGTTCTTTCCCTCGCCCTTTTGTGGGCTTATTTTCATAGGCTTTGCAATGAGCATGCACCAAAGAACTGAAGTCTCTGTGTCAGCTCAAGCAATGTACATTTGTTCCAATCAGACTACTTTTTGTGTTACATGGGCATAGGCAACAGCGAAGTAAGGCTATAGCCTCCGTAGTACTCAGCCAATGAGGAATCAGGGGCGAGATTTGCAAGGTAGGAGATAAACTGCCCGGGGAGTGTGCCTGTCCATCAGACACCCACTCTTGCAAGAACACTGATGCAAACCTCCCTTCACTATACTCCAAGTCTCTGAGTCCCTCCTTTGATTGGTTCAGTGGGCTTATTTCTCACATGACTGATGCTCCCTCAAAGAAGAAAAGTTAATCCTTTCAGACTTAAAGTTTGTAGCAACTTTCCCATAAATTAAAAAAAGACTTTTAAGGGTCATTTTAGGAATAATATTGAGTGTTTTTTGTAATCTAAAAAGTTGAAAAACACAACTTCCAATTCTATAATTGTCTTAAAATATGAACTTATCAATTTTTAGGTTACACTCTTCAATGTAAGAAAATACTGAACCTGTCTAGAGTATTTTCTCCCTGAAAATCCTCTATATCAGACTCTACCTTAAATATGTTTTCCTTTAATTTGATGGATATAAACCAAATTCATAATCAATTTATAAGCACAAAATTCATAAAATAATGACAAATTTGAAGTTATTCTGACATGTAAAAAATTATGACACTTTAAGTACTCTGAATTACAAATTACACTCTTTGTTATAAATTGTCTCTACAGTAATTCAATTTTATAAATTTAAAATTCTAATTACCATTTTAACAATGTAGCATCACATGAGTATAATTTCCTGGTATTCTTACTTTATAGAGCATGAGGTTAATGTTACATGTGGCTTTCTTTTAGGAAACTTTCTGTAATGCAGTGTCCTGAAAATTCCTATTCCTTTGCCTGTTTGGTACAAAGTCAAAAATTTACGAACTGTTTTCTTTAGCTCTCTACACTATTTATAAGTTATGAAAACAGTTTATGCTTTTCTTTTCTTTTTTTTTTTAATATTTTATTTATTTCTAGGAGAGAGAGAGAGAGAGAGAGAGAGACAGCGTGAGCAGGGGAGGGACAGAGAGAGAGGGAGTCACAGACTGAAACAGGCTCCAGGCTCTGAGCTGGCAGTCAGCACAGAGCCCGACGCGGGGCCNTGGCAGTCAGCACAGAGCCCGACGCGGGGCCCGAACCCACGAGCCGCGAGATCATGACCTAAGCGAAAGTCGGACGCTTAACCGACTAAGCCACCCAGGCGCCCCTATGCTTTTATTTTCAAACACTAATAATCTAATATTTAATGCCTTTTCCCTCTGAAATCATTACCCAGTTCTTTTACTGGAAGACACAAGTTAGTATAAAAGAGAATTTGCCACCCAAAAAATGCCTCTTTGACATAAGAATTATCTTGAGCCGGTTATTTTTAAGCACTCCGACACAGCAAAAGCTCTGAAAAGGAAGTAAGTTACCCTTTTAGTAAAAGACATTTACATTTACATTTATAAGGAAAAATCTCTATTTGTAAGATGTGTCCCTCTTTGTGCTAGGAAGAAGAAGATGACCAAATCTCTGGAAACTCATCAATGGAGCAGGCACAGACCTAGATCTCCATAATAACCGTATCCTTATTTACTCTGTTCTTCCAGGTTATCTCTTATAACCTCTTCTGAGCCTCAACAACCTTCTTTTGTCTTTAGCTGGAGATGATACATGAGTTGGTGGCCTGGCCATTTGGGAAAATTTTCTTGGGTATCTTCCATATATACAGGAAGTGATTTCCTACTGTTAATCTTTTATGATAGGAGTGGTCTCTTCTAAGAACCTGGGTGAGTAGAGGGGAAATCACTTTTCCTCTGCTACAGTTCGGTGACCCCTGAAGGGATCTGATGAGGCATCATTCTTGGGGGAGCCTGGAGATGGGATCCTGGAAAACTGGCAGAAATTGACAAGGGGTAAGAATTCTTACCAAAGTCAGCTCTCCCAAGTATCTCTCTCTGTAATGGATGACCAAGAGAAGATTAAACATTCTTATTGTTTCCTTTCTAAATTTAAATTAACAGGAGACAAAGCTAAGTTTGTTGGATTAATAAAAATAGACTTGTATTCAGTGTTGTCAACAAATATAATGCAGACAGACACACTATGTTTATTCTACGCAGGTTTACTGGTCAAAGAAGTTCATGTGTTACAAAGTTCTTCAGTAGAAAACAACAGGACAATGGCAGACTTTGTCTAATGTCTCACAAATATTTTGTGAGTAGTCTAAGCATAACTACTGGGAGCAAGTGATTTAGATATAAGTGTAACAAGAGTTTTTAGGTAAACTTTTGAGCAACAATTATGTGAACTTTTGAGCAACTGAAATGGTTTCCCAAATCCCTTAGATAATTTCTGCTTTTAGAGGTTTCCTGAGTTAAGTTAAATGATGTAGATTTATTGAATATCTAGATAATGTTCAAATGAGATAAAATAGTTAACGTTAATTAGTGAACATAGGTTTAATCAGAACCGGGTAAGAATTTCCAGAACTAACAGAACTAATAGAAAACCAAGCAGAACAAGAATAACATGGGGCTGATAAACTCATGAAAATGAAAATTCCTATGACTTCAGTTTCAACACTGTGATTCTTTAATGTTTTTTTTCTTTTCTAGATTTAAGGAGAATGTTTTTTTTTAGTAAGCAAAGTATGAATTATACTTACCAATTTGGTAAGTATGTCTTTATGAACAAAGATGAAATAATTACTTTTTCTCCCTGTCTAATCCCACTAAGGAATTTGGAACTCATAGTGATTATTCTTGTTTTTTTGGCAATATAGTTATTTACTTAAGTTAGTAAGAATCTGTTCTTAGAATGTGTATCCACAACTTGATACACCGGTTATATTACTAAAGCTTTGACTGGAATGTTATATTTGAGAATGTGCATAGAATTAAAAATGTATGGCCAACTAATCTTTAACAAAGCAGGGAAGCATATCTAATGGAAAAAAGACAGCCTCTTTAAAGGATGGTGCTGGGAGAACTGGACAGGAACATGCAGAAGAATGAAACTAGATCATTTTCTCACACCATACACAAAAATAAACTCAAAATGGATAAAGGACCTGCATGTGAGACAGGAAACCATCAAAACCCTAGAAGAGAAAGCAGGAAACAACCTCCTTAAACTCAACCGCAGTGATTTCTTACTTGACACATACGCAAAGGCAAGGGAATCAAGAGAAAAAATGAACTACTGGGACCTCATCAAGATAAAAAGCTTCTGCACAGCAAAGGAAACAATCCACAAAACTAATAGGCAACCAACGGAATGGGAAAAGATAGTTGCAAATGACATATCAGATAAAGGGCTAGTATCCAAAATCTATAAGGAACTCACCAAACTCCACACCCAAAAAACAAATAATCCAGTGAAGAAATGGGAAGAAAACATAAACAGACACTTCTCCAAAAAAGACATACAGATGGCCAACAAACACATGAAAAGATACTCAGTGTCCCTCCTCATCAGGGAAATACAAATCAAAACCACACTGAGATACCACCTCACGCCGGTCAGAGTGGCTAAAATGATCAAATCAGAACACTCTAGATGCTGGCGAGGATGTGGAGAAATGGGCACCCTCCTACACTGTTGGTGGGAATGTAAGTTGGTGCAACCCCTCTGGAAAACAGTATGGAGGTTCCTCAAAAAATTAACACTAGAACTCCCCTATGACCCAGCAATAGCACTCCTAGGAATTTACCCAAGGGATCCAGGAGTGCTGATACATAGGGGCACATGTACCCCAATGTTTATAGCAGCACTCTCAACAATAGCCAAAACATGGCTCAAAAGAGCCTAAGTGTCAATCAACAGATGAATGAATCAAGAAGATGTGGTATATTTATACAATGGAATACTACATGGCAATGAGAAACAATGAAATCTGGCCATGTGTAGCAACATGGATGGACCTTGAGGGTGTTATGCTGAGCGAAATAAGTCAGGCAGAGAAGGACAGATACCATATGTTTGCACGTATAGGTAGATTAGGAGGAACTTGACGGAGGATGATGCAGGAGATGCATCATGATGCAGGAGAGGAAGGGGAAAAATAGTTGGGGAGAGGGAGGGAGGCAAGCCATGAGAGACTCTTGAATGCTGAGAACAAACTGAGGGCTAATGGGAGTGGGGGAGAGGGGAAAGGGGGTAATGGGCATGGGGAAGGGCACTTGTTGGGATGAGCACTGGGTGTTATATGTAAACCAACTTTACAATAAACTATTTAAGAAAAAAAAAAAGAATTAAACTGACCAAACAGGCTCAAGGAACCAAGTTTTACTTTATGGAGCCAATAAAAGTCCTTGGAAAAGTAGCCTCGTGCTTTGCTTACAGAGATTGCAGCAGTCCTACCCGTTGACTAAGAAAGCTCACTTTCTGGAAGGTGCAGGAACCACAGATTATTAATTTGGATTAATCCAAATCTCTAAGTACTGCAGGCAAAGTCTGATGGTGAGTGCTTCACTTGGCTTCCTATCCTCGAGACTTTTTTTTTTTTTTTTTAATGTTTTATTCCTGAGAGAGAGAGAGAGAGACAGTGCGTGCAGCGGAGGGTCAGAAAGAGAGGGAGACACAGAATCTGAAACAGGCTCCAGGTTCCAAGGTGGCTCTCAGCACAGAGCCTGTGCTGTGGGTTCGAACCCACGAACCGTGAGATCATGACCTGAGCCAAAGATGGACGCTTAACCGACTGAGCCACCCAGGTGGTCCGAGACTTTTAAAAGTTCAATCTAGGGGCGCCTGGGTGGCTTAGTCAGTTAAGCGTCCGGCTTTCGCTTAGGTCATGATCTCGCGGTTCGTGGGTTCGAGCCCCGCATCGGGCTCTGTGCTGACTGCCAGCTCAGAGCCTGGAGGCTATTTCAGAGTCTGTATCTCCCTCTCTCTCTGACCCTCCCCTGGTCACGCTGTCTCTCTCTCTCTCTCTCCTAGAAATAAAATAAAAATATTAAAAAAAAAAGTTCAATCTAAAATTGCCTATGAAAGTTCCAGCAAAGCAGACCTCAAAAGAACCCATATACTCAATCACTATTCTTCCTGCACTTATTGAAATAAACACGTCAAGTTTAATGAAATTAAATTTATTTTGCAAACAAATTAGTCCTGTGATTATTTTGGTGAAAATAAGTTTGATTATAGAGAACGTTATGTTTCAGTAGTACACTTTTATGTATATTAGACTCTAGTCCAGTTTATTGTCATAGAAATTTTGTTTTCTACCTGTAAATTGGACCAAATCCTAAATTCTAAAAGTTTACTCAAATATCTTCACAACTCCCTGAACTAATTTCCAATTTTCTCCCACCTTTAAATGTTTATTTATTTATTTGAGAGAGAGAGAGAGAGAGAGAGAGAATGAGAATGAATGAGTATGTGTGCACAAGCCAGGGAGGGGCAGAGAGATAGAAAGACACAGAATCTGAAACAGGCTCCAGGCTCTGAGCTGTCTGCACAAAGCCTGATGCGGGGATCAAACCCACAAACCTTGAGATCATGACCTGAGCCGAAGTTGGATGCTTAACCGACTAAGCCACCCAGGGCTCCTCTCCCACTGTTCTTACTTGAAATGACTGAGAGGAAAACAACCAAAAACCTGTCCTTTTCCGAAAGCTGTGTAAATTGAATGTGAGCAACTTGATATAAACAAGAGAAATCATCACCACCAGCTCACATGGACAACTTTCTGTGCCTGCTGATATGTAGGCCACTCAGAAAGTTCACCTTAATATCTGATGACATCAGAGATATTTAAACTTTGAAAGATGATTTGAACCTGACATCTAGAAATCTCAACTGGCTGCCCCTCACCCTATCCCTGGTCTTACAAATTGCTTTATTATAGTTTGTGCTAATTGTTAAACTTTATCTTCTTCTATAGAAATGCCTCTTATTAAATACCTGATTGCTAGCACAATAGAAGATTAACTTTGGGAGCCCATCTACAAGACCACCTCCTAAAATGAGACATATCTGTTTAATTGAAGTGACCTATATTCAGGAGTTGGACACAGGTTCAATGAAATATTAAAGCGATCTATCAGCTCAGGTTCTGGATTGTGAAACTTTTTGGGGAAGTTTCAAGGTGGAATTGAAGGGAAGCAGAATTTTCCAGCCCAAATATGCTTTTTGGCATATTTTGAATTGGTAATTTTTAAGAGATTGCAGACACAGAAAAAGCTCTGAAACCCAAGTAGAAGTTACCCTTTTGTAAAGGTTATTTATATTTATAAGGGAAATCTCCATTTGAAAGGGTATCTCTCTTTCTGTACCAGCAAAAAGGGTTGACTAAATCTCTAGAAACTCTTATCAAAGGAGAAGACATAGACTTACAACTGCATAACAACCATACCCTTGTTCACTGTGCTTTTCCTGGTAACCTTCCACAACTGGCTTCCCCAACCCCCAACATCTGTCTTTTGTCTTTAGCCGGAGATGGTATTTAAGGTGAGGACTTAGGCCATCTCAGGAGTCAACTTAATTTTCCCAGGTATCTCCTGTGTATATAGAAGGTATATATGTTACTAAACTTTTGTTTTTCTCCTTTTAATCACTCCTTTATTACAGAGGTTCTCAGCCAAGAAATTTGAAGAATAGAGGAAAAATGACTCCCTCTACCCCTGTACCCTGCTAGGTATTCCCAATTCTCAAAGATTGAGTGCTTGAGAAATTTTTTGATGGAGCAAGATCATTATGAGGGCTAATGATCTTTACAGATATTATCCATTTGTGCTGCTAAGTCAAGTACAAGTGTGAAGACTGCCAGAGAATAGTACATCTCACCAGAAAACTAAAGGAAAAGTATATTAATTTAATTAATTAAATCTGATAGCCTAATGAAACAAAGGCTCAACTATGACAACAGAAAAACTATCAATCAGCTAGTATAGTGGAAAAACTAAAACGCTGTCATAATATGATATGGCAAAATTTGTCATTACTGCTTCAATTTAGAATATATTGTTTTATGATTTCTGCATGTCAACAATGTAATGTTTCTAGAGAGTGCAACTTTTACCTTTAAAAGAAAATATCTTAATATTAATTTATACCAAGTATAACAAAGTTTGGTAACAATCAGTTGCATAAGTGTGATTAAATCATATTAAAATACACATAATCAGGACACCTGGGTGGCTCAGTCAGTTAAGTGTCTGACTCTGAGTCAGGCCATGATCTCTCAGTTCATGAGTTCTTGCCCTGTGTCAAGCTCTGTGCTGACAGCTCAGCCTGGAGCCTCCTTCGGATTCTGTGTCTCCCTCTCTCTCTGCACCTCTCCCATTTTTACTTTGTATCTCTCTTTCTCTCAAAAATAAATAAAACATGTAAAATATACACATAATCACTTATACATTGTATTAGTCCACAGTATGATTTCTGTATATTCTTATTACGTACACACAATAGTTAATACATTTGAATCTAGTCCTCACTTCTATAATAAGTACAAATAGTGAATAAAAGTAGATTCTGTTTTGTACCTGTGTCATGCAGTTGTGTGTGTGTTCAGAGACTATGTGTTTTGATGTATATATTTATATTATTTCAAGAATACATTTGTATATACTTAAATAGTAAATTTGTTTTTCCAGATTTTTCTTGATTGTAGGCCATATTAAAGGAAAGCAATGTTTTTCCTAGATATGAATATAAATCTATAAAGACGTATGTTGACCAAGTACCTGAGCAAAATCTTAGAACTTAAAATAATACAAATTATGTTACCAAGTGAGCTACCACTTAGCAAATGAATGGGTAAGCCCTGGTGCGCTTCCCCAGTCAACTGCTCCATCCCAGGGAATAGCAAGGGGGCTGGATAAACCAAAAGCTTAGCTCCTGGCTCAGTTTGTCAACATGGTTGCTGAACAAATCCATCATAAGAGAAGCCCAAAACTCAAGAGATGAGGGTTTGGAAAAGAGAAAGGGAGAGAAATTTGTTTTAGGTGCTTGAAGCCAAGATAGGTGGTAGGCTCAAGCCTTAATAATCAACCTTTCTGCCAACAAAATGGACACCTAGAATTTTATAAGGAGAAGTTGGATGGATAGGTGAAAGAGAGCAGGCAGAGAGCACACGATCATTGGTAAGGGATCACTGTGTGTTCGGTACATGATCACTGGCAGAGAAGGGGGCATAGGAGGTGTGGTCTTCTAAGTATTCCATCGCTACCAGGGCTTTGCTAGTCTGGTGGTTGGTTGGAATATACCAGTCATCAATGCCTCAAGAAAATGCAATAAAAATTAACTGTGGGGGGGTCTATAGTTGAGCAAGAGGGCTCGCTGACAATTATGATGGTAAGTGCAATTGCATAATGGATCACAGTCATTGGAATAAGCCCATAGTGTATACATTGTATTTTCTTCCAAAGGATGGTAAAAATTCCCTCAGACAGGACTCGCTGTCATGAAATGCTTATTTAGCACACTGGAAAATACTGAAAAGACTTCTAAACTTGTCTAAGAAAAATCTCAGAAAAAATTTTTAATGTTTTTTTTTTTATTTATTTCTAGGAGAGACAGAGAGAGAGACAGTGTGAGCAGGGGAGGGTCAGAGAGAGAGGGAGTCACAGACTGAAACAGGCTCCAGGCTCTGAGCTGGCAGTCAGCACAGAGCCCGACGCGGGGCCCGAACCCACAAACCGCGAGATCATGACCTAAGCGAAAGTCGGCCGCTTAACCGACTAAGCCACCCAGGAGCCCTGAAAAATCTTAGAAATTTTGTAATTAAATCTAGTTTTTCTATAGAGGTGGTGATCTATGACACAGAAGCTGAAGTAGGTTGGAAGAAAATTTCTTTTTCAACAATTATCAAATTTTCTGTTTTATCAACACTATCACTGAATCAATATACTTTTCAGCATATGTGATAATCGTTATTACTAATTAAAGGAAGGCAAAATACAAACCCAGAATATGCCTCTTTAATATAAGAATTATCTTGAGCTGGGTATTCTTAAGAAACACAGATGCAGGAGAAGCTCTAAAAGTGTGATACAAGATATTGTTTTATACAAGAAATTTACATTTATAAGGGACTCTCCATTTGCAAAGGTGTTTTCCTACCAGGGAGAAGAGGACAAGTCTCACAGAAACTCTCTAGAGTTTCTCTAGAAACTCTTATCACTGGAGAAGGATAGTCTTAAATCCGCACGAGTCTTACCATTGTTAACTATGCTTTTCCTGGTAACCTCCCATAACTGGCCTCCCTTACTGCCCCCTACCCAACCCGACAGCATCATCTTTTGTCTTTAGCAGGAGGTTGTATTTAAGATGGTGACTTGGACGATTTCAGGGAGTTACTCAGTTCCCTGAGTATCTCCCATGTATACAGGAAGTATACATGTCACTAAACTTGTTTTTCTCCTCTTTATTTGTTATTACAGGTAGGTCTCACCCAAGAACCTAGAAGAGTAGAGGGAAAGTTTTTTCCCCCACATAAGTTAAAATATATATAACTTGTATGTCTGTGTATTCTTTTATTGTTTTATTTTGATGAATATTTTTATAATTACAACACCTATCCTTGCTATTTTTCCCAAAGGGATTTCAACTATAAATTCTCTTAACTAAAGAATTAGCAGTCAAGTAATACTGAGTCTATGTAGTCAGAACTGAAATAAAGACCTGGAGGCATTCCAGGAATGATCTGGCTCCTAGATAAAAATTCAGGATTTTTGGAGGAAGAATTCAATATACGACTGTTAGGGAAGTTGCATGTTGGCACTCATGTTTTAAAATCACTGGTTATCTATGCTGATCTGCATTTAATGCTTTGCCCTAAAAGGCACAAGGTAGTGATTTTGAAACTTTTGTTAGATATAATAAAACAATATGGAATAACACTATGCACTTTATTTGTGAATAAAATAAAACAGTGTATACTGATTTGTAATAGATCTTTAGGATTATAAAAATAACATGAGAATCTTTTAATCTATTCATTTATTTTTTCATCAAGTAACTATTGTGTGCTTTCTACACTTGTTTACTTTAGTGGTACACCTCTGATAAATGAGATGTGCTGATATAAAATGAAGTCTAATTATACATTTAAAGTATGAACATTCAGGGGCGCCTGGGTGGCTTAGTCGGTTAAGTGTCCGACTTTCGCTTGGGTCATGATCTCGCGGTTCGTGGGTTCGAGCCCCACGTCGGGCTCTGTGCTGACTGCCAGCTCGGAGCACGGAGCCTGTTTCAGTCTATGACTCTCTTTCTCTGACTCTCCCCTGCTCACGCTGTCTCTCTCTCTCTCTCTCTCTCTCCCCTAGAAATAAATAAAAAAAAAAAAAATAAAGTATGAACATTCAACTCTGCCTAAGCTGTAAGAAGAGTGCTACAGAGAGAGAAGGAGGTGGACAAAGTGTATGCAAAAAATAAATAAATAAATAAATAAAAAAGAAAGAGGAAAAGCAAATGCAATTCACATGGTATGGTTGATAGGACCCAGCTTGCTTCTCAGTGCTTCTGCTAAGTGGCTATGAAAGGAGAAGCCTGAGAAAGCTATTTCCTCAGGTGGTCTGTGTTTCCCTAGTGTGAGTCTCTTGATGCATGGAGTCTGATTTTAGGTTTTAATGGTACCATATGCAATTTTTCATAGTGCATGGCCTATAAACAAAGCCAACTATTCTTACCTAGGGCTGCAGCAAGATAAAGCATTTGTTCTTACTGACTGAGGGTCTTTGAGGGGCATTCAAGGAGCATATCACAAAAGGGTTTGTGTCTAAATGTGATTTCCAGCTCACCACCTTCAAGCCTCACAATTCACCCTGGGCTGGCCTAGATCATCCTGTTTAAAATTTCTGATCATAGTCTTGGCCCTCAACCTCTACATTCACAATTATCTATTCCCTGTGCTATTTTTCCTTTTTATATTGCACTTAGCACCTTCTAACACACTACATACTTTACTTATATTTATTATTTATTATAAGTATGCTGTCAAAATATGCAGGCTCCATGAAGGAATATTTGTGGTTTGATTAAAGAAGTTATCACAAATACCTAGAACAAAGCCTGTCTTCCATGAGGCACTTTGTAATATTCGTTGAATAAATTCATGTATGGATTTTCAAATGTGATACCTTTAAAACTTCACCACTGGATAAGCTGTGATTCCTCCATTAAATATTAATAAGTACTTGTGGCAGATGATCATATTTCCTGTGTTTTAAGTCACTGGTTTTGTCTGAAACTTACCCTTAATATAATATGAAAATTGTAGTTCAAAATAAAAAACTTGGGATATATCAGCTTTTAAATCTAATTTTTTTTAATTTACAAAAAAATGCTGGGGCACATTGACATGATCAGAAGTACTGAATTTACGAAAAATAATAGCAACAATGGATCCAAAATAGATAGTTTTAACAAACTAGGGCTTATTAGCAGCTGGATGAGAAAGTCTATTTGATAATCATGCAATTTTCACAATGAGGATTAATCCATAGGCTGACGTAATATAGTAGCATAACACAAAATACTCTTGCTTTATCTCATATCTAACAAAACAGTAATGGTAAAAACTAATCATTCTTACTCCTTACATGATGAACTATTTTCATATTTGTTAGAATTCCCTGAACACTATTAACTGTGTCAGGAGGGCCTCCAAAATGAAATCCAAGAAAAGAAGCATAGATTGAGAATATATAGACAACTGTACTGAGTTTTTCTTTCAAAATGTGTACTCATAATGTAACTACTCTTACTACTAGTTTCCTAGCATATACATAGAGAAGTTCATTTATAAAGGAAATCCCACCATTCAGAAACTCTATTAAAATATTTGAAAAATACACAGTATCATACTTTTCTAAACTGAGTTATGCTTTACTCATACATGACTCAGACAAAATATATGGAATGCCACGATTCAGTTTAAGTGGCCAAATGAAAACCATTAATGATATTAAGACTAACAGTGATTAATAATATTTGAAGAAATACTTGATAGCATCAAAACTCTTAAGGAAATATGAAGAAAAATTGCAAGTTCAATACTAAGAAACACTTCTTATTAAACAGAAATATAAAACACATGCTAATTAAGGGAAGACTTCTTTGGAGACCCTGGAAATGTTCTGAGTTTAATTCGGGCTTTGATTGAAAAAAAAATTTACACATAAAGTAAATCAGCCACATGTAAAAAGGATAACCTGTAGTGAGGATGAGCACTGGATGTTATATGGAAACCAACTTGACAATAAACTACTTGTTAAAAAAAAAAAAAGATAACCTGTAAAGCATCAAAAGGAAGTTAAAAAAAAAAGCTGGCCATAAAGATGCCTAATTAATAACAGTTCCTGAATTTTTGCACTGTTAGAATATAAGATCTTCACTGCATTTTGGTTATTCATTCCCAATTATTTAAACCAAAAATTTTGTTTTCAGGAGTTCAAGCTATAAAATATTTACAGACAGCATATGCTTTATGCTGAAACATATATGTATACAGTCGATGTAACCAGAAAAATCTTCCCTACCTCTTAATGTAATCTTGTAATTGGCAACATTGCTATTTGACTACATCTATCCATCTTCTATCCTGTTTTAATAACACAAGTGACACCTAAGAAATTATTCTTTGATCTTTCAATAAACTAAGCCTGTATAGACAGAGGAAAGTGAAAGAGGTTAAATTGGCATTGATTATTTAAGGCACATTCATCATTTATTTAACAATCTCCCTCATCATCTCAAGAACTATTGTGTTTATAGGCCCTTGCTGACACACTCTGAATTTATTTTTAAATAATTTTTGTCATGTGCGTTAGAAATCAAAGCACATTGTACACTAATATTAGTTTCAAGTCTCCTGATAAATCTGGTACAGGATGGAAGTAGTTTATTATATGAATTTTTGAACTTATTCACTGTAGTGGATTTTCAGAAATTTCTTTTAATAGTTTTCATTACAATTAATGTCATCCAAGAATTCTATTTCCTATCTTAAGTAAAATATGTAGCAACAGCTATCTTCCCAAGAAAATTATATTAATGGGTACTTGTAGTCTCTTATATTCTAACGTTCGTATCACAGATGCATGGTAATCTGTAAAGTATAATTTGTGGCTAATATTGACAGTTTTAGAAAGCAAGAAAGAGAGTATAAGAATCATTCATCATGTACAAGATTCCTACAAGATTTTTCATATTTTCTTTGACAAATACTGTTCTTATTATAAGTATAGTGTATATATGTGTGTGTGTGTGAATATATATCTATGAAAAAATAAAATGTCAGAATACTTCCTGAGGAAAATATTGTAAGTCAAAGGATAATTATTTTATTGCATACGAGAAGTTAAAAATGTATACATACATATTGAAAAGTATAGAAAATATATCCCAGTCATGAAAAAAAAAATACACTGTTGATGAGTCATATATTCCCAACAGTCACACAATTCATCACATTTAAAATGCTTCACTTATTTCTAATTTGCTTATTTAAAATATTTCCCTTGCCCATTTTTCCATACAAAATTCCCCAGAGTCTACTATGACAGTTACATACAGGTAGTGGCATGAGGTTCTATACGCATATCATCAGTGACTCATTTTCTGATTTTGATGATTATATCCTATAATCTATCACCAGGAAAAGTAAAATATGAAACCTTTAGAACAGATTATTATTCTATGTTAAAGACTACCTAAATCATACAAGACACTTAAACTAAGGAATCCTGAAAGGACACACTACCAAGAAATTATTATTCTTAGCCTTCATTCAATACAGTAAAATACACTAAACTTTCACTGTTAGATATGAAAAGAAGCTAGAAACAATGAACATTTAATAAGGATTAACTACTTTCACGGCTTTATTTAAAAATTTTATTTACATGATGAGAGAGTGATATAGCATTGATATAACAAATCTCATAGAAACAAGAACATTATCAGGATAGATAGGCAAATACACAAGACAGCTTAGTTATTTCCCCACAGGTACCACTCCTCTCTTAGCAATTATTTCTCTCTTGCAGTCATTAATTGTGCTATAGATCTCTCACATTCTATATTTATATTCAGTTCTTTCAAAATTTGGAACTAAGACTCCCAAACATCATTTCCTTATTGAGTAAAGTGGATTATTTGAATCCCAGTACATACGTGTTTTCCTCTTTCCTTGTTTAAGAATACATTACTTTTAATAACTAGACTTCCACAAAGATCATGTGGTAGTGAACAAGTGATTTCAATTTTCTGGTGCTTAGTTAACTTATAATTTGTTATGTTGGAATACAATTTAATTTGTATAATAAAATAAATAAATAAATACATAATAAAATACAAATAAAATAAATTTGAAACTATTTATTAGACTTACTGGACAACTGGCTCATGGATTTAAAAAGATAAAGGGTATTATTTGTAAAATACATACTGAGTTTATATCCTAGGTATTGACATGTAAATAATAGATATCAAAACACTTTAAAAAGGGGGAAAAAACCTCTTTCAAAAGAGATAAACATTAAAATGTTTGTGGCAAATCCTCTTTGAACTTAGAAATCATTTCTATTTTAAAAAGTGAAATATTAACATCGCTTAAATAATATATAACATTGGTAGTTAAGCAAGAAGAATTGTAGTCACGATACTGGTATCTAAAATATTTAGGAATCTATAACAGATATATATTAAAATCAATGTAACAGAAAAATTCAAAAGAAAAGCAGACCTTTTAATGATTTTTTTAATTAAAAAAGAACATATATAAATAACTGAAAACAATCTGTTCTGGAATTCAAAACTTTAGTTTACTTCCTAATAGACACAGTAGCTTTATGTTAAATATGTCAATATAATTTGCAAGTTAACACAAAAGTAACATTCATATTTATATTATTTCACATAAGAAGGACATGAGGATATACTTAAATTTTATCATTAAACACTTCATAAACCACTTAAAATTATACCTGTTTTAATTTTACTTGTCAATAAAGTGCTAAAAATAAAATTATTTTTTTTTAAATAGAAGGGAGAGCTCTTACAAATGTTAGATGCAGTAAAAAGAACATAATTCCTTTATATTTTCATCAAATGGAAGTTTAAAGTCATGAACTTAGGCAAAGTGAAAATTTCATAGCTTCATTTAAGAAAAGGTAGGAATTTAAATTTAAGTTATCCAAAATCATCCAGTGTTACGAGAAGCAATCTTCTATCAACACATGTTTTATAACCCTATTTTGACAATTCAACTAGTATTTCACACTAAGAAAAAAATGCTAACTTTCAATTAAATTACTTTCTGTAGCCTGCACTGAAGCTTAAAAGCTAAAATAGTATTGTAAATTTCTCTGAAAAGTTGTGTCTCCTTTTATGTATCAGAATGTAAAAATGATGTACCTGGCCCATGGTGATTGCGAACATAACTTTATTAAACTGTTAACAAATAAATTAGTACTTTCTTAAAAATAAATTGTTCTCTCATTCTGGGATGTATCTTCCACATGTCTGCAAATTTACTAATTCAAAAGACTATATTAGAGATGTTAGTTTAAAAAAATAATAAGACATTAGTATGCTAGTCGGTGTCTGTAATTATCTTTTTCAGTTCCAGAAGGTATTTGGGGATTATTTAAGAGCAAAAGATGAATGGTGAGCCACTAAATCCTATTAAATCAATGCATGGACACAGCAGCAACAGAGGTAAATAAGCTGTGGAGGTCTGAATACCAATAAAGAAGATAAAAATGGTTTTATATAGCTACTTACATCATAGCCTAGAAGTTCAGTCTGTGTGGATTTATCTACTCTTGAAGCAAAAGCCTTCTGCAAATGCTGGACTTTTTCCTGCAAAATGAAAAAAAAAAAGAAAGAAAGAAAGAAAGAAACACAGTTTTGATAAGTCATGTGCTTCTACACTAATATTCCCAACTTACTAAAATTTGATTAGTGTACAATTCATGATTATCTCCATGCATACTTTGCTCTGTTGGTGCTTTGCATATCAGCTTAAATATTCATAACTTTAATTCTCAGGTCCTAAGTACTCCACCTTTGGCATCTTTTAGTATAGGAACCACTGAGATAGACCCTCAGTTCAACAGTAGGGAGCCAGGATTGTTTAAATCCAAGACCAAATGCTTTATATTATGTTTCTTGTTGGCTGGATTTTTTTGTAAATTAAATTGATAGAAATAAATTGATAAATTTTATTGATCTAGTTTCAGAGCATTTACATTAAAATCCAAAACATAATACTACTCAGGGGATTCCATTCAATATCTTTTTAATTTCATTTTTTTCTTTTTAATTCTCTCTGAAATCAACACATTTGCAAATTTATATAAGATATGACACTAACCCAATACTGTTATAAATAGGTAAGGGAAGTAATACATGACGAAAGTTTGGGATTTCATATCTCAAATGCAAATGCACTTATTCTGTTCTACTAATTTGACTGAGCTTCTGGTTGGGGACTTCTCATTTTAGATGTGTCACTTAATAGAGGATCTTGAGCTTAGTTATTATGTAATGTGTTTACTGCATGCCTGACACATATGAACGTGCTGTACTTATATGATCAAACCTCATCTTAGGATTTTTGATACTCTTATCACCCATTTTTAATGAGAACAATATAACTTAGAAAGTGTCACATATTTTTTTAAAGTTTATTTATTTTGAGAGAGAGAGAGGAGAAGAAGAGAGAACAAGTGGTGGGAGGGCTGAGAGGGAGACAGAGAATCCCAGTTAGGCTCTGCACTGTCAGCTCAGAACTGGATGAGGTGTTTGATCTCACAGCTGTGAGATCATGACCTGAGCCAAAATCAAGAGACGCACTTAACTGACTGTGCCATCCAGGCGCCCCATAGAAAGTGTAATAACTTGACACATTTTCCAAATAAGTTCATGTGATACTAGGAGATTGTTTTTACCTTAACTTGCTTTCAAGGATTATTTCTCTTGTTTTGTTTTCTTTTGAATGCTCAATAAAAGGTGCATAATATCGTAAGGATATAAACTGATTTAATTCATGTTTGTTTTTTTTTCCCCCAGAAAGGGATGGTGGTCATCACAAAACTCACTAAGAAGGCGGCTTTCTTACCTTACCCTCCTCTACCCTCTACCTCTTTTCCATTTCCTTTTTCTGCCCTAACCCTCTCTCTTTCTCTTAATTCTGCCTCAGATTTGCAAGTAATCAAAGTTATATAACAAATCACATGCATGATTTAGGCAAACTTTTTATTTAGCCTATTGAAATATAGAAAAGAAAATTTTATGGACTATTAATGTCTCATAACTTCTAACTTCTCTATCACAAAATTTCTAGTGCTGCTTTTCATACCAAAATGAAATGGAGATTAGGTAATTCAGCAAAATGTCTTTCAAGTGAGGCAAGATTTTAACTGTTTGAAAAGGATAAGTGAAAATGAGGCCACATTTTCCAAACTAAACTTAAAAGGAGAGGTAACAAGTTGTATTTATTTAGACTTATATTGATCTGAGGAAAAAGAGCAAGGAGAAGTAGTAAATAAGCAGAGGAAGCAAAAACATTTGCTATCATTGAAGGGTTATTTAGAAAAATTTATCTATTTTTTGAAATAGACTGGAGTAATAAGTATTAGAAAATCAAGTTTTGTTATAAATCTCCAGATATACAAATATTTGCACATGAATTTGAGACTACACGTTAATGCAAAAATCAAGGAAGAATAGAGAGTATATGCTTCAATTATGCTTTCCTCACAGTTCTATTTTCAAGGGCTCCCATCTGGAAGATAGGAGTGGGAAGTATTGGTAAACTCCGGTTCATTGGTCTGAGTTGTAAGACTTAGAACATTCAATTCACGGAAAACAAAAAAAATTCAAATAGCTTTCATAATCAATGGCCTAATCAAAGCAAAACAAACAATCCCTACATCAAGAGTAGTTATTTTTGGAAATTAAACAGACATTTCTAATGCAATTAATTTATACTCCCTTTGCAGGCATTTTCACAACAAATATGTCATATTTGAATTATTTTCTACGTATCCACTTACACTCTATATTCAAATAGGGAGAATAAATTATAAGTTTCTAATGTATAATTAGAGTTTATAAATAATTATGAATTTCTAATGAAAGTCTAAGTATGACTTAAGTGTGCATACTTAAAGATTATTTTGTTTAGTGTAATAATAGGAAGAAAATATATGAAAGTTTCTGACAAATTTCTATAAGATATAATTACAAGATTAAATAAAGTCTCCATAGCTATTGGCAGATAATTCTCTATGGGGCTTTTGCATTTCTGCAAGACTAATAGATATTTATGAATTGATAAATTTAACAAGAGATTAAAATGAGTATTATAACCAAATAGAAAATATACCACAAAAATAGATTACCAGATTACTAGATGGTGAGATTCCTGAAAATATTTATTAATATAAAAAACAAATATGTATTATATTAACATGTACATATATATATGTCAGTGGAACAGAAAGAAAGCATCATCATGTATTTTTAATTTCACACTGATTTGATATAATAAAAGTTTTTATTTAAATTATTGATTTTGGTATAGAGAAATAGATATTTCACCTTCATGATGCAAATGCATTTATATTCCTTAATTCTTCAACTGTAATTTTTATTAAATGCATGTTAGAGGTATTGCTCAGGGTGCAGGGAACATAAAGAAAAAAAGAAGGTATAGCCTCCATAATGTATAAACTTGTCAAATCACTAAGTTTTACATCTGAAACTAACGTAACATTGTGTGTCAACTATACTCAAATAAAAAAAATTCGCATCTCAACCTAAAAAGCATAAAAAAATGTATAGCTTATGAGATGCCTGGGTGGCTCAGGGATTAGGCATCCAACTTTGGCTCTGGTCAAGGTCTCACGGTTCATGAGTTTGAGCCCTGCATCAGGCTCTGTGCTGATGTCTCAGAGCCTGGATCTGCTTTAAGTTCTGTGTCTCCCCCTCTCTCTACTCCTCCCTTGCTGGCACTCTGTCTCTCAAAAATAAACAAACAAAAAAAAAATGTATAGCCTCTTCTGGGGCACCTGGGTGGCTCAGTCAATTAAGCATCAGACTTCAGCTCAGGTCAAGATCTCGCAGTTTGTGAGTTCAAGCCCTATGTAAGGCTCTGTGCTGACAGCTCATAGCCTAGGGCCTGCTTCGGTTTCTGTGTCTCTGTCTTTCTCTGCCTTTCTCTCTCTCTCTCTCCCTTTCTCTCTCTCTCTCTCTCAAAAATAAACATCACAAAAATATTTTTAAATATGTAGCTTCTTTAATAAAGAAACTTCTACCCTAGAAGACAGAGATATAAAAAAAATAGTATTCAAAATATAAAATAAAATAACTATAGACATGTCTGGAGGGGTGTGCAGGGGATTTGTGGGCACACACTTATGCACTCAAGAAGAAACATATAGGACAGTCAAGTAATTGAAATGGAGAAGCTACTGTCTCTATAGCTAAGACCAGAAAAATGAATAATTACTAGCCAACTTGGAGTAGATGAGGCTCCTTTCTTAGGCAAAACATTTGCAAATATTTAGAAGTCAGAGAGACCTTATCAAAGATGTACATAAATAGCATGGTCTAAGGGGAGACCATGAAAGGGACAATAGTGAGGAGGAAGAAGATTGGGTGATAAATCAAGTCTGCCAGAGACTACAGAATTCAATTCAATGTGGCTCTTCTTCCGCATTTTTTTTTTAAATTTTTTAATGTTTTATTTATTTCTGAGAGAGAGCGAGCGAGCAGGGGAGGTTCAGAGAGAAAGGGAGACACAGAATCTGTGAGCTGTCAGCACAGAGCCTGACACCTGACACGGGGCTCGAACCCACAAACCGTGAGATCATGACCTGAGCGGAAGTTGGACAGTCAACCGACTGAGCTGCCATGCACCCGAGGCCTTTCCTTATGTAAGTAAACACTGTAATTTCTTCTTCTAACCTCTTCCAGAGGAATAGAGAATTGAAACAACTCAACTCCTGGTAGATAGATTTTCTAAATAAATCTACATTGTTGACAAAGTATCTATTTATCTTTATGTTTTCCATTCCAAGCAATAACAGTATCAATACTTCTTAACAAAACACACCCATGTTTTTTTTTCTTCATGCAAGATCAATAAAACATGTGCGCTTAGAATAAACACAAAGAAAAAAGACTGGCAGATTGTGGAAAAAACATACACACACACACAAACACACACAGAACCAAATTATGGGATGAGAAAGAGAAATTTCATTATTTATATATGGTATTATTTTATTTTTCTTCCTCAACTTGGTCCTGAATATGAGAAGGTTTTGAATATTATATAACATTGCTATATGAACAAAAAGTATATGTAAGATTTTTTGTCTCCAAGTTTCTAAATAATTTTATTTCATATTAAGAGAGATATAATAGCATTTGTATAGTAAAAGTCAGATGTCATAAAGAAATGCATTAAACAAAATATACATATAAGTATCCTTATATATATAAGTATTCTAAATAAGTATTCTCAGTAAATTTGTAAATTATACATATATATAGTTTATATATATATATATACATACATTTACAAATATTTATATATATATAGTTTACTAATTTACTGAGAATACTTATTTAGATTCACATTCCCTCTCATTTTGTAATCTTTACTACAACAACTATTACTAACAAGAATAGATAACATATAGAGAGAATGTAGGTACATGCCAGCCACGGTACCTGGTAATATATATGAATCCTCTCGAGGACACACAATATCTGGTTTATGGTCTCTTTTTAAGGAAATTGATAACTTAGCAAATTAAAGTCAGTTGCTGAAGGTCAACAAGCTAGTAAGTAGAACACGCAAGATGAAAACCTTCCTCACTTGTCTTGAAAACCTGATGTCCTTTCTATAAAAATATTCTGCCACTGACAAACCCTACAAGCAGTATTGCTGCTCACATATTGCATATCACATACAAAATGTATAGCTGCTGAACAACTAGTATGGTAATAAAACTGTTTTTTATGTTCACCCTGTGTATATGCTCTTGCCAACTCCAATAAGTCATTTTTCTTTGTTGTGACTTGAGATTGCTTAAGAATTAAGTTTATTTCCTTTATAAGATGTAATTCTATAGAAACCTCATACTATTAATATGCAATGCCATCAATGCACTTTGGAATATGAGTTATGAATTATATAATAATGTTAATATAGTAAGTTACAACACAAAATTGAAAACAGAATGTGCAAAAGCAAACTGGAATAAAAAGGGCATGAAATCCTCTTGATAGCAATGATATTATCAATCAGTTCAAACAGAATAATCTAGAACTAATTATGCTAAAGCTGTTAGAGTCATTTCTGGGGTGTGTGCTTTTGTGCATGTTTGTTTGTTAAATTATAAGTTTAATTGCCTACACAAAATTTTGTGAAAAAAATGAATTAAAATAAAGAACATGAGGGCCTACCTTCAGCTTTAGAATCTATAATAAAAAAATTAAAAGGCTGAAATACAAAAGTATATAATAGTGATTATAGCTACTCTGTGAACATATACATTGAGGTTAAAGGGAGAAACACAAAAGCATCTGTGTTATTATCCAAAATTTTCAAAAAGACCCAAAAGTACTGTGAAGAATAGATTTGAATTAGGAAAAGGATTATGTTAAAAATAATAATAATTAAAAAAGAACATAACAACTGCTTAAAATAGTATAATCCTGAATTTAGATCCTAAATCATGGATCTACAGGTTAAGTTTATGAAAAGAGAAATAGTATTGAAATGAGGAGAAAAGCTAACTTCACCCAACGCGGGGCTTGAACTCATGACCCCAAGATCAAGAGTCGCATGTTCTACCAATTAAGCCTGCTAGGTATATGGAGAAAGGTTAACCTTTAAAATTGAAAAGTAGTAATGTAATTCAACACAAGAAAATTCACAAAGTGTTCTGAGTCCAGTTTAAATTAGAAATCAGGTAGATCAAAATAATTTGAACATCATCTTATAATGGACTTCAATGTCAATAATAAAATATTCAAATCAACAAAAGCAAAAAACTTAAGGGAAAATCATTGGAATGGCTTCACAGTGCCAAGTCCAAAGATGAGCTCAGAAATGCAAAGGCTATATTATAGAGATCACATTGATTATTCTCACCCACTTTTAATGAGAGCATTCCACTGAAGATATCAGTAGAATTATAAACAAGCACAGCAGTGACCAAGCAAATTAAACCCCCTTGCACACAATATACAATTTCTTGGAACTATTGAGACAATATTAAAATGTATTAATATTATTTTCTTACTTTCTGTTATGGGTAATTGCTAACATGTAACAGAAATAGAGAATAACACAAAAAGTCCCTATGTACTCACATCCAATTTCACCAACAGACACTGGAATTTAAAAAAGAGGTACTAGTATTAGCTATAGACTTAAATAGCTCTATTGGTTAATATTGTCCTTCAGATTAGTTAAGAGATGTTTGCATTAAAATACCCTGTTCTTCTTGTCTTCTTACCATGTTTCTGTCCAACAGGAGGGTATTCTGTGGTGATAAGGTAAGTGCCAGCATCAAAGGCTCTCTTTTCCCTTCCTACCATACTCCAGGAACCCTAGAATTCAGTGCCTAGTTCTGGACATGACTAGGTCCTCCTGAGGGTCGCCCAAGGTGTGGCCATGGGTCAGCTATTTGGTGTAGAGCTTGGGTGTTTGGTGGGTCGATCACGCATATGTTCACAAGGCTCTGAGGGACAGAACCTAGGGTTGAATGGTGCTAGGTTCAGCTAGAGGCAGGGCTGACTCCCCACAATGCCAAGGTGCTGCACAGAATGCTATGGAGTCCAAAAAAATTATAACTGGAACATGGCTTTCCAAACCATTAGCATAGTATGTTTGTCAAGATAGGAGGATAGAACATATTTTACTCAATTATTTTAAATCCTAACTTAGAATTTTAATATTTCAACTTACATTTTGTGAGCCCCCACATGTATATTCTTGCCCTAACTCTCACAAATGTTAGACACTGCCTTGTTACTAGATGCTTTGTTTTTTGATCACTACACTAGCAAAAAAACAATTAAAAAGTCTGAAAAAATTGCAGAAAAGGACAAATGGACAGGGTGGTAATTTTAAATTTATATATTTTTAAACATTAGCCAATAATATAAAGTCAAACAGAAAGAGGATATGCTTGGTAAATCAATAAAAAAAGCATATAAATAACATTTATATTCATTCATTTTTATGATACCTAAGCTATGAAACTGTCTGACATCCTCCACAACCCACTACTTTTACACTGCAATGGAAGTGACTTTTTCTCAAGAAGATTACATACCATTACACAGCATATTTTAAGTTTATAGAGTTCATTATCCATAAGAGATTATACAAACTGAAAATATACCCAGATTTCAGAGTTTCAGTTAGTTCATTTAACAGAGAAATAGAACAAAAATGCAAACTAAGAATTTATATCCTTCACGATAGAAAGCATTGGAGATACTGGTACTCAGATAACTATATTCACTATTCTAGATGTAAAGCATATGGGATTTTTTTTTTCCCCAAGAAGAACTGTTCTAACAATACTCTTCTGGTATTCAGATTTTCTTTCAGAGAGCATATTGAAATATATATAAATACCAGTATAGTTTCATTAATGGAAGATCAAACAAATATGGATTTGATTTCTTTTGTGCATATGACTGGCTAATCCATTCCTTTAGTTTAATCCTCTTCTCAGTAGAGTGGAGCTATTAAGAAAGTCCTCATAAAGAGGGACTTGAAGGAAATGTCTTTGAATTAGATGCCTTTAAAAGCTAGGAATACAAATGTCTTGGATTAAAAATAGTAGGTATTTAGTGACTGATCAGGAAAGTCAAGAGAGAAGTTTGAGAACGGTCACCTAGATTACTTAGGCTTGGCCTCTCCACAGTCAAGATATCTGCTAAATACATTCCTGAAATATATTTCACAACCATTTCTTCTTTTTATATCTATTATCACTACTCTGGGTCCACTACCTAGGGACAAGCAGGGAAACGGAGCATAGACATATGTCCACTGTGCATAAACTACCACTCTGTTTTACTCCATTAGCCTCTGTACTGGGTTGAATAGCGTTCCCCAAAATTCACGTCTATTTGGAATTTGTGAGTGTGACCTTATTTGGAAATAAGATCTCTGAAGATGAAATCGAGTTACAGTGAGGTTTTAGGATGAGTCAGAAATACATGAGTGGTGCTCTTACAAGAGGAGGGATATTTGGACACAATGACACAGATATATAGAAGGCCTTGTGAAGAGAGAAGCAGAGATTAGAGGAATGATGCATCTATAAATCAAGCAACAAGGACTATCAACAACCACCAGGAGCTAGAAGAGGCAATGAAAGATCCTTTCCTAGAGCTTTCAGAGGGAACATGGCACCCTGATTCCAGACTTCTAGTCTCCAAAACAGACAGAAAATACATTTCTGTTATTTTAAGTTGACCAATCTGTCATATTTCATTATAGCAGCCAAAGGAAACTATTATAGTCTCCTGACTAGTATTCCTGTTTTCACCCATACTTTCTCAATTCCAAAGTAACTTGCTAATGTAATTTGGATCACATCACTCTCCTGTTTAAAACCTGTTAATATCCTACTCCAATATGGTAGCCACTGGCCACATGTGGCAAATGAGCAATGAAACGTGGATAGTCCAAATTGAGATGTGTGGTAAGTATAAAATACACACCAGATTTTGAAGACTGAAATACAAAAGAAATTAAAATACCTCATGAATAATTTTCTATTTATTACAATGGTATAATAAATGGTGTAAATAAATGAGACTTTTTTGGATATATTAAGTTAGATAAAATGTATTTGAGGGCATTTGAGTGGTTCAGTCAGTTGCGCGTCTGACTCTTGGTTTCTGTTCAGGTCATGATTCCGGTTCATGGGATTGAGCCTCACGTCAAGCTCCATACTGAGCATGATGTCTGCTTAAGATTCTCTCAATCCCTCTACCCTCTCCACTAAAATTTTTAAAGAAAGTATTTTCAATATTAAATTTCATAAATGACTACAGTTTGCTGCTTGTTTTATATATGACTATCAAACAGTTCTAGTGTATGCAATAAAAAGTAAACCTTTATCATGATGTACAGCTCCAGCCCCTCCTGGCCCTTATGCTAACTTTATCTCATATCAGCTTTCCCTTTTCAAAAATGACTCATATTCCAGGTGCCCAGGTGGCTCAGTTGGTTAAGTTTCCAACTCTCAGTTTCAGCTTAGGTCATGATCTTGAGGTTTGTAGGATGAACCCCAGTGGTGGGCTCTACACTGGCAGTGTGGAGCCTGATGGAGATTCTCTCTCTCCTTCTCTCTGCCCCTCTCACACCTCAGAACAAACAAACATTTAAAAAATGACTTATACTTATATTCTTGAAGTTGCTTGAGTGGACTGAAATTTTTTGGACTTGAACTTTTAACATGGTATTTCCTCCCTCTGGAATGTTCTTCATATTAAGTGTTATTGTCTTAGAGATATAATCTTTAAAGTAGATTCCCATCTCCAGGTGATTCTCTTTTAATCTTTTCACTAAATATCTCATTTCAAACTGTCAATTATTTCTTTTATTAGGTATTTGTATACAGATTATCTGTCTTCTACGCTACTATGCAAATTCCTTTCAGCAAGGATCAGATCTATTTAGAGTTATATTGACTTCACACAGCCTAATGTAGTTTTTGGCACATTCTAGGCACTTGATACTTTTTTGAATAAGTGAAGTAGGAGAAGGAGAGATGATACATGTGGTTTGAGAAGATTCACTGCAGACCAGCTGGTAAAGCTGACATACTGCAGAAACATTTGCTATAGGGCACTTAATATTAGTGACATGACAAGTCTAGTAAAATTTCTGGCATTTGTATGGTATATAAATTTAAGTAGGGACAGCTTGGAAGTGATATATGAACTAAGGGGTTATTCTAGTAACTCTAGGCTGTTCAAAAGAAAAGGAGAAGAAAGGAAACAGAGATACAAAAGTGAGGATTAAAGAACTGGCATTAATCCTAAAATATGTCTGAGGAGTTGATTCTATAACATCAAGTGAGAAACATTTTCATGAATAGATGTTCCCTCATTAACAACAACCTGGTCTGTAACACACCTTCTATTCTAAGGGGACCCTCCATTCCCTTGGTCCATATTTGTAGAAGGGGACTTCTAAGTGGAAGTCCCACCTCTCAATCATTCCTCTTCATCTATAAACTGGTAGGTGATCTTGGAATAAATAAACATGGTCTGCTTCTTACTGGCATGGTCTGTGCACAAGATGCAATTTCAGCTTGTCTAGACTTAAGCTTACAGACTCCTGCCCTGTGACAGAAGTCTGCAATTTTCCCATTTGTGTCAGCAACTCCAGGGGGTCACTTCAGTTCAATGAAGAATGTACTGGAAACTTATTTGGCTGGATTTCAATCCAGGTTTAGACTGCAGTATAAGTCAATTTCTCTGAATCCTCTATTTTGCAATTAGTTCTGAATTTAGGAGGACAAAGAGGGATGTTTCTTGTTGCAGTTTTTAAGCCTCGAACACACACACACACACAGAATCAATTTGTAAAAATGGAATTTCAATGTATTTGTTGGTAAGTTCTAGCAGAGTCCTAGTAGTGCTGACTTTAGAGCCACAGAACTTTAATTTAACCTTGAAAATGGTTCCTATTAAAAACAAACAAAAACAAAGAACAAAAAAGTAAGCTCTTCATCACTAAACACAGGAACCTGCCAGCAATACTAAGATTGACACCTTGAAAGTATGGAAAATACTGTTCTAGCTTTTTCTTACTTGATAGTTTTACTCAGGAAGGTCAGGATAGAATACGCTGCCTACTTTATCATCATGGTTTAAAAATAAGATTCCTGTTTTGAAGAAAATATTTGCTTTAGGGGACTATGAGCATTTTATTTTATGGTATTGATTTAATTTTAATGCATATAGAATTTTTTAAACTGAGAAGTGACATAAAAGTCTTCAAGGTAGTTGTTCATTAACAACAATATGCTGATGACAGCATCCAGGAAACATAAGCATAAGGGAGACAAGAAGAAGATCACTGAAGACTTGCAGAATCAGCACAGCATTACAGGTCGACAATCAGCTAGAAAATAGTGGATGTCATGAATCAAACTTCACCAGACAAATTGTGGACATGGATCAAACTTTACTGGCAAATTCAAGAAATTCTCTACACTTATCCTTCAAATTTCCTTCGGCACATTCAAAGCAAAAGTAAAAAAATAAAATAAATAAAATATAACCTTACAGATGTATATGTAAACTGCAAAATCTAATAAAGCAGAATCCGAAAGGATTATATGTGACTAGAGGAATTATTTTGTGGTTTTGGAGGTCTGTTTATTCATCCTGTAAGCAGAAATAATAGGAAAAGACATTTAAATCTGGACTTAATTGATTCTAAATATTTAATGAGTATCTATAACTTATTGATTCAAATATTTAGAGTATATATAATGTATTAATTCATCTACCAGTAATTATAGTACATTTAACTACACAAATTAAACTACGACTTCACTCTTTTTTTCTGTCATTACAAATACAATAAAATTTTATGATATATTCATTATTTTATATATATAATATAAAATATAAATAAAATAATTTACAAATAAAGCCCTTCCTATGAACATTTTTGTAGGCTGTCTTCTTAAGCCATTTTAGAACCCAGCTCCTGAGTAAGACATAAGTGTGTTAACTGCAGCTGGCAGAAGAGGTGCAGCCTCTCTCAGGGGAGGAGTCGGTACAGAGGGTCAAACACAATGCTCTTCTTACAGAGGAATTGGTAAGCAAAACATTATTTTGCTGTTTCACTGCTTATAGTTCATAGGGAAGATAGGTTTCCAATAAGGAAACATACCAATAGGCCTAAAGTTACAAATATTAAGTAATATAAAGGGAAGCAATGAACTGTTGAGAGAGAGAATAACATGCAGGATGCTCTAAAATTATATGTGGTAACAGAGTGGGTCTTACTGAGAAAATGGCACTTAAGGTTAAATCTATGTGACAAAGACACATCCAGTCAGCAAGCAGAGGACTGTTTCAGAAAGAGATTGGAAAAAGCTGGGGTGCTGGGGGAGGAAGGGGAAACGTAGGCCTTCAGGGGAAACTGAAAAAAGTATAGTGTGACTAGAATTTAGTGAGCAAGAGGCATATATATTGGCATCAGATGATTATAGGTCTGCTAAGCATTGACTTTTATATTGAGCCCAGCAGAAACCACAGAAATTTTAAGCGTAATTCAATTGTGTTTAGCCAACATCATTCTGGCTACTATATGGAGAAGAAAATAGGGATAAGGCAGGCATGAGAAGATGGTAATTTGGAAGTTAATGCAGTAGTCAAGAAGAAATGTTTTTGGCAAGACAGAAAAGTCATATATATTTTCCAGACTCAAGTAAGAGCTAGAATTTTTTAAGTTTATTTATTTATTTTGAGAGAGAGAAAGGGAGCAAGCAAGCACCAGTGAGGGAGGTGAGGGAGGGGCAGAGAGAATCCCAAGCAGGCTCCATGCTCTCAGGAACCTTGACATCACAACGGATGAAATCAAGAGTCAGATGCTTGATCAACTGAGCCACCTAGGCAACCCACCATCTTTCCTAACTAGAATTCCTCATTACTCTCCTCAGACATCCATTCTTTCCCCAGGAACCTCCCACTTCAGCACATGTTAAAGCTACCAGGTAATGCAATATGATCACTCTGTCACAGTTCACTGCTTTGCAGGAAGTGGCCCCCCCAAGCTAACTTACAGAATTTTTCGGGCAATTTTGTTATAAGCATGAAAAATAAGTTGATCTCTCTTGGATCAAAAACTGTGAAATTTGAGAGGTAGTGATGGTCAACTTTATAGTGGAAATTACAAGAAAGAGAGAAAAAAAAACAGAAAGAAAAAGAGAGGACAAAAGAAGAAAATCAAATAACAGCAGAGGTGAACATAGAGAATGAATATTACTATCATAAGATTTATTAATTATAGTTGCTCCTGGGACATACCCTTAGGCTTGTTTTTGGCTTCATGAGTCACACCATTAATAAACTCTTTTTGAGTTTGAGGTAGATCAAATTGTCTTTCTGACATCTGTAATCAAGAAACCTACTGAATGTAAAGAGAAAGCCAAAACCAAAGGCAAGGAAATAGAAAAACAATCCCCCCAAAATATCTATTTCCAAAAACTGCATAAATAGCAGTAGCATCATAAATAGCAGCTTTCAAGTCCAATGTTGTTTACTGTTTTCTTAATGTTTAAAATTTCAACTTAAAGTATTAAAAATTAAGATATCAAAAGTGAAATTTTAATATTAAAAGATATATAACCATATTATGCATACATGTACTACTTTCAAAGGGGCTACTATCCATATCTATTTTATTTATTATCAGTCACGGTGCCTGTTTTTTATATTATTTTGTGCTTTTTCTATAATGAACATTTTATTATCAAATAATATTAATAGCAACTTTTAATAATTTTTCAAACAATATGTTACTGATACAATATCTTCTTTTTAATGTTTATTTTTAAGAGAGAGAGATAGAGCATGAATGGGGGATGGGTAGAGAGAGACACACACACACACACACACAGAATTCAAAGCAGGCTCCAGGCTCTGAGCTGTCAGCACAGCTCGAACTCAAGAACCATGAGATCATGACCTGAGTCGAAATTGGACGCTTAACCAAATGAGCCACCCAGGTGTCCCAAGATACAATATCTTTAAATGTCCCCCTATGAATCATGTAAAAGTGCATTAAATTAAAAGTGAAAATATTCTCCTCTCACCTTGGTCCTACTTACAGATTTAAACACTCTTAACTGTTTCATCCCTTTTTGAAGTTACAATAATTAATAAGTAGAGGGCATTGTATTTTAAATTCATCACATTTAGACACCATTTATACCTCAATGAAAATTGTGAGAAACTATTATGCTTTCTTTATTCTCAACTTTCTCTAAACCTTCAATTTTCACTGGCTATGTAATTATTAATATTGAAATCCTTCTAATTACCACTAATATTTTCAGTGATCTGTTTTGTTTTTGTTTTTTTTTTACTTAGAAAGAAAGAGAATGAGTGGGGGAGAGGGCAGAGGGAGAGAGAGAATCTTAAGCAGGCTCCACGCTGAGCATGGAGCCCAATATGGGGCTCACTCCCACAATCCTGAGATCATGACCTGAGCTGAAATCAAGAATCAGATACTCCACCAACTGAGCCACCCAGGTGTCCCAGACATGTTTAAACCTCTACCTCCTGACATTTTAGATTTCGACATTACCTAGTAGTCCTCTATCATGAAATGTTGTAACAGTAGTATGCTTATCCTTTTTGACCTCTCCTCCTTGTTCTATTTTCAATTTTTATTCATTATTAATATTTACATTGTTGGATACAATTGCTTTGTTCTATAATTATAGGATGTATTTCTTTCTTTTCTACAAGTTTAATGTAAATATTGTTAAAAAATAAGTTTTTGATTTGATATGTAAATATTATTTAGGGTTCAAAATAAGTGTATACTGGTTCAATGAAAAAGGAAATAAAATACAATTAATAATTTTCTTAGTAAAAATAAAAAATCTCCAAGATTTAAGATATAAAGTAATTTCTAATTTCATTCTTTCTCCATTCCTTACATGTGAATCTGTAATAGGCATATACTATTGCATTTTGCTGATATTACATTGTTTAATCTTAAGAATACTGAGACTATTCAGAACTATATTAAACACTTTTGTATATATCTCTATTTTTTTATTTTGAATTATTAGGATAGATATTAGGATAAAATTTTTTATCTGTTGGGATAAATTGTGAGAATAAAATTAGTCAAATAGTATGGACATGTTTACAGATCATGGCACATATTGCTAAACTGTATTCTAAAATATTGCAACAAGTACAAAAAAAAAAAACCCACTAGAAATATATGTACCAGTTTTTCAGCAATGCTCCAGCACTGAATTTCTATTTAAAAAATATTGGCTGATTAGTGAACACAATGATATTTATTTTAGTTCATCTTTGCTTACTAACAAAGGAGAATAAATAACACTAGGCATATGTACAAGAACTTTCCACTTTCTGCTTTGTCTATTATATTTACTTCCCTTGATACCAGTTAATAAAATATATTTAATTTTGAGGGTATTCCATAAATCCTAATGATTCCAGAGCTTAAGAACTGAAGTTGGCTTCAATTAAAACTATTAATAAAAGCTATGACACAACCAGTCAAATTATGAAAAACATGACATCAAAGGTAATTAATAAATTCCATTTGAGCTTGAGGTAGATCAAATTGTCTTTCTGACATTTGTAATCAAGAAACCTAGTGAATGTAAGGAGAAAGCCAAAACCAAAGGCAAGAAAATAGAAAACTAATCCTCCCAAAATATCTTTCTCCAAAAACTGAATAAATAGTGGCAGCATCATGAATAGCAGGTTTCATATCCAGTTTTGTTTGCTGTTTTATAATGTTTAAAATTTTCATTTTTATTCATTTTGTTATAAAACATACACAAATCATTTGAACAATATCTATCCCATAGGTCAAACTGCCTGCTAGACATGTCCACCTGACAGAAATAGCTCTCATGTACCACAATCTCAGCATATTCTAAACAAAACTTCTCATCCTCAAACAAATTTTTTTCTTTTTGGATTCCTAGTACCAGAAAAAGGTATCGTTATCAAAGAATCTTCCAATAAGGCAGTCACTCTGGAAGCTTAGCATCCCAATTTCATCCATCACAAATCCAAGAATTATCTTCCTAAATCAACCTCAAACCTGTCCCTTCCTTCTATTTCAACTGCCAGTGTTTATTCCAGGCTCTCGTAATTTTTCTCTAGAATCACTACAGTTACCTTTTAACAGCACTCGCTCCTCCAGTTTTGTTTCGCTTATTATACGGTACACATTGCAGCCAAACTTATCTTTCTGAAATAAAATCAGATCCTGCTCCATTGGTTTTCTACAAATCCAAGATAAGTTTAAAACTCTTTAGCATTATTTATCTGGTTCTTCATGACCTGGTCCCTGCCTGGCTGTCTGGTCTACCATTCCCTGGGACACTATAATATCCAGAAAAAAAACACATTACTTTCTGTTAAAGGAATTTGATAAGTTCTCCAAAGTGTCTTTATTATTATTATTATACTTCACTCAAACCCTAAAGTATATTTATTTCACCTTTTTCACTTGACTCCAGATGCTTGTGATTTAAAATGTAAATGATTTTATACATTTCACCTTTTTTGGATCTATACAGGGAAACTAATTTGATACCTGAAATTACAATGCAGATGTTTTTACATATTTTTATCCTTTTGAAAGAACTGAGCAAAGCAAACCTCGCAACTTCCTTTATTGTTAGAGAGATCAAGCTAGTATGGGTTCAGTTCAATGTTACCAGTATCTTGTAAAACATTTAATACAGAATTTAATAATTCAAAAAATGGTTTTCACCTCTAAATGTCATTGGTGAGTATGGTAACATCTACCAAATTTATTATGAAGGATCATCTACTTTTTGGTTGGTGTTCCAATGCAAAGGAAAGAATACAGCCAGAATATTCAAGGCATAACAATTCATTAAAAGAATTTATAAGCAATTTTAGTACTGTTCCATTTTCAGCTCTTTTTTTTAATACTTATTCCTGCAGTATTGTATATTGGCTCCATTTTTAGTAAAACATCTAAATTAACAGGAATAAAGTATGCAAAAAGAGACTATATTTATTCCAAATGTATATACACAGCTTTATAGATTTTAAATCTAAATTTATTAACCTAAATTCATTGGTCTCTTAATTTTAATCTAATTTCAATGTTGTTAGAGTACAATTTTAATGGAATCACATACAAATTTCTATCAAATCTCCTTACCCTGTTTGGGCTGCTATAATAAAACAAAATATCATAGGCTGGGTGGCTTATAAACAGCGGCAATTTATTTCTCACCATTCTGGAGGCTGGGAAGTCTAAGAACAAGGCACCAGTAGATTTCGTGTCTGATGAAGGCCTGGCATAAGGCCACTTCTTGCTGTGTCCTCAGATGGTAGGAGGGTGGAGAGATCTCTCAGGGTTCTCTTTTATAAAGGCACTAATTCCTCTCATGAGGGCTCTACCCTCATGACCTAATCACTCTCAAAGACTCTGCCTCCTAATACTATCACCTTAGGGGGTTAGAATTCAATATATAAATGGGAGGGGGTTAATATTCAGTTCACAGCAGAATCCCAAGGACTACCAACTCTATTCATATGGTAAAAAGCTAAGCACAATGTTCAGCACATAGAAAGCATTAAATAAATAATAGATATAACCATCATGGGTACTTATGAGAAATGACATCACTACTACTTCATAATGGAGGAAGAATAGCAAGAGAAAGAAGGGAAAGTATCAGGAAGGAGAAGAAAGAAAATGGCAAAAACAAGTAGAAGAAGCAGGTTGAGAAGTAAGAGAAAAAAGAGGAGGCGGGGTGGAAAAGGTGGACAGGGAGAGATGGAGCCAATGGACAGTACAGCCACTGTTTCCTTCTTAGAGGGGGGCAGGTGGGGAATCAATAAAATGAACTAGAGTTAAACAAGTATTAGTTATCTTACTAATTTGTCTAGTTGTCTAACATTTGCTGCCTTGGGACTTCCAATATAAGGCTATGTACTCCTACTGACAAAGATATGCCAGTTTTTTCTTTGGATTGGTGTACTGATATACTTTGAAAAAGATAAGGTGGTTTAATCCATTCAAGTAATGTGTGAAGATTATTTACACTATAAAAGAGGTAATATTTGGGGCGCCTGGGTGGCTTAGTCGGTTAAGCGTCCGACTTTCGCTTAGGTCATGATCCCGCGGTTCGTGGGTTCGAGTCCCGCGTCGGGCTCTGTGCTGACTGCCAGCTCAGAGCCTGGAGCCTGTTTCAGTCTGTGACTCCCTCTCTCTCTGGCCCTCCCCTGCTCATGCTGTCTCTCTCTCTCTCTCCTAGAAATAAATAAAACTTAAAAAAAAATAAAAGAGGTAATATTTACCATATTCAATTTTATTCACAAAACAAGATTTTGAATGAGATTTAAAGAGTCTTATCATATATTAACTATTTATTATAGGTTTTATATTTGTGAGTGATCGATGCATTTAAAATTGCATATAAACAGAAATTCTCACAAAGATTTATTAGCTGATGCTTGGCATTTTCACACTCCATTTAAGTATCCTTTCAAAGCAATGTTTATAAGGTCAGATTTTAGAATTCCAAGTTTCATTGTAAGTGGAGATTTTCTCATTGTAAAATAAACAGATTTTCAACTCTACAATAATACTGTCTAGCTATAAAGTCTATATTTGTAAATTCATAAAAGCAAATGAAAAATATGTGAAAAATTTAAAAGGGCAAAGTGAGTTATAGGAAAAACTGTAAACCACTTAAAAGAAAATCTTTACATAAATAATGCATACTGAATACATTTATAAATTCACCATCCACACATACAAAAATTATGCATTTAACAAGATGTCCAACTTGCAGAAGTTGCTGGTTACCACTTCTAAAAATAATGCTGAGGACACAACAGGGAGAGGCAGAATCCAAAACCTAATAGCAGCGGCAGAGACAAAAGCAGTATTTTATTTATTTTTTTTATTTTTATTTTTTTTACAAATAGTTTATTGTCAAGTTGGTTTCCATATAACACCCAGTGCTCATCCCCATAAGTGCCCTCCTCCATGCCCATCTCCCCAAAAGCAGTATTTTAAATCACTCTGTGTGATGACTGGGAGGCTGAGGCTCAGGGCAGACAGGGCTAGAGCCAGCAATAGAAGGACAATTTAAAATCTGTTTGTCTCTCCTCACCCCACCCTCCTACTGCCTTCACTTTGGACAATCATTGCCTATCCCCTTTCCTTAAATCATTGCTGTGGGTATCTCTGTGGGCAAGAATCTTTCTGCATGAGGTGAAAGTAGATATGGGGTGCCAGTTTTAGGGCATTCAGTTTTTTTTTTTTTTTTTTTTTTTAATGCTTATTTATTTTTGAGTGACAGAGAGACAGTGCATGCAGGGGAAGTGCAGAGAGAGAGGGAGACAAAGAAACCTAAGCAGGGTCCAGACTGAGCTGTCAGCACAGAGCCCTACTTAGGGCTCAAACCCACGGAACATAATCATGACCTTAGCCGAAGGCAGACGCTTAATCGACTGAGCCACCCAGGTGCCCCAACAAGGGCATTTAGTTCTTTACCTTTCTGGATCCAACCCCCAATTACAACCTTGTGACACTGCCTTTAGAAGTCAGATTTAGGCGTGAATTCCTGATACAGTTGTTTCTTACTGGGTTATTGCAAAATAGAGTGATAACTCTGGTTGGTGGTACCTGAACGCATCATGCCTAACCCTCATATACACAATCTTGAAATACCCTAGACTGACAAAGACTGTGGTCTGGCCTACGGAGCTTCTCCAAGACCAAAGAGCCAATATTCCACAGGAAATATAAGTTCACAGGTTGAATGAATTATCAGACTCCTGAAGAGTGCCTGTACCTCAAAGATAAACAATGAATGAGACAAAATAATTGTTTTCTAAAGCATACACACATAATTAAGTTATTTTAAATAAATATAATATATAAATGAATAATGAGACAGAAGAGAAAGTTTATTACCAAAAATAATATTTCAGATATTAGTAACATAATGGGAAGTGGAGAGAACAAAAGACATGAGGTGTACTGATGTGTTTCTTTTGTAAGAGGGATGTATAGTCATTGGTACATTCAGGATGTAGAAGTTAACTTAAGAAATAAGTTAAGAAAAATGATAAAATTAGCCTATGTAACTTTTACTTATTTTTAAAAAAATTTTAATGTTCTATTTATTTCTGAGAGAGAGAATGACAGTGTGAGCAGGGGAGGGTCAGAGAGAGAGGGAGACACAGAATCTGAAACAGCCTCCAAGCTCTGAGCTGGCTGTCAGCACAGAGCCCGGACACAGGGCTTGAACCCACCAACTGGGAGATAATGACCTGAGCCAAGGTCGGACGCTTAACCCACTGAGCCACCCACCCTATGTAACTTTTAAACACCAGAAGACAACTTTATAGAATTTCATTAAAAAAGCACATAAATATTGTTGTTTGTAATGTTACATATTTATTTTATCTCAATAAATATTTGGGATATCCACAAATGTACTCTGAGTTGATAATTACTGTGAAATTGATTTATTAGGAAATGCTCCCAGAAAAATTAATAGAAAAATGAGGAAGTTGGATAGGTAAAGGATGGAAAGAAGTCCATCAAAAAGTCCAACTTCAAGATCTCAGGGGGTGGCTTTGGCTCCATCCCACAAGACTACCTTGAGAGGGAAGTCTCATTTCAAAATTGTCCCTATCCAAGGGAAAAGGAGTTAGTGATATGGATTGGGAGTATTAATACTACCACACAGATGAGTCATTGATTAAGGGAGGTTTGCTCTGCAAGCCAAGTGGACTTAGAGTCCCAAAGCTAAGGATGGTTCACTGACATGACTGTCTAGTGGCGGTTGATGAGAGTAAACATTCATCTGTATTCGGTGTGTTTATCTGTGTGTGTGTGTGTGTGTGTGTGTGTGCGTGCGCGTGCAAATGTTAAAGGAATCTAAGGGGATATGAGTAGAGTAGTGGCAGCACTTGCTACGGTTTATCTCAAAAAGATTTTAGAGTCTCATTTTTAAAGTAAGGTATGCGTGCCTGAAGCTCAAAGAGGTAAAATACATTTCCCAGAGTCACAAACCTAGCAAGTAATAAACAAAAGAACAGAGTCCAGGTCTTTAGTCCTTTTTTTTTTTTTTTTAAATTTTATTTATTTATTTATTTCTAGGAGAGAGAGAGAGACAGCATGAGCAGGGGAGGGTCAGAGAGAGAGGGAGTCACAGACTGAAACAGGCTCNAGAGAGAGAGGGAGTCACAGACTGAAACAGGCTCCAGGCTCTGAGCTGGCAGTCAGCACATAGCCGACGCGGGGCTTGAACCCACGAACCGCGAGATCATGACCTAAGCGAAAGTCGGACGCTTAACCGACTAAGCCACCCAGGCGCCCCTTTAGTCCTTTATTCCAGGTCACTTTCAATGACCATGTTCTACATTAATAATCTATCTTTATTTTTTATAAGCTCTATTTTTGTGTATTATTACTTAGAAGTAATTTGCCAGAGAGTACTTAAAGTCAGTTTGACATTTTTTTAAAATTCTAATCAGATTAGAAGTTTGCTATTGAGCAAAAAGGAAAATACTGCAATGTCTTTTTTTCCATGTACAATATTTAGTCCTGAACATCATTAATAAATTTGTTTCCATGTCCTTTTTAAGCTAATGTACTTTAATTTCTTATTTATACTTTGAACTATTCATTTCAAATAAGAGCTAATTATGAAGATTTTTAAAGAAAACTTAAGAAAATTAATTTGCATAAACACATACACTTGCATAACTTATTTAAATGTATGACACTATGTAATGTTAATCACAATTTAATTTTAAAATATTAAATATTTCTAATATTTCATGTATAAAATTGCTAATCAAATGAAAATGAAACTATTTATAAATTTTCATAACTACTGACCCTGGAAAGGAGGCCTAGGCAATTGCTCAACATGGGGTTATAAATATTTACTAATGCTATAGTAATATCAAGAGACGTCGTACTGAATAAAAAATTGAGAACATCTGTTCACTCCTTTTAAAAACCATTCAATTCAAAACCACCTTTTTTTCCACTTCCAATTCTCATGCTCTGTTTCAAAGAACTTTACTTGGGGTTTTGAATGAAAGGATATGCAAAAACACTAAAGCATTTCTCAAGATCACAAGTGACCTTTTCCAATTTAAGTAGTTAAAATATAAACAATAAAAGTTTTATTTCACTAATTAAAATAGAACCAGATACTAATTCTTGTGGTAAGCAACAGGGACAGTTAATGGTAAAATATAAAACAAAACTCTAAGTTAGAACTAAGTCTCCTATGTATTTTCAGAAAATAGAATGATAGGATCTTTGTTCTGAATTTCTTTTTATTGCTTTCATATTCATTACTCTATCTACTCTTACTTTTTCAAAGTATATCTAAATTAAAAAGGGCACTCGATATAAAAGTTTATTTATTTTTTGATTTTTTTTTTTTTTTTTTTTTTAATTTCTGAGAGAGGCAGTGCGAGCAGGGGAAGGTCAGAGAGAGAGGGAGACATAGAATCTGAAACAGGCTCCAGGCTCTGAGCTAGCAGTCAGCACAGAGCCTGACGCGGGGCTCGAACCCAGGACCACAAGATTATGACCTGAGCTGAAGTCAGACGCTTAACCGACTGAGCCACCCAGGCGCCCCAATAGAAAAGTTTAAAGGGTATAACAAATCAGTAATAAAATAATGGGATGAATTAGGGATAAAAAATTGTTTTCCTCTTTAATTTTTAAATATTCCACAAGTAATATATACATAATGGTTTTTCATTGCCATTACAACTGAACTTTTTCAGGTCAGGTCTAAAACAAGTATTACTTAATACACAATTGGATTAAATTCTTTTCAAGAGAACAATAAAGAAAATTGTAAATAAAGGTGGCTATATACTTATTATCATCAATATAATTATGTATCTTCCAGGGCCTGTGACTATGACCTTAATTTACTCTTAACTTAATTTGCTTTCTCATTTAGTTTTTACATTGGCTCTTTCCAATTTGTTCTCCATTGCCCACACTATATTTCTACTTTTCTGTTCATTGTAAAACTCCAAATATCCTAATGGAGGCTATGTTAGGCTCTTGTCATTGTTGATTCCTAATTGGTATGTTTTTGTTTTCCCTTTGAGATTAGACTTGATACCTCTTCCAGATATTGTGGAAATCTGGAATGTTTTAAAGAGGTTTCTGAATGTACGAATTTATATATATTTTCTAGAATAGAGAGCAATGGTACAAAATTGGACTGTATGCTGACCTAATAATCTCTGCAACAAAATGTCCAAGAAGTTAACATTCAATTTATCCAGTTATAAGAATTCACTGAAGTCATTCTGCAAACTTCATGCATATGGTAAGAAGGTGGGCAAGGAACCGGCATCTCCAGAACAGTCAGGCAGAGATGATTCAGAAGGATATAATCTTCCTCTCTACCTTTTCCACCCTTCCCTCTCTCCCTAATCACACCCTTCCCTCTCTCCCCTTCTTAAGAATGAAAAAGATAAGTTTCTGCTCCTTGTAAAATCATTATTCCCTGATGCCAATATCTTCAACAATTATAGTTCTTGGTGGCCTGACCTGGGAAGCCCTAACTCTAGCTGGGAGCATCTTCACAGCATCCTGCCCTGTGTGACCATTTCTGTAAGTCTGATATCTTCCATCATTAAGGGATGTTTATATCTGTGTGTGTAACTCCTTTTTTTTTTTTTAACATATTTAAATACTTTTATTTAACAGGACTATTGGTTTCACTTCTTCTAAGCTGTTTCAATGTAGGTGATACTTGTTGGATATCTACAAGCAGAAGCAATAATTCAAGTGGAGAATGAATAGAAATTTCTGACCCCATGAGCATTACAGTGAGTCAGTACAGCCCTAATTTTCTCTGTTACAACTGAGTAGGCATAGTCATTTTAAAAACTACTATTTATAAGGGTAGCTTCATTATAAATAAGAGAGCTCTGCAGCACCTTGGTCAGGTGACTTTGGGCAAGTTCATGAACCTATCTGTATCTCAATATTTTATAAGTAAAATGAGAATAATCATATGTGGTATCATACACTTGTTTTGAGGTTAAATGAGAAGAAAATCTGGTACATAATCAATTTTTGATATTATCATTCTTACCAATAATTAGTGGTTATTACCAACCTCAAAGGCTGTAAGTTAAAGATGATCTTCTTATAAAAATTAACATAAGTAGGCAATTGTCTGAACCATTTCAAAATATCTAGAGTTCTGCTAAATAAAAAATTCTCCCCTGATCATGTCTAAAACACTTCATGGAACCTGACAGGTATTTTTAGGGGAGGGAGCCCTATGAGACTGGTAATATTATATTTTGAGAATATGAGATGAATTTCTCCCATGATAGGTTACTCTGAGGCTTAGTGGGAAAACTGACACTTAAAAGATAGAATTAAAAGAGATGGAAGACAGGAAGAGACAGAGAATTAAAAGGAACCCACATCTATACCCTGGGAAGAAGCATGAGCTATTTTTACCTAGGTTATCATTCTCCCAAGGATAGCTCCAGCTTGTATTCTCAAAAGGTTAAGGGAATACCTAGCCTTGGAATTTGAATCCTAGTACTGTTATAACAGCAGCTAGCATTTTAAAAACTGATCATCTGACTAGGAAGACTGTCCAGTTCTCATGGGAGACTTTGGCTAATGTCTCCCATGAGAAAAAAGAGGGGCAGAGATCACTGAGGGGGGGGGGCGCTGGGGTCAGGAGGTGAAGGGGATTTCAAGGCAGCTCGCCCCAAACGGTGAACTGACACCGAGATATAAAAGTATCTGCTATAGGACTAAGGAAAGAAAATAAAAGAATCAGGGAGAGAACAGGAATGCAAAGAATAAGTAACAAGGGATTTGTGGTAATGCAACGAGTAGTAAAGGGACAGTTGAATTATCCCTTATTTGGCAGATTTGCCCTTGCCTGATGATGTGATTGAGGCATTCAAACATTTTGACACTTCATTAAAAGAATTTCTGTCACTCAGGAGATAGCTGTAATTCCATCTTTACCACTGATTTTTCTCAAATACCATCTCTTATCACTGCCATCTTTTCCTCAACTCCATTACTGTTCAAACATACTAAATATGGCCCTTAGAGCTGAAAATGCTTCTCAGGAAAATATTCTGTATCTCTCTAAGGACCAAATGGAAAAACATCTCCAAATGTGGGGGAAACTTGGCAAAATTAAAAGGTACTTCCAACTAAAATGTTGCAAATCCTAAAAGAATTTCTGACACAGAGTCACAGTAGGTATTGTTATATAGGGCAGGTCGAAGACATTCTTGAAGTCATTAAGAAATTCTATATTATAAATAATAAATTTTCCATTACAATCCTGTGATATTTCCATAACTTCAATTATATTTTCTTTTCAGCAGCCCTTAATATTTAGAAATACAAGATTATTTGTTGGCTAACACATTTTTCTTCCCTTTTCTTTCAGCATGTGATCGTTACCTAGTTTGTTTTGGTGGTCATATTATATCAGTGACAGTCCTGCAACCATTGCTGCAATTTTTTTTTTCCTGAGGGGAAACAAAGATTATGTGACTGTCTTACTATAATTTCTTGAATGATGTCATCTAAGAAGTATAATATTATCCCCTTAGTTCTGTATTATAATGCAGAACTAGACAAAATGAGTTTATGCTTTTAGTACGCTAAGGCATATATTAAAAATATAAAAGTTCCAGCTCTATTGTAATGGAATTTGAAGGACAAACATTATACAGGATGATACAGATTTTCTCATTTTTGATTTCACAACTATACTGTTGAGACAGCCTCCATATTTCAAAAACTGTCCTTCTGTGTCCTTTTCTTCAATCTGTAAAATGCTACAGTCTCTCCTATCTTTAGAATAAACTCCCCTGTCTTGAGGCCACACTAACTCCCGGGCATCTTTTTACCTTCAAGTTCAGATTTTACAAAGTGTAGTTCACACTTACTGATTGTGTTCCACATTTTCCAGTTATTCCTTCATAAAAGCTATCGGGAAGTATTTCAAGTATATATAAATGTATTAAAAGTAGCATATACTTATAGATTCACTGAGCAGCTTTGTCAAATTTTAGTATGTTTCCCTGCTTATTTCTATTAATAAAATAAAATTAAGAGATAATATTGAAGTCCTCTGTACAGCTGTCCAATTTGCCTCCCTATCTAGAATTGATCACGAATATAATCTGCTGCTTACTTTCCCTGGATTATTTTATGATTTTGGTATATATATTTATACCCACAGACAAAATTTATATAAATTATATGTATCACCCCTGTCTCATGAGTGCTTCCTCTTGCCCCTAAATGGTGGTATTCTCTGATGTGCATTTCTTGATTCATTACACCTTGCTTTAATTTTTCAAGAAATGACTTTGGAGAACTTACCATACGCCAAATCCTTTTTTCTTTTTTTTTTACATGTAGGCTTCACACGCAGCATGGAGCCCAACATAGAGCCCAAATTCATGACCCTGAGATAAAAACCTAAGATCAAGAGTCAGATGCTTAACTGACTAAGTCATCCAGGTGCCTTGGTGCCAAATCCTTTTGATGCTTTCTGTATGGTTTCAGTAGCACCCATGAGTTTACAACTCCCAAGAGCATTGTACTGACCTCTAAGATCTCTTAGACATTTAAAAATGAACATGATGAGCACATCAGCTTCCTCCATTACCTTATTGGCTCTGCCCTCTAATTTCTGATTATCAGAATGGCTCCACATGTCAGCCCTGCACATTCTATATGAGTTCACCTTATCATATTCCTTTCTAATTAGTCACCAATCAGATGGTTTGAACCCCAAAAAATCCTAAATGCATCTCCTTCTCTCCAATTGTCCTTTCAAGGGCTTTGCTAACTTTCTGTACTATTTCAATCTCTTTATGTTTAACTTCACCCTATAGGCTTCAGGTATAACCCACTCGAAAATGGAAACGGCTTCAAATAGCTTCCATAGCATGAAGCCAAAACACTTCACCATGACAGGATGACAGAAGGCTCTCTGCTGACTGGCACCTGCCTTTCCCAGCTTCATCTCCGTTGCTCTCCACCTCACTCTTCTCTCCATTAGAAATGAATTATTTTTAGTTTCCTCATATACATCGGGCTATTTTAGAACTATGTACATTTACTGCCTGAGAAGCCTCGCAGACTTCCTTCACTTGTCTATCTTTTATTCTTCCTTTATTCCTAGGGCAGGCAGAGTTCTTTTCTCCATCTTATCACTATGCACCCCAAGTACACTGCTCCTCGCATATGGTAGGTGCCCAAATCAGTGTCAGAGGAAACTAAACTAAATTCAAATACACGGCCTTTAGTGAACATACATATTTTGCAAACAAAGTTTTGTGGGTTTTATATATACAAAGCTTGTTTATCTTTGCTGATAAATAACATCAACTCTGCTGACATATGGAAACAATTTATAGCTGTCTCCTTTACCTTACTGCTGTCATTAATTATACTGATATATTTATTAAAAAAAATTTAAACTATCTTTCAACCTAACATGGTAAGAAAGCAAAGAGAGTAGTTCTTAAGACCGTGAGCTCAGGAATCAGATTGCAGGGTTTCCAATTCTAACCTGGCTGCTTACTCTATTTGTGTACAGGAAGGCTACTTTACCTCTCAAGCATTTATATATGCTTGAAATAGATTCTGATAATTTTATTAAAGAACTGTGATAGGAAAGTTACTTTACCTCATTTCTTCAATTCTCTCATCAAATTGAGATAATAGAAATTACATTATACAATTGTAAACAAGAAGTGAGATCCTGTAAGTAATTGATAAACACTGCTTACTATTTATGTGATTCTTTTTAATCCATGGCTAGACTTGATTTTCACATACTTACCTGAGAAATTATGTATCCTATTCTTAAGTAAAATTGTTCATATATTCTGGGATGGGGAGGCTAATTTCATTATTAGTATTCACTGTTATCAGTATTAAAATTAGACAAGGATTTTAGAATGAACTAGAAAAAAGTGATTCAATGCTTTCTATGGTATGGAATAAATGAATAAAATAAGAATTATTCATTCTTTCATGATTATATGGAGCTTAGTTATAATTGGATTCTCTGAATTCTTTAAAATACATTTTCAGTTTCTTCTCGATTCCAATTTTTTAAAGCATTTTCCACATATTTAGCTCAAGTGAATGTCGTAACTGCCCTGTGACATTGCAAGTTCAAGTGTTATTACTATCATAAGTATATATTTTTAAAGCTCAGAAAAAATGCCCAATACAAAATATTGCGCAAGCTTATTGCAATATTGCAATAAGCAAGCACCTTAAATGAATCTAGAATCCCCATGTTCTGCTAAACATCAATCTTTATATTCACAAATTTATGCTTTGCCTATGGTTTCTGAATAGCTCTGTATATGTGTTTGTGTTCATGTATGAGAAGGTTTAAACAGGCAGATATATTGTCCATGTTCTTTGGTAAATTTGTGTTAGTGACTTTAGTTCATTATCATGATGAGGGATTATGCATGACATACTTACATTCACATTTTGCTGGGCTGTTACATAAAAAAGAAAGGACTGTGAAAGACAATATTGTGATTTCATAAAAATACATAACAAATGCAGTCATATTTGGAAGAAAATCAATAAATATTGGAATTAATCAACTTTATTGCAATAATGTTCACTAAACTTCTGAATTTCTATTTTTTAAAATTAACCCATTCCAGTGTTTAATTCAGTACTTATTTTCTATGCCAAGAACAAGTGCATAGAATTTGGGAATGTTCCATTGCAAAGATATCACTATAAAATACATGTAGATTACTGTTTCCCCAGCAGTGGAATTGCACTTTGAGGTTGGTATAGATAGGGGAAGAGTGAGAAGTTAGAGTGGGCCTTAACTCTAAGTGCTATTTTTTTTTTTTTCTTTTTACACTGAGGATAATGATGTGGACAAAAAAAGTCATCTCCACACTTTTGAGGGGTTTCTTTATTTTCTCCTCAGTTTAATTTTTTAATATAGTTTATTTATTTTTGAGACAGAGAGAGAGCATGAGTGGGGGAGGGGCAGTGAGAGAGGGAGACACAGAATCCGAATCAGGCTCCAGACTTTGAGCTGCCAGCACAGAACCTGACGCGGGGCTCAAACCCACGAACTGCAAGATCATGACTTGAGCCGAAGTCGGAGGCTTAACCGACTAAGCCACCCAGGCATCCCTATTTTCTCCTGAGTTTAAACAACACACTCTTTCTAGTCCAGTGTTAATATCTCTCTTCACTCTTCCACTCCCCACCATCCGTGTGTGTGTGTGTGTGTGTGTGTGTGTGTGTGTGTGTGTGTTTGGAGCATTATAGAAAATTGAGGTTGATATTTAAATGAGTGAAATTTTAAACTGGACTAGAAATCTTTAATTTTTAAATTTAACTGTTAAGGGGCGCCTGGGTGGCTTAGTCGGTTAAGCGTCCGACTTTCACTTGGGTCATGATCTCGCGGTTCGTGGGTTCGAGCCCCGCGTCGGGCTCTGTGCTGACTGCCAGCTCAGAGCCTGGAGCCTGTTTCAGTCTGTGACTCCCTCTCTCTCTCTGACTCTCCCCTGCTCACGCTGTCTCTCCCTCTATCTCCTAGAAATAAATAAAATATATATATTAAAAAAAAATAAATTTAACTGTTAAAAAATATGATGTTTTCTTATTATTTTCAAAAAGTTTAAAGGGTTTTCCCTGTTGTAAGAATTTAAGAGATTAAGAAATTATACTTGAGCATACTAAAATGACCATATATGTAATAGAAGAACTTAACCACTTGAATATCTAGAAAGACTATTAAGAATGGCCAAAAAACATTGACAAAGATCATATGTGTAACCGTAACTAAAATCAGGTAAATCATTTTCTCAATATTTTATAATTCATAATTTAATTGTTCATGTTTCTCACAGGTTTCCTTTTTAATTGCCAAAAAATGTTAAAGCCATTTGCTCATTCTTGGAAATAGAAATTGCTATGACATGGTAAGTTTCAAAGATTATTAGCTTAGTTAGAGCCAGTATTTTTAAATTAAAAATGAAGCAGTGAAATTTAGTAAATTAAACAGAAACAAAAAAAAAAGTGTTCAGAACAATTATGCAGAAGCAATGTATAAAGAGTCACAATAAAATGTAACATTTTTGATATTTAATTTTTTTTAAATGTTTTATTTATTTCTAGGAGAGAGAGACAGCGTGAGCAGGGGAGGGTCAGAGAGAGAGGGAGTCACAGACTGAAACAGGCTCCAGGCTCCGAGCTGGCAGTCAGCACAGAGCCCGACGCGGGGCTCGAACCCACAAACCTCGAGATCATGACCTAAGCGAAAGTCGGAAAGTCGGACGCTTAACCGACTAAGCCACCCAGGCGCCCCTGATATTTAATTTTAAAATAAAAATAAAACTACTGAAATATCTTCTGTACCCTGAGGAAACATGGCAATGCTTTTTCAAAAACATATTTGTACTGTTTATTCCCAAAGCCACATCTAAATCTACATAAAACGGAATAAGCTTACCAATGTACTTTAAGGTATTCCAAAAAGCAAATAATGACTCTTACCATCAAGGTCTCTTACCAAAAGCCCTTGCAGGAGCCCACTTGGTTCACTGTTCAAAAAGACTTCAGCCTGTGCTATCAGTGCCTGTTGTTGCACATTTAAAAAAATGTTGCATCATTAACTGACCTTAATGATGAGTAATATATTCTTAACTGGAAGTCCCCTGCCCTCAGCTAAAATTCCCTCAACCATTGCCTTTTCTACACCTGAAGGTCTCACACTAGTCATTTCATTTAGACAAAGAAAAGCCTATTGAACTGAAAATAAGAGAATATTTTCTTTCAAACTAGAATGTTCATACACCAGGGATTCTGCAGTTCTATGCCAATAAAAGATTTTAGGCAGTGAAATTATGCAACAGAATACATACTCAAACACACTGGATGCTCAGGGGAAAAAAATGTTGAGACAAAACAGTCTCTAGAAGTAATGTCATCGAGGACATTTGAAAGAAGAATCCTTTTCCTGAAAAGCATTCTTTTTTTATGTCTGGAGGAAGTGAAAGGGCCATTTCAATCATAAGAAAATGCCAATGCTAGCAGAAATGCATATGGTATTCTAAATGCTTCACAATTAACAATTCACTGAATTCTTACAACTATTATACATTATTCTAATTTTCACATTAGAAACCATAGGTACAGATGACTTCATTATCTTACTCAAAATCACAGGACTAACAGGTGGCATAGTTGAAATTCAAACCCAGAACATCTCTCTCTCCATTGAAGAAAGATTGATATCTATCTTAAGAGAGTTCTTAACCTGTGCAAAGGCATGGGACTAAGTGACCCCTAAAAAACTGAAATGTAAATGTAAAGTTGAAACATGACCACATTTGGGTTTTCTATACATAAATGCCATAATCTTTTCAATTGATTATACTTTCTCCCAAATAACAGGTAAGGTGAGGTAAGGCAGATTATTACTGCTACTGAAATCAACTACAAAAATGCTGGTCTACAGGACAGCTTGAAAAAAATAAGAGATAAGGAGGTCAAGCCATGTTTCTTATTTGCAAATATAATGAAGGCTGCTAAGTTGAACACCTCAAACTTTTACTTACAAACTTGTGTCAGTAACTTTAAGCAGAGTATACTTTTTGCCTATATGTTATGAGGCAACTATGTATGGTGAGTCAGAAATGATCCTGGAGATAAATACTACTTTGTTTTTTATTTTGTTTAGAAATCAATCTCTGAAACTCAATTTCCAAAATTGTATATATATATAAATTCTTATATATATATATATATGTGCATATACATATATATATAATTCTTATTGTGAAAATAATGAATATGAGACTGAAAGAATTGCATAACTTAAATTCCTTAATAATATTTTGTAGATACACCAATAAGAAAAGATTTTTGGTGGAAAGGATTTAGGACAACTCTAGGAGGAGATCATTATTGAGCTACATTGAAAGGAAGAAGATTACATTAAATACTGGCTAAGACACACATGCACAGACACACACATACACATACACACTTGGTTACATCAGAGTGCATGGATGTGGGTATAGTTTAGTGACATATGGATGGGATTGGAATTGGCTCCAAATGTCATAACAAGAGAGTTACAGATGAGGGACAACTAGTGTTTCTGAACAGAGGCGTGATGATTAGATGGTTGTTGAGAACTCAGAGATCTTTTTGTTCTCATTCAGCTTTAAAATGCTCTAATTTTATGACTAATTAAGGAAGTAATTCATTTACTTTTTATCATATATTGAAACACCATAGTAATGACCTACTAATTTCTTTGTTTTTGTGTTACTGATACATAATGTAGGAGACTATTTTCTGATCATAAGTGTTGAAACTATTTTAGTTTATGAACTGCTTTAACAATAATATTTAAGACCAATTACTGTGGGCCACAAGAATATACTTAGAGTTACAACAGCTTTAAATTTGGGTTTATGTTATAATGAATGATAATCTTAATGGTATTGTTATCAATCCTCTTAGCTAAAGACTTCTGGAGTGCAAAAAGAATGAGTAAAAATACAGTTTTCTAGTCTTTAGTGGGCAGGGGGAGGCACTTCCTGGGTAAAGGATGAGAAGGAGGGTAATCATTCCTGTCTCTCTTTTCTGCTAACTGACTTCCTTTGCAGATTTAGCGATGTTTTAAGTTTGAAAGAGGCAAGACCTCAAAATGGAATAAGTAAACACCACTCTCAAAGCACAATATTCATGGTTTTTTAAAAAAGCTATTGTAAACACTATCATGAGACTAAGAATTTATAGTATTGCTTTCCACAAGTAAAACACCATTGCAATAGTTAGTTTGTTTTCTTTTATTTTGTTTGGTTACATCCCATCAAAATATATTCTTCAGAATGATTTTTATAATGCCCAAAGAAAATCTGCAAATGACTCGGCTTCATGTGCGTTGACCTTCGCTCTTCTTTTGAATCTGCAGTATGGCTCATTTTAGTCAAGCTGTTTAAACATTTGTGGCATAATGCATCAGATTAAAGCAACCAGCTGTGATGTTTATTTAAGCAAAAAGTTTATGATCTACAACTACATAAGACCTTAGGGAATAATTGATATTGTATGTAACTTCACCATAGTGACATGCAAGACGTGTTACAAAATGCCTATAAAACGTCACATATTTTATTGTATTAAGGCACTTGGACTTCAGGTTTAAAAAAACTACCATCATTTATCCAAAAATGTATATCAGAGGATAAATGAAGAGCCTTCAACATCATTCTCTTAATATAGATGAGATGTGAAGTAATTTATTCTCATGTGTTAGGAGAGAGGCTCTTTGTTTCATCTTCCATTGTTTATAATGAAGTTACTCCATTATTTACAGACATTCTAGGATTTGGAAATGTCATTAACCATGAAGCTCAACTCTGCTTATCAAATTTCTCATTATATGAAAAGTGAAGACATTTAATAACTGCCAAAACAAAAGGGTATTCATTTATCATCCCCCTCCCCTTTTCTATGTTTGACATGGGGCACAACGCAATTGTACAAGTGGCTCAGCTGATACAGGCTGCTTTTTGCCATAGGTCATTAGAGAACTCAAGATGCTGAAAACACACTCCATAAATCTGTATCAACAGAACTAGTTATAGATCTAGATAACTAGATCTATTGACACACATTTTTTTTCCCAGTTGGGAATTGAGTTTTTTAAGTGGCTAACCAGGATGAGCAAAAAAGACACAAACAGATGATAAGTTATTTTCTTAAAAAAATCTCAACCTATGAATACTACCCACAGTCAGCCAAAAGCATTTATTGAATTTATTTTTCATGGCACTTTTAGATAAAGATAGGAATAGGTATTTAATGAAGTTAAATGACTTTCTCAAGGTCTGGAGGTGGGGAGGCAGGTGGAGCAGTGAGGTAATGGTAGCAGCTGGTAAGATATAGATCATTTGATGAACCGACCAATGCCCCATCTACAAGACTATCATCAAAATAGAAGCCCCATGGTGGGATTTCTTTATAGAAAGAAATACTTCTTCTACAGTTGAAAGACATAAAAATATTTTTACAAGAATAAGGGAAAAAAAGAAGTAAGTTTAGAGGTTTGTTACATAGCCACTAGCTTTGTATGCTTATTTTAAAAAACTTCAAATACAAAACCCTTGAATGCTTTGTGTTTGTAGATAAAGGATTTATGTAATCATATCATAAGAAAATATTTTTGTAACTTAAAATATTACCCAAAGCTGTGTCTAGAGATAACTGGAAGTGTATAAGGCAAATATATATATATATATATATATATATATATATATATATATATATATGCTTCAACAGCAATTTTAGGGAGAAGGAAACATTATTCAATGTTTCCTCTGACTAGGTGCATAGTTAATTTTTAAGTTGAAAATGGAAGGAAGGCCAAACATGAAGTAATCATTCACTTTCCACTACACCAGCGTTCTTTTTCACCTTGAAAACAGATTAAAGAAGAAAAGTTTCAAAACCAAATTATTAACACATACTTAGTAGCATAGTGTTATAATTGCTTGCATTTCTGAAAATAGAATAGAGCGGTTATTAAATAATGTATCTTGATAAGTCTGAAATATGGGAACAGTCCACTGAGACTCTGACCCATGCCATCTATTACTAATGAGGGACAGAGAAAATAATGGAACCAGTAAGAAGGTCAAAGTACTCCAATTGTTAGTTTAACATTAGGTGTTTATTCCCTAATGTGTGCTGTAACCATTCCATTGCAATTTTTGTTTCCTTTAAAAATGTAACCACTTTTACACTTGACTGAGTGATTCTGTTGGTTAAGCATCTGACTTCAGCTTAGATTATGATTTCATGGTTTGTGGGTTTGAGCGCCTTGTCGGGCTCTGTGCTGATAGTTTGGAGCCTGGAGCCTACTTTGGATTCTGTGTCTCCCTCTCTCTGCCCTTCCCCCACTCGTGCTCTGTCTCTCTCTCTCTCAAAAATCAATAAATGTTAAAAAAATTTAAAAAGATACCCTTATAAGTATACATTTCAGCAGGTATGTTCATTTTACCCAGCTATTTTTATCAGTTAACATTTTGTATGCATATTCAACACAGTTATTGGTCAAAGGGCATAGTCATGCAGCGCCTAATAATATTTTTAAAGATAATGATCTGACCATCAGAATATGAATCATTTACTATTAGAGATCTGCCTGAGATGTTAAAAGTAAATATTTAAAGGGCTTTGGTTGGGTATTTACAATAATTGAACACCTAAAATGAAAATCAGAGACATCAATTGGATGAAAGCCTTTAAGAATATTTGAGTTCTAGTTGAGGAATTCAGAAATCACAGCAAATATTTAGGCATTACTAATTATATTGCATTAAAGAAGTACAACAAGGGTCTAGCTAAAAAGAAGTTTACACTCAAATACTGATGTTTGTTGTTTGAATTAGGAAATTATTGAACATCTACTATGCAGAGAATTTATATAAGCCCTGTGGGAAAATAAAAGCATACGCATATAGTCTCTAGACTCCAGAGGTGTGCAATCTAGCTAAAAAGATAAAAACAACACATGATACAATAAGAACTAGTATAACTATACAACATAGTTGTATAAATTATAGGAGAGAAATATCAGTGGAAGCTACAAAGATCAATTAAGGTTTTATTGATATAGGATCATACTGATCAGTTTGTCTATTGATACAATATAAAACCACAGAAATTGATAAATAATAATTTGATCCTCTTTCTTTTCTCAGTATCCATTGGAAGTATACATATATACCATATTAATAAAAAATGTCAGCCATTTCCAAATGAAGTGACATGCTCAGGTAATCACCTTCACCCATCCTATAATACTCTTATGAAAATTTAATGTAAAAAATTTGGCAGGTACAGGTTTCTATTCTTTGCTATTAATTTATCATATGAATTTCAGTATTTTTATTTGCTTATTAAAATTAAAAACACACACTTTACTTTCTGATAAAGGAAAACATTCACTTCATCACTATTTTTTTTTAATTTTTTTTTTAATGTTTTATTTATTTCTAGGAGAGAGAGAGAGAGAGCGTGAGCAGGGGAGGGTCAGAGAGAGAGGGAGTCACAGACTGAAACAGGCTCCAGGCTCTGAGCTGTCAGTCAGCACAGAGCCCGATGCGGGGCTCAAACCCACGAACTGCGAGATCATGACCTAAGCGAAGCCACCCAGGCGCCCCTCACTTCATCACTATTAAGTAGTCTAGTGTTAATCCTGCCCAAAATACCTCCTTGAGTTTAGAAAAGGCTACAAAATAAAATACTTCACATTTGCCTTGCAGCCTTTCATCTAGAAGATGTGAAGAACCTATTTAGAGATACAGATGTCAATGTATACTTTTATAAATTTAAGGCTATTTTTTTAAAAAATTAAAGGGTTACTGTATTTATATAACTTCTAAAGCAGATTAGTCTTAGTTTTTTCAACCATAAAATAGTGCCAGTAAAGCTTATAGAATTACTATAAAAATTACACTTTTACATACATTGGAGAATTACAGGATCATGGTTGGCACATGGTAAAAGCACAGTGAATATTAGCTACTATAAATATTATTGCTATGATTGTCATTCCCCAGAGTGACTGTTCGTTCCTTTCTTGTGAATTATATTGTAAAATGCAGAATATTATTTAACACAGATACTTGGGAAACCTTTTCATATACCTGCGAAACATATACATGTATACATAAACAAAACTTGCCAATATGCAACTTATAATTTGTATTCTAAAAATGAGACCAACTAGAACTGTTATTATAAACTTTATATTTTATTATTTATTTACTTTCAAAGCAGTTCTGTTTTTTTTTTTAAGTTTATTTATTTTTGTGTGTGCAAGAGAGAGAAAGAGAACCGACAGGTAGTAGCAGAGAGAGGCAGAGAGGAATTTCAAGCATTCTACATGCTATGCTACCAGCAGACATCTCAAAATGGGGCTTATGCTCATGAACCATGAGATCATAACCTGAACTGAAATCAAGAGTTGGCACTTAACTGACTGAGCCACCAAGACGTCCCAAAACTTTATATTTTGAACATTTTAGACTTCAGTTAACATTATACTTTTTACCTCTTACCTTTTCTTAACTTCACCTTCAAAGGTATGTGCAAATTTTTTCAAATTGTTTACCTAAATTACTGATGAGAAAATTTTTAATTCTGCTTTTGAAGTATCATTTAATGAACTATAGAAATGATCCCCGGAAGTATAATCTTCTGAAGCATCATTGAAATACATGCTTTAAAAAAAAACACAGAACACAAGCGAGTTGGCTTCCTTTGATTTTTTTCAATACTATTTCAATAGCACTATATCTGCTTTGGTATTATATCTAATTTCTAATTTTCATGTTCCTTCCCAGTCTAAGTAAGTAAAAGCTTAAACAATAATCATCACATTGATACTAACTGATATAGACTGAGGATTAACTATATGCATCAACTCAACCTTGCAACACACAAGATGGTTTATATTATTGCCACCATTTTCCGCATGTGATTCAGGGAATTTAAGTAATAATGCCAGTGTTACCCTGCCAGTAATGTCCAGGCCATGATTCAAACTCAGATATATTTGGACAGACCACTGGGATTTTTTTTAAAATGTCTATTCATTTTTTGAGAGAAACAGAGTATGAGTGGAGGAAGGGCAGAGAGGGAAAAACAGAATCTGAATCAGGCTCCAGGCTCCAAGCTGTCAGCCTAGAGCCTGATGTGGGGCTTGAACCTATGAGCTGCCAAGATCATGACCTGAGCCGAAGTTGGACACTTAACCAACTGAGCCACCCAGGTGCCCCTGGACAGATCTATTTGGAGGAAGTTTTGTTCAACACTATGGTAATCCTTGTTTTATATCCTACTTAAAGTTTCCCAGAAAAAAACAACTGAAAAATAGCATGTTACTAAATAACCCAAATATTAACAAATTTTAAAAAATCTGAAAATTAAGTCTGTAAAAATTGAATATAAAAATTAATTTTGGAAAAATTATTTAAAATATATGTATACAATATAAAATATGAATAAAAACTTAGACATTACTTTAGTTATAAAAATTAATATAATGAATTTTGATTAGTCATTTAGAATACAATTTTTTTGCATACTCATGGGTATAGTAAGAAAATCCATATTTAATAAGTTTATTAAATTTAAACTTAAATATTTATAAACCCTTTAAAGATCATCAGCTGTACACTTAATTCAGCTTTTTTGTTCTCAGTGAGCTATTGTAAGAGTGCATAGGAGTGTGTGGCAGGACATAATACTGCTAAGGTATTCTGAGGTTTGGTTATGAATTGCATATTAGGATTCCCACGTATTGGAAATCATAAGCCATCAAAGGTAAAAATTAAAAATAGAACTACCCTACAATCCAGCAATTGCATTACGAGGTATTTCTCCAAAAGATACAAAAATGCTGATTCAAAGAGGCACATGCACCCCAATATTTATAGTAGCACTATCAACAAAAGCCAAATTATGGAAAGAGCTCAAATGTCCATCAACTGACAAATGGATAAAGATCTGGCAGATAGTATACACAATGGAATATTACTTGGCAATCAGAAAGAATGAAATCTTGCCATTTGCAACAGTGTGGATGGAACTAGAGAATGTTTTGCTAAGCAAAATAAGTCAGAGAAAGACAAATATCATATGATTTCACTCATATATGGAATTTAAGGAATAAAACAGATGAACATAGGGGAAGGGAAGCAAAAATAAGACAGAAACACAGAAGGAGACAAACCATAAGAGATTTTTAAATGCAGAAAATAAACTGAGGGTTGCTGGAGGGGTGTTGAGTGGCGGTATAGGCAAAATGGGGGATGGTCATTAAGGAGGGCACTTATTGGGATGAGCTCTAGGTGTTATGCATGTAAGTGATGGATCACTAAATCCTATTCCTAAAATCATTATTACACTACATGTTATCTAACTAACTCGGAATTAAATTAAAGCAACAACAACAACAACAACAACAAACACAAAGCCTTCTGGATGGGGTAGAGAATATGGAATAGAATGTGGAAGGGGAATGATCCCTGAAAGTACAGTCTTTCAGGGTAAAAGGAATCCAGCTAATTAAATATTTTAGGAAACAAAAATGGGGAAGTGAGAGTAGTGTTCATCATATGTAAATTGTGATTAATTCCATAGCACCTTAAGAGATGGCATACTCACAGCCTTTTCATCTACTAGGAAATTTCTTCGGCTAGCTTCAACTTATAGTCTAACATATAAGTCTAAATTTGATGGCTTATCTTAACAGGAAAAATAAAAGATATTTAACAAGGTGGCAGGAAATTGATAATTAGGCTGCAAATTGTGGGTACACATTTTGAATAATGCCTGTTCAAACAATCTCACTGCTCCTTTATGTTAATTTTCTTTCATATGAAGACACACTGTTCTGGGATGTGACTATAAACACCTTTTGTAATACAAGATTAATGCTTCTTTGCCTTTGTTATTTGCTTCATTACTTCAACTTCTAACTCATTTATAACATGCTCAAATATTTTCTCAAAGCAAATTAGTCACATTAGTAGTAATTTCTAATTATCTGTAGTTTTGTGAGGATAGTAGCACTAGCCATTGGAAAGGAGAAGAGAGAATCTTCTTGTTTCTAAACGAGAAAGATGGGGAAAATAATAACTTAAGCATGTGTATGGAGGGTAGATGAGAAAATAAAGGAAATGAGAAGACAAAGTTGCTCTGTTGTTAACTGCCCCCTAGAAATTTTATTACATATATGACCTACAGTGTCTTTCACTGCAATGATCATGAGAGCTGTATAAAGAGGCAAAACAAAGAGGTGGGTATGATGCTAGAAAGAGATAATATAAATCACTCTATTCCTGATGTATCATATGTCTACTAGTAGTGCATGTTTCATACACTACTAGATTAGTGTATGAGATACTAAGTCTAAACAATATTGTTTTCATAGCCAACAGAAAATTTCCAGCAAAGATATCAGCTATATCAGAGTCTGAAGGTACACATTTTAAAATCTCCTCAGATATGTCAGTTTGCTCAGCTGTTTTAGTCACATGACTTCCTAACATCTAATTAGAATGAATTAATGTTCAGTTAGGGGTGATACTGTCTTTTCACTGCTCAAAAGGTCAGCTCTGATAAAATAAACTTATCTCAAATTGAAATAACCTTAAAGAAAATTCTTTTAAAAAAATTTTTTTACAAATAGTTTATTGTCAACTTGGTTTCCATATAACACTCAGTGCTCATCCCAACAAGTGCCCTCCTCCATGCACATCTCCCCCCTCCCCCCCCAACCATCAGTCCTCAGTTTGTTCTCAGCATTCAAGAGTCTCTCATGGTTTGCCTCTCTCCCTCTCCCCCCACCATTTCCCCCATCCTTCTCCCCCTTGGTCCTCCATTAAGTTCCTCCTAATCTTCCTATACGTGGAATCATATAGTATTTGTCTTTCTCTGCCTGACTTATTTCGCTCAGCATAAATAACATTAAAGAAAATCCTAAAGAGACTTTTATTTTTATATTATCTTCTCATGTTCTACCTTTAATTGTAACTACAGCAAAAGCTTTTGGTTTTTGAAGGAGGATCAGAAGACAAAATCTAGCTTGCCCCTGTCAGTATACTTCTATGTCCTTGGGCAACTGAGTGGTCTATAAAGGAACATTTATTTTTCATGATTTCACAAAGAATATATTGTATTCATCAAAATGAGAAATTGTTGCTTAGACTAAGAATTCAAAACAAAACTATAGGTCTTATAACTTCACAATGTTTTGAGGCATCTGGAAAACTTTGCCTCTTTATATATAGTAGCCAAAATCTTTTGATTTTCCAGCGCAGGTAACATAAATGTCATTAATTACATGTCTTCTGTAACACAGTCTATGTCAAGATACTGGTGATACTTGTAGCCAACAAGAATGTTGGATATGCCATAAACAGGTAGGCCAGCTGACCTGCTATAGATGAGGCCCAAACATTTATTGGGCCAGATATTGTGCCTTGGTTTTGAGAACAACAATGATTAGGAAAGAAGATCACTGATCTCATATATTTTCAGGGAATGTTACTGCATCTATAGACCTATTACTCACTTGGAACCTGTGGAAAAAATTGATAATGGGAGACTCACTAAAATGGAGCCATGAGGCCAGAAGGGGGAGCTCTCACGTAGTACCACCTAAAGTCAATTACAGGAGGAACTGTCAATTACAAACCAGAAAGAATAATAAGAGGTGGACAAGGCAGGAAGTCTGGTCCAGAGATTTTCTTGATCACCTAAATGCTAAAGGGCATTCATTGGTGCTTTAATGACAAATCATTCTGTATAACTACAATTCTGCTACTCAGAGAAAAATGTATGCATCAAGCTTCAGGAATTGAAGATTTAAGAAAGTATTGTTTTCCTCCCCTTCCTTCTCCATCTTCTTTTCCTTTCTTTTTTTTTTTTTTCTTCCATCCAGTATGTTACAACCTACAAATGTGTATCGCTATTTGGGAGAGTCACAATACCTGACATTTAACAAAAATTACAATTATACTGAATTGTTAAAAACGTGTAAGTAGGAAACTTAGTTTGCTGTGAAAACAATGAGAAAAGGGAAGATAAGGGGGTATATATAGGAAAATATATGATCACATTTATTCTTACATTAGCATTTAAAAAGATGCAAAAGTATGTGAAAGTATTATCTGATAGAAAAGACAATAGTTATTGAACTGGTGAAGCAGAAGGAAATAATGATTTCTGTGAATAATATATTTAACATTTCAGGAACTCACTGTACTTCACCAGAATAAAACGTTGGGGTTTCTGGTTGACTCAGTTGATTGAGCCTCTAACTCTTGGTTTCAGTTCAGGTCATGATCTCATGGTTCCTGGGTTGGAGGCCTGTGTCAGGCTCTGCACTGACAGTGCAAAAGGCCTGCTTGGGATTCTCTTTCTCCTCTCTCTCTGCCCCTCTCTGGCTCTTTCTCTCTCTCAAAATAAATAAATAAAGTAAAAAAAAAGAGTAACTGTTAGTAATTTCTAAGGACAATAAAATAAGAAGAAATGTTAAGTCTAGGTATTCTCTCAAAGGCAAAAATATTACACTCCAGTTCAGTAATAAGGATTCCTTTCATTCCAGTAATAAGGAATCTTACTCTGTCAAGTTTCTGTCTTGTGAATCTACAATTTAATAGTAAATACCAGGTAGAAAAGATACAGTGATGTGGCAAATAGTGGCCTCATGTCTAAACCAGGGATCTGTTGAGAATATCAATATGCTCAGTAGTAATTATGTTTTCTAGGAGTTCAGACATCTAACCTAGAATGGAGGCTCAGCTCTATGCTGCAACTTCTGTCATGAAACAATAGTTTGTGTGTCTTCATTGCAATTGTCCAATTTCCATCTTGAAGGTAGGAGATTGGGGAAAACCTCTATAATTGGAGTAATGTGAAAGTACCATTATATCATCTTGCGATGGTAAGGGATGTCTCTACCAAGGGATGCTTAGTACACTAGCTAAGAGCACTGCCCTGTGACATTCTGTTGTCTTAAAAGGTAGAATCAGATTTACAGTCACATAAAGCATCAGAGGAGGCACCAAAACCAAGGGCCATCATTAGATCAGTTGTCATTCCTAAAAAAAAATGAATTCAAATTTATTTGGGAAAGAGCCAAATTCCTTTACTGAAATGCTTCATTAGAGAGTAACTGACTTTCATTTGGAAAGAGGAACCATATGGTATGTTGTTTCTAACTTACATAATTATTAGTCTTGAGGACACAGAAGCAGCCCAGATATTTTTAAAGTATGTATGATAACATGATCTAATTAATAGCATATTTGTATGCTGAGAACCTCTTGAATCTTTTGTAACCTCTAAATCCTACTTAATGAAAATCTTAAAGGCACTATACTGAGAAGTTGTGTCTAACTGTTCAATATTTTAAATATATATTATATAAATTATATACCCTTTTCTCATCCCACCAGCATCACTGTTCAGTACTATTCTAAGAAAAATCGGTGAAACATATTAGAGTTTCTATGGTCTTCATCATGGTTTTATAATAAAACATCTAACTATACAATATTATATTTAATATTATTTTCTGTATTTCCTCATTATAAAAATTGAGGAATTATACATCTTATCTCACAGATTTTGTGAGGGTCACATGAGACACAATATTCAAAAGATGTGCCAGAAGGTTAAAAAATATTCAAATTCACAACTGAAAAGAATTGTAACACCTCAAAAAATGTTTTATGTTTTCTCAGCAATACTTAATTAAGTAGTTAATTGGCTGTGCCTTCTGACTTCAAACAAAATATAAAATCCATCAAAAGTACTAAAGCCCATTTTGCTACAATGGTATTTTTTTTAAATATGAAAATTCTAAAGCCTCTTAAGTGTAAACCTATAAGAGTTTCTTTTGGCCTAAAATATAACCTCCCTGTTACTTAAATGAATAGAGTAATTCTTAGTTGCAGGTCTATAGTACATGTACATTTGTCCACTGGAACATTAATCATTGTACATGATAGTACTATGTTAATGCTTTTGAAATGTATATATTAGAATTATAAGCTACAAACTCTCAGGGACTGATGTAAATACACACTACATCCCTCAGTGTATAGCATTTGGATTCCCGATTTAGTTCAAATTCCATAATTTCTCATATAATTAATAGCTCTGTATTCAATAATAAATCTGAAAGTTCAAAGGTTTGCATTTTTTTCTGCTTCTGAAAAATCTAACCTAATTTTTTAAAATTATATTCCTTCCAAATTATATTCTTTGTATCTGTTTTTTCTGAATATCCTGATACATATTCCAATTAAAAATACTTATTATAATTTTATCACTGTTTTAAGTTATAATTCACATATTATAAAATTTGCCTTTATGATGTATACAATTCTGTGGTTTTAGGATAATCAGAATCGTGCAACCCTCACCACTGTGTAATTCCAAAATATTTTCCCCACCCTGCACACTCTGAACCCATAAGCCATCATTCTCCATGTCCCACTCTCACATCCTCTGTCAGCCACTCATCTTTCTATCTGCATGAGTTTGACTTTTCTGGATATTTCACATGGAATAATAGAATATACACCCTCTTTTGTCAGTCTTCTTTTACTTAGCTGTTTTCAGGTTTCATCCATGTTATATCATATCATCAGTACTTCATTACTTTTAATGGCTGAGTAACATTCCACTTACATGATTATACCACATTTGTTTATGCATTCATCAGGTGATGGCCATTTGGATTATTTCCACTTTTGGATACTGTGAATAATGTTGCTATGAACATTTTGATGAATATATAATTTCAGTTCTCTTGAGTATATACTTAGGAGTAGATAACTGGCTCAAATGTTAATTTTATATACTTAACTTTCTGAAGAATTGCCAAAGTTTTTCCAAAGAGTTGCACCACTTTACAACTCTACCAGCAATGTATGAAAATTCTACTTTCTCTACATTCTTGTTAATATTTGCTATTGCCCAGGTTTTTTATAATAGCCATCCCAGTGGGTGTCAAGTGGTATCATTGTGGTTTTGATTCGGATTTCCTTAGTGACTAATGGTGTTGAGCATTGCTTCATGTACATCCTAGTCATTTGTCTATCTTTTATTGAGAAAAGTATATTCAAATACTTTGCCTATTTTAAAATAGGGTTATATTTTATTACTGAATTGTAAGACTTCTTTATATATTCTGGATACACGTCCTTATCAAATGTGTGATTTGCAAATATTATCTCTCTTTCTGTTGTTGTCTTTTCCACTTTTTCGATGGTACTCATAAGCCTAAGAGTTTTTATTTTGAAGCAAAGCTTCACATTTTCTTGCCTCAAATCTGCTGTAGCATCATTCAAATTCAATCCTACTTAATCACAAATATATCACATTTTTAAATCCATCATAAATACAACTTGTCTTAGTGAAGTCTTACTAACTTGAAGACTAGATTATATATATGAAATAAAATCTGCATTAATAAGGTACATTCACTCCTCTCAATAGGGACAAAGATCCAAAGTTAATTCAGTGTACTAATCTGATAACAAGTCAAAAGTTTGTATAGACCCTAAAATGGCAACATATTAAACTAATGAAAGTTTAGGATGTGTTCTGCTACATTTTTGATTAAGTAATATTTGATAGGACATAATTTGGTAAAGAAAAATGATTTGAGAACTGCTGCAAAACATAGTTATACGAATCATAGCATCATGAGAGATTTTGAACTGAAATTCACATTTTATGAAAAATACCTTTCTTTGGAATAGCATGAAAACAATCCTATAAAATGTCTCAAGGAAAATAATTAAATACAAATTTTGATTATTTACATCAATCAAAAATGCATGAAGTTTATCTCAGTGTTTAACGAATGATTAATATTCATTAAAGAAAAGAGCATTTCTCACATAAAGAAAAGGATCGAGATAAGCAATCAACATGCTTTTCAAAATGTGTACTTTTACTGTGTGCTTTAACATTTCCTCACAGTGTGAAAAGTAAACAAAAAATATTTTAAAATGACTAAAATTATTTTTCCATACATTTTTTCCAAGAGACTAAAATTACACCTGAGAAGATTAAGGAAAAGAGTAACTAAGTATATTCTGTAGAGTCACAAATATAATATACCAGGCTAGAGGTATCAGGACCCCAGACTTCAAGCTATATGACAATGTTATAGTAATCAAAACAGTATGTTCCTGACACAAAAACAGATACACAGATCAATGGAATAGAAAGTCCTGAAATAAATCCATGCTTTTATGTGGCCAATTAACCTATGACAAGGAGGCAAGAATGTACCAAAAGGAAAAGATAGTCTCCTATCTGTATTTGGACAGCTACAAGAAAAAGGATGAAACTGAGCCACTTTCTTTTTTTAAGTTTATTTATTTATTTTTAGAGAGAGAGAGAGAGAGAGAGAGCAGGAGCAGGGAAGGGGTAGAGAGAGAGAGAGAGAGAGAATGGGATAGAGAGAATCTTAAGCAGGTTCTACACAGAGCCCTACAACAGTGCTGGATCTCACAAGCTGTGAGATCATGAAGTCAAATTCAAGAATCAGACACTTAATCAACTAAGACACCCAGGTTCCCTAAAACTGGATCAGTTTCTTACACCATAAATATATACTTAAAATAGATTAAAGACCTAAATGTAAGTCCTGAAAGCATAAAACTCCTGGGGGGAAAAAAGCAATAATCTTTGGGACGCTGGCTTCAGCAGCATTTTCCTAGATGTGTCTCCTCAGGCAAGAGAAACAAAAACAAAACAAACTACTGGGCTACATTAAACTAAAAAGTGTTTATATAGCACAGGAGACCTTTGATATGATAGAACACAGGAAATCATCAACAATATGAAAAAAGCAACCAACTGAATGGGAAAAATGTGAACAGAATATCTGAAATGAAGTTAGGAACATCAAGGGGTCCTACAATGGAGCCAAGAGCTCTTTGGTGAAGTTGGTCTTATGCAAAACCACATGTAGTACATGAAATTTAGATCATGCCAACCACAATTTGCCACATCCTATTGCAATTTTCAGAATAAGGCTTATTTCACTGAACTCCAACCTGACAACTAGCCAGTAACCTACCCTATACAGAACAATGTTAATTATTTTTGCCTATGCCAATCATAATTCTTTCAAAACAATTTACATAAACCTGTGGCTGTCCTTTATAAACTCTATCTTTCTCCTCTCCAGCTTGGAACATATTTCAAGTTGCTCCTAAATCTGTGTCTCCCAAATTCAAATTCCTAAAGACTCCAAATTAACTTGTGGTTTGCTGTGCAGCCTCCATTCTTCTCTTATTTGACAGAAGATATGTGCAAATACTATACCCAGTAAGGGGTTAATATAAAAATATATACGAAGAACTCATATAGCTACACAATGAAAAATAATCCAATAAAAATGGGCAGAAGACCTGAGTAGACTTTTTTTTTCCTCAAAGAAGACATACAATTACAAACAGACAAATGAAAGATAATCAACATCACTAATCATCAGGGAAACACAAATCAAAATCACAATGAGATATCATCTCACACCTGTCAGAATGGCTAGTATCAAAAGAATGAGAATGACAAGAGTTAGATGTGGAGAAAAGGGAATTGTCGGGCACTGTTGGTGGAAATGTACATTTGTGCAGCCACTCTGGACAAGCTCCTCAAAACATTAAAAATAGAAGTATCACACTATCCAGGGATTGTGTTACTGGATATTTACCCAAAGAAAACAAAAACACTAATTTGAAAAGATATATGCACCCTTAAATTTATTGTTGTGTTGTTTACAATAGCTAAGATATGGAAGCAACCTAAATATCTATTGATAGAAAAACAGTTAAAGAAGTGGTTACTCAGCCATAAAAAAATGAATGAAATCTTGCCACTCACAATAACACTGTGGATCCAGACAGTATTATGCTAAGTGAAATAAATTAGAGAAACACTTATATCATAAGATTTCACTCATATGTAGAACCTAAAAACAAATGAATAAAACAACAACAAAACCGAAATAGATTCTTAAATAGAAAAACAAACTGGTGGTTGCAGAAAGGGGTAGGAAAATGTTGGGAAACGGGGGGAAAGAGGTAGGGAACTGGGTGAATGGGATTAAGAGATATATACTTCCAGTTAGGAAAATAAAGAAGTCACAGGAATAAAAAGTATGGCATAGGGAATACAGTCAATAATGTAATAGTAATAAAAAAAAAAAACGGTCAGGGATGGTACTAGATCTGGTCCAATATTCTTTGTGTTATATTATATGAATTTTTCCTGGCTACTGGTTACTTCTGCCACTTCAAACATTAGACTAGTAAAATTAGACGCTTACTTTTCATTCTTCTCTCTTTTTATTTAAGACATAACTGCAAAGTAAGTGCCACAACTTTGTGAAGGCCATGAACATACTCCAAAATTTATTTTGCTTTTTCAGTTACATCTTACAACTCTTTTTTTCTCACAGTTATTTTACCCACAACCTGATAAAGCCACTATTTCTCATAGGTCTTTCTCTTTCCCTCTCATTTCCCCTTCCTTCATTCCATAAGGGTAAGTAAATGTGTGGGCAGAATCATTTCCTAAAAACATTTACATATCACCTAAGAAAAATGCATCATCTGTTGAGTACTCATACAGACTAAATGCCATAATAAAATATTTCTAATTTATATAGTGATATCACATTACACTTTCTTGCTGCTATGACTAGAGGTGTGCTCAAAGTAAGAGATGTATTTTTTATGCATTATTTTCCTTTACAGATAACTACTTTTAAAGTCACTTCACTGTATGAATAACTATTCTATACATGAATAAATGAAATACTACAGAAAGTAATGTTTCAAAATACAAAGTATTTAGCTTCCTTAAAATAAACAATTTTACTTTGTGGAAATCACAAATTGAAAGTGCTTAACTCTTATATATTTGCACTGAAGTTGAAAGTCCATATGTACAAATTGGCTTATTTAATTTACATAGCCTTTACAGTCTGTGTATCTGGGAAACTGAGAAAGCCTGATATGACCTGCTGTTTAAGACATTCATTTTTATTTCAGCCATTTTTGAAAGAACAGTTTTGAGTATTTCTTTCAGCTTTCTTCAAATCATACTGCAGACAACTAAGTTCAAAGGGACAACAGCCCTATGAACCATGGTGACATACCATTATTTCCATTCTACAAATGAAAAATGAAGAAAAAGAGATAATGCAAATTACCTAGAGTCACAAGTTAATAAACTATTATGAGTTAGATATAGTTAGAACTTAAAACTCTCTTCCTTGTCCAAAATTCTATACCATACTGCATTTAGATCTATGAAAACCTTTTTTTCATAATTATACTGTTACAAAACATAGCCTGCCACTCTAGAAGAATGGATTAACTTATCAAAAATATATTCCCCATAAAACTCATCTTAACTGGCACACTAATTTTTGAAATTTCAAAATCATTTTGTATGCTAAACGAACCTATAAATGGATATAAGCTAAAGATTTTAAAATTTAAACATAATTTCAAAACTTAAAAATATGTTATTTTCCAGATGTTAAATTATCTTGTAAAAAACAGTCTTGCAAACTATGAACTGCAACAATAACATTTCTAAGTAAAGTAAATGCATTAGAAATTAAAAATAAAAAAGAAAGAAAGAAATTAGAAATCAACATTAGCTCATCCAAATAAAAAATAATGACATAGCTACCAAATGTGTTGAGGCCAATCAGCAAGGGGCTATCTCTTATAATTAGCACTGGAGGAAAAAAAAAGTCAGAGAAAAAAGTAACCAAATATAGCGAAATGTGTACTGAATTATTATTTTGCATAGGTTATGCAATTTGAGAAGTAGCCATATGAGTTTTTTAATGTTTATCTATCTTGAGAGAGAAAAAAAGTGCAGGGGAGGGGTGGAGAGAGAGGGAAAGAGAAAATCCCAGGCAAGCTCCACACTGTCAGTGCAGAGCTCCATTCAAGACTCAATCCCATGAGCCATGAGATCATGATCTGAGCCAAAATCAAGAGTCAGATGTTTAACCCACTGAGCCACCCAGGCACCCCCATATGAATGTCTTAAATGTAGCAATCATGTTTCATTTAATTCTCTGCATCCACTGTTGTTTAACTGTTCCTACATAAATCATCCAGTGAAAAACTGTTGAGTGAATAAATATATTATTCAGATGTCATAGATGAAGACATGGAGGCAAAATGTAGATAAATATTTAAAATATCACAGCTAATAAATGGTGAAGCTTTCACAACTCCATAAAACACTGCCTTTCTCTTTATATAAATTGCTCCAAATTAATGATCATATTAAGATCTAGAGCTAATGCACATTTAATTGACAGTGAAGCTGCAACACTAAGATATTAATCAGCTAATAAATAAAACATATTTCCAAGAGAAAATAATTACTTTTCTAACATTTTAGGGGTAAAAACTGGTGGAAGAAATAATTTTAAGTAAAAATAATTGAAAGACCCTGTTAGTAATGATTATACTGCATAAAAATGCAAAAAAATTGTTGACCATGGAAACCAGTTATGAGAAGATTTAATACCCAAACTTATTTTTCAGACCTCTCCTTTGGCGTTAATTCTTGCTAGAGTAAGTGACATGAACAAAATATTTATGTTTAATAGTTCTACATTTATCGCAGAAGCTAGACTTAAACCAAAAATTTAAAATTAAAAGTATAAATTGATTTGACAGATAGTATTCAAGGTCTCCAACCATGCTTTGTCTGTTGTCTTCACTAAGGATATGGTGAGCTTGTGATAAAGCACAAAGTTGTGCTGTGGGATCAAGAGAGCAAAAACAAAACTAATCATCCCAGGGATGATAAGAACAGCCCCATAATGAGTATCAATTATTTTTAAATTAAAACAAGTTGTGAATATTCCTTTCTGGCCAGCAAGAAAGAGGTAAGGTAAAGAGGCTGTATTTACTGACATAAATGAGGGCGGAAGAAGAAGCATCCCCAGAGACAGAGGACTTGGAGGACAGGAAATTAGTGGTCACTGGGCCATATGTTGGCCAAGAAAAGTCACAGAAGTGTGTGTTCGAGGCTGAAGTATTGTGTAGTGGATTTTTAATAGATAGTACTGTAGTTCCCTGCTAGAAGGTAGCACAGGTTTTCCTAAAATAAAATAGCAATGTGAACAATGACCTTCTACAATACCGTGGATAATTGCTTACAAGGCATGATCTGAGTGATAACCAGCAAGAACCACCTGAAATACTCCATTTTAGAGTCTGAGTGAAGCAAACTTTCCTTCTAGCTCACTACCTTAATTCAGGCTTTGCATTCCAAACTCATTTACTTCAGATTTCCTAATATCCCTTTTGAACAGGTAAGTCAGTTTAGACTGTTAACCCAATATGAATTTTCTAACCGTGTAACTAAAGACTATCTTTTCGTCATTAAATCCCAACATATCCATGAAGTATTTCATAAGCATCATATTTGGAATTCAACTATTTCTATGGCAATTTGGATCATTAATTACTCTTTTTTATATCCTCAGTTCCTTGAGGAAGGACTGGAATATACTCAGGTGCGCACTACACATTTTGTTAAACTCCAGTAAATACTACCTCAAATTCAGTGAGGTCAGGAACTATGCTATATACTTTTCTGGTCTCCCCTTTTGGAAGATAGTGCAGATAGTGAATACAAAAAAGACCTCTTAGATGGATGGGTTTATGTATTTGTATAAGTGGAATACAAATACAAATAAGTGGAAAACTTTCTTGGTTTTATCATTCTACTTTTCCTTGGATTTCTTGAGTAAATACATTTTCCCTAAACCAATTTGAGTTTAGTTTACCTCAACAACCATACGAGTCATACTAATGTTGAGACTGACATTTGTAAAATGTGAAGAAAAACACACAAAGAAATATTATGTATTATTCCTCAGAACTATCCAAAGTATATATAGGCATGATCTTTCAAATACTTAGTTTAAACCATTATGTTCATTTCCCAGTTGATTTCATTTTAGTAATGAAATATCTTTATAGGTATTAGCTTGTATAGCTAAAAATGTGTTTTTCAGATATAAAGGTTAAAACAAACCATAAAGAAAATTCAAGGTGGCCCTTTGAAATGGATCAATAACTTATTGATCAGAAATAATTCATTCTTACCTTAAATGTTAAATTGGATTTTTATTTATGATTTGTTTACACTACATCTTGTCTCATTTTCCTGGACTTCTTAATAAAACAAATTATAACAGTGCCGCTTTGGTTCATTGACTTTCTCTTCCCTAAGACTTTTTACTTTCAAATCTTAATAATTAAGGCTATTATTAGAAATAATGACCATCTATGGAAGGTATGGTTATAGGAGAATCATCCATCCTATGCTTAAGCTTTCATTCTTTGCAACATCCATCAGTTAAAGCTAACTTTACAGAGAAGAAGCCAGTTAAAGAGAGAATATGAACAGGAGTCAGGAGAGGGAGCTCAGGTTTTTGTTTGTTGTTTTGTTGTTGCTGCTGCTGCAGTTTTGATTCTGTATATGATGAAACCTTGAACTGTATTTCATACTTTCTATTTGCATTATCTTTTGCTCCTGCCTAAAGCCATCCTAAATCACAGTATAACTGCAGGTGTTTGATCTTGAAAGCAGCTTAGGGTCTCTCTCAAATCACTAGCCTTGGGACTAATAACTACATTTGCCAGAATCTGGAGAGAGCTTTAAACCATCACGTCTATGAATTTTTCTACATTAAGATTATCAGTTTCTTTTTTGCACATAAAGTCCTGGGGATTATTCTGAAAACTACATATAGTTAAATTAAAGCAAAAGCACAATTATCTGTCCATGACAGGGGTTTTGTGCCAGATGTCAATTTACTGTCTCTCAGCTCCAAATTTACCTTTCATTGTCTGTTGTGCAAAAATGGATTGCAAGATAAAATGCTGTTTTGCCAGCTAGCATTGTGCTAATAATCTTCATCTATAGAAGGTGATACAGTGACATTGAAGGAGAAAGAGATTTCCTTCCTGGTCCAATATGCTGTTATGGCAAACTTTTGTAAATCGCACAGCGTCTTCATGGTAGGCTTCTAGAGTTTAGGCAGCTTCTGAACCATCTAGTAGCTGCCGCAATACCACAGCCTCCCCACTGCCCAGTTCCTGTAGTGAGTGCATCGCAGCTAGCGGCACATAGTCAGAAGCTTTCCCTAACAACCTGCTTAAGTAATCATGTAGAAGAGTGCCTCCACCAAGGTACTCCCCACAGACAGCATTTCCCAGCACTCTATAGGGTGGAATTCCAGCAAGGACCAGAGAGAAGACTTCCAGTAATTCTGCCAGGGAAGAACCAAGTTAATGTCTCTGTTGCTCAGTGAGTTATAATTGTGTTCTCTCCCACAAAGTCTAGATGTCAGCCTGGGGGTGTGTACTCTCTTCTCTCATTGGTTTATATCAGTCTTAGAAATAGTGGCTACTCTTTATATCTGCTATTCCTACAAGTTTGTTTGTTTGTTTTTTTCTTGAGAGAGAAAGAGAGAGCATGAACGGGGATGGGGGAGCAGAGAGAGGGTGAGAAATACTTCCAAGGAGGCTCTGTGCTGCCAACCTGATGCAGGGACCCTAACGCAAGTTTGCCAGGCTCAAAACTCACAGACTGTGAGGTCATGACCCAAGCCAAAATCAAGAGTTAGATGTTTAACAGAATAAGTCACCCAGGTGCCCCTATTTCTACAATTTAGAATTTCCTTCCATATGCTAGCTAGTACTGCATTACCTGAATCTACTAATTCAGTTAACAATTCTGTATATTAACTTCTGTTCAATCATTGTATAATTTCTATCTATTGACAGGACCCATGACTGATAAATGCTTCCACAAAGGATTTCAGAAAGATTTTTACTTATGTTAAAGGAAAATACATTTCTGAATGTTTTGGATAAATGAACTGGTGACCAAATCAAAGAGGGAGGAATGGTATTAGTGAACATAAAGGTTGCCACATAGTTAGGTACAATTAGTAGATGGGTTGTACATATTAGCTAGCAACCAGAGTTTAAAAAGAAATATTTTTAAGATTCACAGTGTCCCAAGTTGAACAGCAATTTAGCTCAATGGATAAATGGCATGATGGTGAATGTCAGATCAGAGAAAAAATTCCACAAGTAGTCAAAACGATGTAGTACAAGTACATAGATTCTTAGGGGCCCAATTGAACCAAAGGGGAAATTTGGCCATTTAGAGGAGATACTTGAAGAGGCTTCCAAGTATCTCAGGCAATGATCTATAAGTATAATTTACACAATAATTGGCAAAAAAAAAAAAAAAAAGTCAAAGTGCTCACCCTTGGTATGGAGCTAGAATTCTGATTTGGTTTCAAACACAGGGGCAACATCTTGAGGGTTAAAATACTTGCCTATAGAGTGCTTTGGGTTTCACCTTTGCTACTTACTCCAGAGTTTGCTCCCCTGAGATGTTTTCCAAAAGTATTTACCATATTGAGGAAAAGCCATGCATATGACTATAAAATGTCATGATCTATTAATCAACCTTTATTAGGTTTCTGCTGAGAGTTAACTGATAGTAGCAAGAATGAGTTGTAAGTAAATCAAAATAGCTTAATCTTGTATGTTAACATGATGGTGACTAGAAAAACAAATAAATTATTTTAGAAATTTTGAGACATTGTCAAGCTTAGAGAAAAGGAAACTCAATTTTGTTCATGTGTCTTTGTGTTGGAGGAAGAAGGAAACTCACTTATATATTTATACTTTTTAAATATGTTCTCTATTGCTAGGTCTATATCTTAGAATTATTTTCTGCCTCTAGCTTCCAGCTATAATTTCAATTAAAATGACTTAAGATTTAAGTGTCATTTAAAAAATATTTAATGTTTGTTTATTTTTTTTTTGAGAGAGAGAGAGATAGAGCATGCATGGCGGAGGAGCAGAGAGAGAAAGAAAAAAAGGGAGCCACAGAATCCAAAACAGGGTCCAGGCTCTAAGCTGTCAGCACAGAGCCTGATGCAGGGCTCGAGCTCATGAACCATGAACCGAAGTTGGACACTTAACTGAGTGAGACACCTAGGCCCGCCAAGTGCCATTTTTACATGGAACTGATGTATGTTTGCCTCACTGTTGCTATGCACTCACCTTTTGAGCCATCAGTTCCTACCATTCAATGCAGAATTTACACTTACCAAACATATATTATTAATTCCCGTGACTGTATAAGAAAAACTACAAATTCAGCAAGCATAAAAAATTCATAACAGTCTGCATTAGAAAAACACACCTCTTTATAATCAGAGTGGCAAATAATAATCCTATCATAAGTAGATAAGACAATCATACTAAGTTTGAAAAAAGATTACACTATTGGGATATGTATACTCTCATATATTATTTATCAGTGAGGATCTTTGAGTAATAAGAGAAAATAAAGTCAAACAAAACTGCATATCTATGGCAGAAACTAGGAACAGCAAACAAAATACAAAAACTGAAAAATAACTGTGAAAAGACCAAGGAAACACTAGATGCTCACAGTGTCCACTTAGTTGAATGATAATTTTTATACTGTTTTATGCAATTCTGTCTACTTTTTCCCTTTCATCTTTATTTTTTAAAGTGTACGTAAGTTTACATTTAAAGTGTGTCAAAAGAAGAGTAAAGGAATCACTGAAAGCAAAGACTGAGTCTGGTGAAGCAAATGCTTATTATTCTATAGGAGATGGGATCCAGGAATTTTCCAATATAGAAAATGGACAGCATTCAATAAGAAAAAATTGAGAAAAAACTAGAAATAATAAAATATTAAAATTTTAGAATATAGAAAATCTCACCCCAATAAAAGAGTGGTGTAAGCAAGATATTTTGACATGAAGGAAGGAACATATAGCAAGTAGAAAGGGTGAGATCCAGAGAGAGATTTCTGACATGCTAAGTGACAAAGGTGAAGGTCTCTGTATCAAAAGCAAAGGGACAATGTCATAGACTATATTGGGTGCTCTACTGATAGCATGTCCATACAGCCTATACATACTCTGCCCCAGCATTCCTCATACTGGATTGAAATAATTTAAGTACACACACACACTTCCCCACAAGACTATAATGGTTTAGTTATATAGAAATAATATCTTCTCTTGATTCCCAGGTCCTGACAAAAAGCAAACATTCAGTAAGTACTGGTAAAAATTGACTAATGATTAAGCAAAGGAATAAATAAAATGTCAGTCTGTAATAGCAGCTAAGAAAATATTAGAAATCAATTAAGTTGTGTGTTACAAATGTGGGAATAAATTTCAAAATAAAAACACCCTGTTAGAGAAGATTAAACCAAAATAAAACTAAGTCATTGTACTAATCATATTTTGTCAGATTATTTAGATGTAAATATAATAAAACTGAGCTGAATAATTTTTGTCAAAACATATGATCTAATTTAATATAATATTATTAATGATAAAAGACTCCCTTCTGTATCTGCTTGAGAAAAGAGAGTTAATAAACATTTCTTTTGTTATTGAGACAGAAGAAAATCAATTCCTTCATCTCAATCTGATCACAATGAATTACTTCTGAGAATTTTACATTGTATTTTATATATTACTATTTCTAAAACTTAAATCTTAGTAGCTTTTTGCACGTCTAAAATGTGCATGCTTTGGTCAATTATCCTGGATGTGCTTATAGAGGTGACTGACTGACCACATGTCAGTCTGCATCTTGATATAATCTAAATGCCAAAATTAACTTCTCTGATGGGCAAGTCCAAATAACAATGTTAAAACAGACTTCCATTAAAAAAATAATTCTATTCCAAAGATGACACACAGATTCTATGAGGATGGGGATACACCTGAACTTTTCACACTTCCCATGGCTATAATGGATGACTTCCTTTCTTTAAGATGGACAAATTCACTCTTGTTCTAAAGGGTTTATACACAAAACACAGAAACACCTATTCAGAATGAACACACACATCAACTTAAAGCTCTTGGACGATAAAAATGTCTTCTGAAGGTTATCAAAAACAATGATCCAATGAATTTCAGAAGACATTTATATATGAGATGATGAAATAATTCTCCATTTTTGTGTGATTGAGTCACCTTTCAGTTTGCTGTAAACTCATGATGTTCTCTTATGATTAGACTAAGCTACTGCCCTTCATTTTTTCATGTCAAACACTTATGATCAATAACACTCATAAATAATACCTTTAAATAGACTTAAAAAACTACAACACTAACTCTTCTAAATTTTGTGTTGCTATTAGGATGTGCTCCAGAGATGAGGAAATAGCAGCTGCACTTCTACTGCCACTATCTCAAGATTATCTCTACCTCAAGAAATAGGTAAATCTCTTAGTCTCACAGTTGAAATAAGAAAGAACATTACAGATGTGACTGGGTGGCTCAGTTGGTTGAAGATCTGACTCTTAGGCTCAAGGCATGATCCCAAGGTCATTAAATCTAACCCCATGTCAGGCTCTGCTCTGGCAGAGTGGAGTCTGGTTGGGATTCTCTCCCCAGCACCCACTCTCTCTCTTTCTCTCTCTGCCCCTCCCCTGCTTGTGTGCTCTCTGTCTCATAAAGTGTTGAAGAAATACTTTTGTTATTTGGGAATTAAATTAAACAAATAAAAATTAACCTAACCAACATATGTAATACTGACACTGATCTCAGGGTTTTGCCATGCTCCGGCCCAGGGTAGCATTTAACTGTTCATTATGATTCTGGTGACTCTACTGTTACTTCTGTTACTCTGTCATATATAGGAATATACTTTAGCTTTAGTGGGATGAGGAACTCTTGTTTAAGATGGCCAGAGCAAACATTTTAACAGACAACCAGTGATTATCAATTTTAGGGTGAAAGAAGAGGTAAGCTTACTAGGTTATTCAACTCATGTCTTAAATGTGTTCAGTTTCAGTATATTTGCTTCCTTTTTTCAACAAATATTCGTTAATGGTACTTGATATCATCAAGCAACTATAGCCAAATCCAGCCTACAGTTTATTTTGATAAATACTGTATTGAAATAAAGCCACACTGATCATTTACATATTGTCTAGAGCTATGTTCAGACCACAGTGGCACAGTTTAGTTGAGAAACACACTATATGGCCCTAAATATTTATTATCTGTCCTTTACAGAGTAAGTTTGAGGAACACCTATCTATAATCTAGTAGACATTGGTGAATGAGACAAATATCTCTGTTTCCTGGCAATTTCATATTGGCAGGGGTGGGCAGATGGTAACTACAAACATATAAGTAGGTAAATATATTGTGTTTTAGAGGGTAATAATGCTGTAGGGAGAAATAAGAGCAGAGTAATGGGAATAGAGCAGATGATGTGGGCACCACACTGAAATTTTAATAGGATAGATCGGGAAATTTGAAAAAGTAGTATTTGAGCAAAATTTTAAAGCACTGGTGGTAGTAACCATATGAATTGGAGAAGACTCTTGCGTTTTGAAAAGGCAGCTAAGGCAAATAACTCAAAGAAAGGAATATGCTTTGTGTGTTCAATGAAGAATAAGGAGGCTGATATGGAAGAGTAAGTGGAAGAAAGTAGTTCTAACAATGAGGATCGTCTTCAACGATATTAACACTTGTTACTACCAATGATTGCTGCAAAATGAGAGTCAATGCTCTATGCTTAAAAATTATTTTTTTTACATGTATGGCTAAGTATAATTTAAGAACTCTGAAGTATAGTGTTAGTTTAGTAAAATTCAGTTGTTATATCCCTTTCTCTTTCTCTGTCCCCATATACATGGAAAAGAGATTGGGATGGTGACATGATTTATAACAATATCTTGAAGAACATATAATATGCAATAATACACAAGGTCATCGAATGTTTTAAAAATTCACAAAATCTTAAAAGGTTTGGCTAGGCTCAGGCGTATTAAACATATAAAATAATACCATTTATGTTACTAAATGTAAGCTTTAAGAGACTAAGCAATGCTATTAGACCCATCATGTAGTTAGGCTTTCTTGGTGGACTTCAATAACTATAAGATTAAAAAATGGTAAAACACAGATACAACACCTAGAGAGAAAAATATAATGTGTACCCTCCTGAAATAAATTCATATTGTCAAGAAAACTTAAAAGACTTGTTTTTTTTTTTTTTTAAAAGTTGTACCAAATAGTTTGACAAGACACACAACAAAGGGCATGCGGAAAACTAGAAAAATTGGGTATAATGAGAAAAGTTCCACATTAGACAAATAGTTCTCTAGAAAATATTTTGATGTTGTGATAGAAAAATATATTATTAAGAATGGATCAAGTCTTAACATTTTAAATCATTTTATACAATATTAAATGCAAAATGATATTAAAAAACTCAAAAGATGAATGGAGGTTAATAATACTTCCACATGTAAAGAATGCTTTAGATAGTCTTAGACAACACTGGTAATAAACAGAGTCAGGCCTTTTACCAATTTCTTCTTCAAAGTTTATACAAACTTTAATCCAGCAGATCAAAGAATACCTCGGAATCTGTAGGCAGCAGATTTCCTGGAACCAGTGAGGGACCACTTTGCCAAAAAAAAAAAAAAAAATAGCCATGCTGTTATAAGCACCTTTTTTTGTTTTTTTTAGACTTATTTAATTTGTACCACAACTGTATGAAGTAGATACTATTATTACCTCTAGGTCACAGGTAAGAAAAGTGAGGAAATAACAGCGTATGTCAAAGACATTATGCCCAAGGTCAATAAATAATAATGGTGGGGAATTGAGTCATAAACTGTCTAGTACATCTCCAAAGGACTCACAATTATTAATCTATGCTGACTTGTTAAGAGATGCCATATCCTTGAATTTAGGAAGTCTAGAAATAGTCTTTTTTTTTTTATGTTTTATTTATTTCTAGGAGAGAGAGAGAGGGAGACAGCGTGAGCAGGGGAGGGTCAGAGAGAGACGGAGTCACAGACTGAAACAGACTCCAGGCTCTGAGCTGGCAGTCAGCACAGAGCCCGAAGCGGGGCTCGAACCCACGAACCGCGAGATCATGACCTAAGCGAAAGTCGGACACTTAACCGACTAAGCCACCCAGGCGCCCCTAGAAATAGTCTTCAGATATTCACCCAACCTAAAATCTTATTCTTACTTCAGGATATCATTTTTTTTAAAGACATAAGCAATTTTATAGCCTATTAGGCAAAAGTCACCTCATACACATCTCTTGGGTATTATAAAAATTGAGCATATAATTTATTATGAAAACTGTTGCATTTTTGAACATGGGAAAGGATACTATTAATAAAAATAGAATAACTGTGATCAGGTATGTTTTAGGTAAACCAGAATATAGTCACACTAGACATGGGTGTTCTTTGAATGATCCATTTTCTTTGACACTAATCCAACAAGAATCCCCACCCTTCCCCTAGCAGCAGGCATGGCCCCTTGTGTCTATCTCTTTGTTGGAGGAGCTATTTTCACTGAAGTTGAGCCATTTCTTGTTATTTCCTACTTCATTTCCTGATGATTCCCTTTAGCAGACACTTCAGACGAGCTGTCACTGTTCTCTCCTTTGTACATCGAAAGCATGCCACATTCAGCACCCCAATGTTCCTCTTCCTTCCATTTCAGACTCTAGTGCTCACCTAAAATAAACTTATTTCCTATATAATCTAAATGTTGGTTCATCCCTGGGGCCCTCATTTCTGTGCCTACATTGGCTCCATGTTCCTGTTAGTTTCCTAGTTATTCCTCCTGAAAAGACCAATAGAATCCCAACAAGCAAAGGGATGGTTCCACTTAGCCAGAGAGCTGATCCAATCAAGAAATTAGAGTGTGAGCATACAAAAACAACAACCAAAACACTCCATATCTCCCATCTAACTTGAAAAATACCAACAGTTTTAATTATGTTGTTAGTTTCAAAATCCTTTTTATAAGCAAAATAAAATTTGTAATTTTGCTTCTAAAATATAGTTTGTTCAAAGATGTTTTAAATAAGAAGTTGGGGAGAAGAAATAAACTGTATTGACAAATTAGTTCAGTGAAGTCTAGTGGAATGCAGTAATTACCATTTACTGAGTACTCACTAATGTCAAGATTTACCTTGTAATGGGAGAAAAAAGAGAACTAAGCCAACATTCGGAAAAGAAAAAATGCAAAACAAAAACCAGCAGTCATATAGATTAAATACATGACGTCTTCCCAAATTCTCATTCACTGGTCAAGTCATAGGAAGAACCTGGCATGATATGATAAACCATAATCTTTCTACTTAAGAGTTTTGGTTGCTGTGCAGACAAATGAAAGCCAAACACACTTCTAGAGTACCAGAACAGCCCTCAAAATAGAGACAATACAATTTTTACTTGTTTTATAATAAAAGTCAATCCATCCTTTAAAATTCTACAGAGTAGTCAGAAACCTGGGTAAAGTATAAAATATAGATTATATATAGTTCTGTCTAATACAAAATGCATCCTGACATTCTGTATCAGGGAACACAGGCAGAAATATTTTCTTCCTGGGGCGCCTGGGTGGCTCAGTCAGCTAAGTGTCCGACTTCAGCTCAGGTCATGATCTCACAGTTTGTGGGTTCAAGCCTCACGTTGGTCTCTGTGCTGACAGCTAGCTCTGAGCCTGGAGTCTGCTTCTGCTTCTGTATCTCCCTCTCTCTCTGACCCTGCCTGCTCGCTCTCTCTCTCTCTCTCTCAGAAATAAATAAAACATTAAAAAAATTTTTTAAAAGGAAATATTTTCTTCCTTAGGCCCTGAATTTTTATGTTCCTCCACTTGCCTCCCAACCACATTCCTTATTTCCTGTCTTAGGAAGGAGTTAACTAAGTCACAAACATGTAATAAAGGTTATTTTTGTGAAGGCAAGTGTCATTACCTACAGAGGTTTTTAGGCACTGATCTTCTCTTCAAAAGAGGAGGAAAAGCATCATTTAGTGACAACTGACTCTGGCTGCTGGCCTAATGTCTCTAGAATGCAGGTAAAATGCTCAAAAAGGACAGGTCAGTCATGTTGTTTTAGAGCTGTAAGGAATCAGGTAATCCAACTTATATAACAATTACATGGTAGTGTGGTACTATTTGTCATTTTAAAATGTTTTTTTAGAAGGGGTTGATATTTTTTCCTTATTGACCCAGATGCCATTTCATTACTGAAAGAATTTACTCTCTGATGTGAAATACCACAGTGCCATGGAAATTCAGTGTCTTGCAGACAGGGTTATAACTATTTAAAACAAAACAAAACTAAACTGTGTATGTCTTTATAACTTTCATGGATGAGGATGACCCTTTATGCAATAAAATGACCCTTTGTTGATTGACTTTATGTCATCCACGTAGGCACTGTACTCAGTGAACACATAAAATATATGAACTATGAAACATTTTGAATATTGACATTTTAAATTATTTTTAATACTCATAAGACCTTATTTTTAGTTTGCTGAAATTCAGAGATACCTACTCCAGTTCTTCAGATACCTAGTGGGAGGATGTAATCACAAAGCTAGAAAAAAGTGAAACACTCCAGGCTAGACATCTTAGGCTAATCATAATGTAGAAAAGTTCTTCAAGGATGTGAGCACACAGCACTTCATAAATAGTACTGCTACCAATTAATTTCTCTAAAATGAAGATTACAGATTTCCCATGGTGAAATTAATGTTATAGAGTCAACCTCTTTGTAATAGAAAATGGTTATTTTGCCTCCTAATTCTAAATTAAGATATAACTTTTTTCCTCACTCTTCTCCACCGACACATGTTTAATAGTAGATGTTGGTGGAACTGATTTAAAATTTTCTCTCTAGTAAAGTCAATGATTCTCTCCTCTACTAAATATATGATGCTCATTTTAATAGAAGGTTTAATAAAACATAAATCTCAGGTTACTAAAGCACCAGAGATCAAAAGGATGCTTTACAGAATATGTCATTTTGTATGTATTATATAATATATAGTATTGTTATACTTTTATAATTTGTTATATTATATCATTAATTTATTGTAACTAATTTCAATACAAGCCACTAACTCAAAACCACAGTATTGACTAATGACTATAAGATAAAAGAATAAAGAAACAATTCACATATCAGTTTTTATATATTCCTCCCTTTGGAGGCACCATTTTGTCTCTCTTCTAGTATTCTTGTCTCAGTTTTTATATGTGAACTTCCACCTTTTTGGAAGAATGGGAGAATTTTTAGTTATTTGTTCTATCTCCTAACCTATGCTTCAATAATAGAAGAGAAATGTCTTATCTAATTGTGAGATTAGGAAAAAGGATGAAATATGGGAAATTTCAGCTTGTCTAACAGTCTCTGTTTTGAAATTATCGATTTATTGATGTTGACTTTCTCCTCTTGCTCCTCCTTCCATGTAAACTTATTTGGAGCAGGGCTTAGGGTCTGCCTTCTAGAAACAAGTCATCTAATTTGTGGTCCCACTTTTGGGCCTTGATGGGAGTAATGCAACAAGGAACTTGTAGGAAGTTTAGTGCTGATATTTGGAGATGGGCCTTTGGAAGGTAATTAAGTTACATAGATAGAACACTCATGAATGGGGTTAGTGCCTTAGAGAAAGATCCAGAGAGCTAGCTTGATCTTTTTCACTCATGTGCAGACATGACTAGAAGTCAGCAGTCTACAACCTGAAGATACCTTTTACCAGAACTGTACCCTGGCACCCTGATGGCAGACTTCTAGCCTCCAGAACTGTAAGAAATAAATGTTTGCTGTTTATAAGCCACTCAGTCTATGTCTGTTGTTATAGAAGCCCAAACAAGATGTAAGGCATAGAGGGCACAGGCCCATGCCCTATCCATTGTTAGATTTCAATAGTTTCACAACCTGTATTTGGAAGCTATATAAAAAGCTCACTCACATTTGTTTGTTCTAAGGTATGTTATAAGCTTAACCAAAAATTATAAGTGATATTAATTACTTATATCTGTGTTTTTAGATTCATCACTTAGATTATAGACTTCCTGGACAAATAACTATTTCAAAGCACTTAGAAAATATAGAAGACATACAAGACACTTGCTAATTTACAGGTTAAAAATCATTAAGTGGTTCATATACATTATATTCAAATATTTATTTAATAATAGAAAAATCGTGGGGTGCCTGGGTAGCTCAGTCAGTTGAATGCCTGACTTCAGCTCAGGTCATGATCTTGTGGTTCATGGGTTCAAGCCCTGAATCAGGCTCTGTGCTAACAGCTCAGAGCCTGGAATCTGCTTCTGATTTTGTATCTCCCGCTCTCTCTGCCCCTCCCCTGACTGCACTCTCTCTCTCTCAAAAATGAATAAATGTTAAATTTTTTAAAAAAGTAATAGAAAATAGCACATTTAATTTACATATTTCAATAATTTAATTATTGGACAACTAATGAAGCTGAACACTTGAAAACCTTAAGTAACTACATAAGAAAGTTTTAGTGTTCTATTCTAATAATGGAAATATTCCATGAGACCTCATTAATTACAAAAATTACTCATATTCTTAAATTTTATCAACTTACTAGTGGATATGATTTTCCTACATAGATATGTAAACTCTATATAACATTAATACATAAAATTTAGAAATCTTACTTAAATTTTGACAGGCTAAAATGATTACATGGTCTTCCAGGAATTCTAGGACTAAGAGAGGGTCATGAAGAGAAAAGAGGACCCATACAGCAAGGCTTCTGAGTTGAGAAGGCCCAGTGGAAAATGTCTGCTCACCTGAGTTACAAACAAGAATTTTTATGCAATTTCTCACATGTTACTAATAATCCTCCATCAAGATGACAGACCCAAAGGTCTGCTTGATCTAAATTTGTGTTTTGTGTGCTTACTGATCATGTTTCTGTTCACCAATATCAAGGAGGCAAGGAAATGAGAGGTGTGGGTGAGGATGGATGAAATTCTATTTGTCAACTTTATATTTTTCTTCTACTCAATAGTACAGCACATTTTCACAGATAACAATATCAGAAATCTCATGCCCGGTCAGAACAAATGTCTAACTATCTCTGAAAGTTGGAAACCTGACCAAAATGGGAATGTTTCCCCTGAGTCCTGATAGAGCCTTAAGTTCTATATGAGTGTACCAGTTTTAAAAGGCAGAATCTCTATTATTGAATTCTAGGCTTAATTCAGTAGAGTGGAGTTGCTAGAAAATTAGGAAACATGCACCATTATGTCCCAGACCTTGTGTTGCCTGTAACAATGCAAACATTTCACAATGGCACATGATTCTCTAGACTCCAGCAAAATTCTCCCAGATGTGTTGCATACAAGTAAAACAATCTAGTATAATCTATTTCAACTTGGCAAAATTAAAACTATATTCTAGTTGGATATGTCTCTCTGGGAAAATCCAGTTTCCTAAGCTGTCATCTTTGATGAGAGTTCCAGGCGCTACTGACAAAGCATTAGATGTTATCAATGATGTATGGAGAAAGAAAAGAAAATGTCTTGCAACCAGATTTAAATAAAATACGCTCACAGGGCATATATCATGTATCAACATCCTGGATTCTAAGAATACCACTGAACTGGATTATAGCCTGGCAGAGTGGTCTCATGACTCCAAGGTAATAAATACTTCATACCATAAAAGAGGCTTTAAACATGAAGTGGCAAATATGTCTAACATCACTGCATCTAGAAGTTCAAATATAAAGCTGTAATTGGTTGCATTAGGTTGGAAGCTGTAAGATTACAATACAAGAAATATGTTAGCGGGTATAAATAAAAATCGTACTTTAAAATAAGTATTAGAAGGAGTTGAAAACAAAATGATATATGTTTAATATATCCAGTTTTTCATTTGCATTGAAGATAAACACGTAAAAGCTATCCACTGATACTTCTGAAATGGAATTAACTATTTTTCTCTGTACTATAATTAGCCTAGAAATATAACAGTAAAGTAAAGATTGTACTGAAATTATTAAGTAGCCTCTAACATCAACATGGTATTTAGTATTAAGAATTCATTCAGCTTACTGAGGTACTAATATTCAATTTATACTTTGAGAACCCTACATGAAATTCTAAGGATTGAAACAAGTTGATTATTAGCAAGAAATAAATCATTCATGTGATTTAATTCTGATTATTAATAATCACCCTGTGAATATTAGGAAGGGAAATAGGCATGTGAGTTCCATGAGAACCAAGTGACATGTATCCGACAGAGAGGAGTGCCAGGGTTAATCATCAGTTAATCGTCCAACTCTTGATTTTAGCTCAGGTCATGATCTTGCAGTTCATGAGTTCAAGCCTTGCATCTGGCTCTGCACTGACAGTGTGGAGAGTGCTTGGGATTATCTCCCTCTCTCTCTCTGTTCCTCCCCCACTTGTGCTATCTCTCAAAATAAATAAATAAACTTAACTGAGTGAGTAAATAAATAAATAAATAATGAAAATACCCAAAAATTAATTTAGAGTTGCGTGTATAGCACATTGAAAGGCTTATTTCAATTTAGGATTTAGGAAATGTATTTTGTCTGCATAGAATAATATATTCATTTATTCATTTAAAATATTTGAGTGCTTATAGGTCGTGCACTGTTTTATGTGACAGTTTTTAATACTGGGCACTGAGTGAACTATTTTTATAGGGATACACAAATCTTTCTTCATCTTTCTTATTGTCAAGAAAAAAGGGACAATGAGAGGGTTATTAGTAGTCTCCATAACTTCAGAGACTATTTTACACTGTTCTTGTGTTAAAGAGAGGGGAACTAAACCTTTAGGTTACTGGAAAAACACTGAATAAATATTTTTTTTTGTCTTTAAAGCTATAATAAGTTCATATATAACATCTTCTTGTTTCCTCAAAGGTGTAGTATGAATAGAAAAAATATACTTAGTTTTATCAGTAGGTGTGAGCCTTCCTATTTATACACAGAAAGTTTATTATTTACAAAAACTAAATTTAATATATTGTCTATGAAAGAATACTATAAATAAGTTAAAATTTGATTGTTACATAGTATTTTGATCAATTATACATTATTTAGTTCTCAAAGGACAAATCTGTAAAGTGTTGTGAAAGACTTGTCTTTTGGTGTAAATTTTTAGTAAATGCTTTGAGTAAAATTAAAATATGGAATTTTTTTGCAAATTTTGGAACTGACTAAAGGAATAATGTTCACTTGTCTAATGACAGATATGACATATTTCCAGAAAATAACAATTTTGTTCTTTATGGATCTCAGTATACACATTAAGACAAGAATTAGTGAAAAGAAAAAGAATTCAGCTCAAAGCATTTAACATGTTGAAGTGATGTAGTTTTCTAAGAATCAAATTATTACACATTAGTAAAAAGTAAAGCTCCATTTTCCAAAAATACATATAGTTTGTCCATTTACTAAGGCTCAGAAAAAAAATGATCGGATTTGTTTTATTATCAAATGTTTACGTGTATCTGTATCTATAGCTTAAGCTGAATATATGCAACTAAAATCAAGAACATTCTACTCCTTTGTACATATTTCCGGGAGGAATGAAAAACTTAAAACATAAAGTCATTAAGGTTTTTGTTCAAGAAGAGGACTCATTTAATATATGTTTGTTTTAATATACAAATGACAAAATCTTACTAGTAAATTTGTACTTAGACCACAGCATTAGAAAAAAAAAGTTATATAGTTAAACAAAAATATTTAGTGCTTGTGAAAAAGGAAGCTTTATTATATTATACATAAAAATCCTAAAGATGCAACCAAAAAACAAAAACAAAACTACTACAAGTGATAAATAAATAAACTAAAGTTGCAGGATAAAAATTAATATACAGAAATATGTTGCATTTCTATACACTAAGAATGTAGTAGCATTAAGAGAAATTAAGAAAACAATTCCATTTACAATTGCACCAAAAAGAGTAAATACACTTAAGAATAGATTTAACCAAGTAGGTGAAAGACCTATACTCTGAAAACTGTAAAACATTGATGAAAAAAATTAACGTTAACATAAATGGAAAGGTATTTCATACTCATGGACGGGAAGAATACTGTTAAAATGCCATGCTATCCAAAGCAATCTATAGATTCAGTGCAATCTCTATCAAAATATCAACAGCATTTTTCACAGAACTAGATCTGGATGGAATCACAAAAGAATTCAAATAGCCAAAGCTATCTTGGGAAAGAAGAACAAAGTTGGAAGTATAATAATTCCAGATTTCAAGATATATTACAAAGCTTTAATAATCAAAACTATGGTACTGGCACAGAAATAGACATATAGGTCAATGGAACAGAATAGAGAGCCTAGAAGTAAACCTATAAGTATATGGTCAGTTAATCTATGAGAAAGGAGGAAAGAATATATAATTGGGAAGAGACATTCTCTTCAATAAATGATATTGGGAAAATTGAACAGCAACAGTAAAATAATTAAAGTGGGCCACTTTCAAATGCCATGCATTATAGCAAACTCAACATGGATTAAAGACCTATATGTGAGACATGAAATCATAAAAATCCTAGACAAGAACACAGGCAGTAATTTCTCTGACATCAGCTGTGGCTACATTTTTCTAGATATGTCTTTTGGGAGAGAGACAGAGACAGAGACAGAGAGAGAGAGAGGGAGAGAGAGAGAGAGGGAGAGAGAGAGAGCAAGCAGGGGAGGGGCAGAGAGAGAGAGACGGGGAGGCACAGAATCTGAAGCAGGTTCCAGGCTCAGAGTTGTCAGCTGAGAGGCCCGTGAAGGGCTCGAACTCACAAACTGTAAGATCATGACCTGAGCCAAAGTAAGATGTTTAACTGACTGAGCCACCTAGATGCCCCTATGTAGTCTTTTAAGGCAAGGACAACAAAAGCAAAAATAAACTGTTAGGACTACATCAAAATAGAAAGCTTCTGTACAGTAAAGGAAAGCATCAGCCAACGAAAAAGCAATCTACTGAATGGGAGAAAATATTCACGAATGATATATCCAACAAGGAGTTAATATCCAAAAAATATAAAGAATCTATACAACACAAACAAAAATCCAATTTAAAAAATGGGCAGAGGAACTGAATACACAGTTTTACAAAAAAGACATATAAATGGCCAACAGACATATGAAAAAATGTTCAACATCACTAATCATCAAGGAATCATAAAGTCACTTGACAACTGTTAAAATGGCAAAATTCAAAAAGACAAGAAATTACAAGTGCTGGAAAGGATGCAGGAAAAAAAGGAACCCTTATGCACTGTTGGTGGAAATACTAATTAGGGCAGCTACTGTAGAAAACACAAAATTAAAAACAGAAATACCATATGTCCCAGTAATTCCCCTACTGAGGTATTAACCTAATGAAAACAAAAACACAAATTCAAAAAAATACATATACACCTCATGTTTATTGCAGCATCATTTACAAGAACCAAGATATGGAAACAATGTAAATGTCCTTTGGTAGATGAATGAAATTTTAATACAGCTGTAAAAAGAAGAGATCTTGTCATTTGCAACTATATGGATGAACTAGAGGACATTATGCTAAGTGAAGTAAGTCAGACTGAGAAAGACAAATACCACATGGTTTCACCCATGCAGAATTAAAACAAAACAAATAAACAAAAAGTAGAATCAGCCCTTTAAATACAGAAGATAAACAGGTTGCCAGTAGGGAAAGAGGTGGAGAGAGAGGCAGAATGGGTGAAGGGGAGTATCATATATAGGTTTCCAGTCATGGAATAAGTCATGGAAATAAAAGGCACTGCACAGGGAAGATAGCCAATAATGTTGTAATAGTGTTGTATGGTGACAGAAGGTAGCTACACTTGTAGAAAGCATAACAAGTATACAGAGAAGTTGAATCCTATGTTATACACCTGAAACTAATGTGACATTGTATGTCAACTATACTCAATTTTTTAAAAAAAAATAACAATTAAAACAAAAGAAAAAGGAGATCTTGTGATCTTGTCATTCACTGCAGTGCTGTTACTTTTGGGGATTTAACAAAATAAATATATAAAATGTATTTCACGTGTAATTAAGGAAATAATCAGAGTGTAAAATATGTAGCAATGATCATTTCAACTATTAAAAAAAAACAGGGGAAGAAACATCTGAATACATCCAAAAGAATTAGGTTGGGGTAGTGGAATAATGGGTAATATTATTTTCTTTTTCTGCCACTAGATAACTTTTATTTAAAAAAAGATTTTGGGGCGCCTCGGTGGCTCAGTCAGTTAAGCATCCAACTTCTGATTTCGACTCAGGTCATGATCTCATTGTTCATGAGTTCAAGCCGTGCATAGGGCTCTACAATGAGCTTGCTTGGGATATTCTCTCTCTCTCCCCTTCTTTCTCTCTCCCTTCTTCTCACCCTCTGCTCCTCCTATTCTCTCTCTTTCTCTCAAAATAAACTTAAAAAATTTAAGGAAAAATATTTAAAAAATCTGGTCTAAAGGTTACCTAATATTTGGTCAAGATTATTATTTTAAGTAGAAAGTACTCTCTACTACAATATGCAAACAGTAAGACTTCTTTAAGAAGCAAAATTTTGGGACATAATAGCAGTTGTGTTCATAAAGTTTCAAGGATGAATTATAGTATTATTCATTCAACTTTAAGTTCAATTACATCAGATGGATTACTTTAAACTTGTCAAGTGTCTGCCTTTTGCAACATACTAGAGACAATTCAAACAAATTATGTAGCCAATCTTGAGCAGTATAGCAGGAATGGTGTCATCTTTTTGACAACTTGACTATTTTTGCTAAAACAAATATATCTATTGTGACAAAGTTCAGGAGAGGAAAATACATAGACTCTCATCCATGAAAATTTATATAAAGATACAATTTCTTTAAATGAGGGATTGTATAACAAGATAGGTTATGCAGTTCAAGACCTCAGTGTTCAAAATGACAGAATTCCAAAGAGTGCCTATTTTAATTGAAAAGGTCAGATTAGCTAGGAAGTAAAAATCAATAAAAAAAGAAATTTTCGATTCTAGCCAACCTCCCTTCCTCTAAACTTTGGAATCTTCTTGCATGCCCAACATGAAGAAGTCAGTCTAAGCAAAGGTAGGACGCTAAAGCGTCAGTCTCTCTTCTGCTGCTCATTAAATGATAGGAAAGTTCATTAATTGTGCTAACTCTTAGTTTCCCTGTTTGTAATGCATCAAGAATAACAATAAAACATGCATAATTCACAGAGTGGTAGGTAACTGTAAATGGGATACAGGATGAGTAAATTAATAAAAATTAAAATAAAAACTGAACAATGAGAGGAGGAGTTTACATGGATAAGTCATCCATTATGTTGATGTGAGATGTGTTTTGCTGCATTTTTTATTAAAATTCACATCACTTTTTTTCTTTTTTTAAATGTTTTTTTAATTTATTTATGAGAGAGAGACAGCATGAGCAGGTTAGGGTCAGAGAGAGAAGGAGACACAGAAACTGAAGCAGGCTCCAGGCTCTGAGCTAGCTGTCAGCAGAGCCCGATGCGGGGCTCGAACCCACAAACCGTGAGATCATGACCCGAGCTGAAGTTGGACGCTTAACTGACTGAGCCACCCAGGCGCCCCTAAAATTCACATCACTTTAATAGTTATTTAGTGTTGCTACCAAACTAGCTTGCTACCAAATTAAGGACAATTGACAAAAATTCTGCAATTGAAAGAAAAGGAAGGTTGGGTACAGCAGCCCAAAACCCTGGAAGCCTTTCAATACTGAATTCAGTTACCTTTGGGGGTGTCTAGGTGGTTGTCAGCTAAGCATCTGACTCTTAATTTCAGCTCAGGTTATGATCTTGAGGTTCCTGAGATTGAGCCCCATGTAGGGCTTTGTGCTGACAGCAAGGAGTCTGCTTGGGATTCTCTCTCTCCCCTTCTCTCTCCCTTTACCCTATTGGCGCTCTCTCTCTCAAAAAAAAAAATTTTTTTTTTCAAAAAGTTACTTCTGCTAATAAACAAAGAGCTGTGGCATGTACTGGGAACTGAGAATTTAATAAAAGGAGAACTGGCAATTGTCTGGGGGAATTATCAGAACTTTAATAAAGGTTCTTATTCCAAAACAACCAAGTTCCATGAACTTCAATAGCTCAGAAATCCCTGTAACCACCCACTTTCCATGGTCTCTATTTTCTTTCTTCCTCTCAGCCTGACAATCCACCAGTCAGGAACATTACAATGGAGTACTTTTTGCTTTTCCATAGCAAATGTATTCAAATTTAATTCACATATGAATAGATTTTTTAAAAATAGTATCTTGTAGTTCTGTAAACTTGATCAATTTATTTACCATCTTTAAGCCTCAACTTCAATTTTATATAAAGATATGGCTGAGTGTCATGTGAGATACAGAAGCAAATTTTCTAGAATAATATTTACATATAATATGGATACTTATTTGCCTTATATTACTCAATCTTTAGTATTTTCACAAATATAGGTCTATAGGTTTGTCATTTAAAATTTTTACTCTTCCATTTACACTTTTTTATAGCAGGTTCTTTTCCCTTTAACACTAACTTTCTATCCATAGCTAGTTTCTCATACTATGTGTTCACATTATAGACAAATTCTTCTAAAAAATCAGTTTAAAAGAACCATCTAAGTTTACTATCTCATCAAAAAGTTTTCTTGTGAAAACTACAGACTACATAAGGATGACCTAAAATTTTCAAATATTTTTATTGTTTTGCTAAATGCTGTTTTTTTGTTTTTCTTTGCTTTTTAAAATTTTACTTATTTGTTTTAATTTTTTAAATTTCTTTGCTTTTTTTAGAATATTTTCTATTATAATTTTGGCCTCACTCTTTCCTTATACTTCTATAATTTATTTTACTTCCTAGTCTTCAGATATCTCAATAGTTCTATTTTCCTTTGCCATTTTATATTCATTGTTTACTGTGACACCCATCTTGTATTTCTATTCTTTGTGCCATGTTTCCACTACTGGTTTGTTTGGTCTCTAGAACTCCCTCCATTAAATTATACAACAAAACCAACAGTACTCCTTTCCCCTTTTATTTAAATCTTTCATCTCCCAAATTATATAATTTAATATTGTGACATTATCTTGTTTTATTCTCTAAAGGTTTCCTTAACAAATATTCGAGCAGGAACTATGATACAAATTTTATTCATTTTTTTTATACATTTACCAAATGCCCACTTGGCTGGATGCAGACCCCGGAAGGATGACAAGGCCCCATCTCTAAGGCGCTCATCAACGAGAGAGGAAAAGCATCAAGTCAAGGTAAAACCACATTTGAATATAATAGGGAAACCCACAGGAAGGGTACTTAAGCCCAAGAATCTAGTTGGAATGATGCCTGGTTAAATTTTGAATTCATGGGATTCAAGGCAAGCTGCCCCAGAATGTGCCTCTGGCATGCGGACTGTATGAAGTGAAGACAATCAAGTCCTTACACTCATGAAGAGCTTTTTAACTATTCTTTAACTGTCTAAAAGAATTTAGATATAAAGTCTCTACCAGGAAGAGAGTTATTAGCAAAGATAATTATAGTTTATCTATCTATATATGTAATGAAAGACATTTCCACATGACATGGCAAGCATTAATTCTTATCTTCCTGTGAATGGTCTTCCCACTCTTTGAAATTCTATCCCTTTTCTTTTCTTTTCCTTAACGTCATGGCATATAAGCCTCTACTGCCTGTCTTTGACCCTCTAGTGTCTATGTGAGGCTCCTGAATACAGGAAATTAAATTTGCTTCTTACTAATCTGTTTTATGCCAATTTAATTATTAGTCCAGCCAAAGAGCCTAGAAGGGAAGAAGAAAATTTTTTTTTTCTTCTACAGACTCTTCTTTGTATTCCTTACACAACTTAAAATAGTCCTCGTTATAGATCAAGTAGTTGGGAAATGAGATGATACTAAATTATTAAAAATATTTCTTGCACAGTCATCATTCATGTTGTGTTGATCAACTAAGTAAAATAATTGTCACATGATATCAGAGAGTCACTGATGTTTATTTGGATTAGGGGGTTTCCTCACTTTTGACAATTCCTTCAGTCTATATTTGATGGGCTTTGGTAGATTTACTGGCAATATAAAATAAATATATGTGAATATGTATATATTGTATCATATACATTATGTAGAAACAGAGATCTGTTTAAGATCATTAAAAAATATTTGTTTTCTTAGCTTTTATGTAAAATGATTAGATTTTTCTCTCTAAATCTCTGCATTGCTCTGATAATGCTAAGTCATGATTTTACAAGTGCTTTTTAAAAATGAGCTTCTATAGTGTCCTCACTCAGCCCTGAGAAGTGTCCATGAAAAGGGACATGGTAAAGAAATGACATTAAATGTGCTTGTAATGTCCCAAGCCCTTTCTGAGGAAAGCCACTGTACTCATCTCTAAGGCTGTGACAAGTTGCTACAGGTGACTGCTCTAATAAGTGTTCCTATTTTGTATCATACAACTTGCTGCCCTGTCCGCCAGAGCCTTAATGGTACTGCAAGCTAATCAATCAACAAACAAGACCTATTGTTTTTATTATGATATTGACATGCAGCAAAAGGAGAATTATGACATCTTATTGTACAGAATTAACTTCAATGTATTGTAATTTATACATTTTTATGTATTAGGGAAAACTATGTTCATGGTGTCAGACTGATTTTTCTGAAAATCCTAACTATCATTTATTATTCAGACTTGAACAAATCAGTTAATCCCTCTGAATATCTGCTTTATTATATATGAACCAGAAGTAATAATACATACTTCTTGATTTCATTATAAAAAACAAAGTCAGTAATAAACCAAAAGCATTCACGGGAGCACCTGCCAAAGAGTAAGAGCTCAGTAAATAATGGCCATTATGAAAGTGAAATGTTTATGCCGGTCTCCCTGATTTGAATGTTGGCTCTTTAAGAGAGACTATTGCACTCCATCTTCTTAACCCTTGCTGCGATGTCCCAAGTTCAGCCTGGCTTTCAAATGCTTAACGATAATCTTGTAAAGTAGAACATTATGTTATAATGCTTTATATTTATGCACCTATCTATACACACACACATAAACATAGGCACACACCCGTACCAACACATATCTTCTTCTGCATATTAACTCCCCTAATAATTCAAGAATATGATTTGTAGTCTCTCCCACAATTCTAAATCTTTGGCTATCTTTATGTCTTGTTGACTACTTAAATAGTTTTATTTGGTATGTTACTCTATGCACTGAAATCTTGATTGGTATAATAAGAGAAAACAGAGTGCAGAGAAAACCAAGGGCATCTAGGCGGCTCAGTAGGTTGAGCTTCTGACATTAGCTCAGGTCATGATCTCAGTTAGTGGGTTCAAGCCCTACACTGGGCTCCACACTGTCAGTGCCTAGCCCGCTTGGGATTCTCACCGTCCCCTCTCTCTCTGACCCTAACCTACTTGCACTTCTCTCTCGTAAAATAAATAAATAAACTTAAAAAAAAAAAAAAAGAGTGCAGAGAAAACAACTGAATTATATGACAGCATAACTTATAAATGAAAAATACACAAAATATCCAACTTTATATATTAATTTAATCTGTTACCTGTCTAAATTGGCCATAGTATGGCTTAATGCTGCTTTTAAAACATACGTATGCCTTAAAGGTAAAACAACTTCATGCCAGCACTTAAATTATAGTGCAATTATTTCCCTATAGCCATGCCATACTGCAATATGACAACACTTCATGATAAAGACTTAAACAAATATGTACTATTGCCAAGGCAAGTGGAGTAGAATATTAAAGATTGTATCTTTTTGTCAGCTCTTCATCAGGTTACTAGAGTGTGTCAGGAACTAGAGGCTAATACCCATTATGTATCACAGGATATTGCCTCATTCACACTGTACAACTGTTTCACAGACCTGAGGAGGAATGTAATTACTGCTGTGATAAGCCTTTTCTGGAATATATGCAATTAATTCACCTGGAAAAAAAAAGGAAAGTAGCCTGACACTTTAATAATGTTTAAGTATACCTAATCTATTTCTTTTCTGTTCCTAATGTTTCCTAAATATGAGAAAGAAAGAGGATTTGAAAGTACTTACAGCTGTCTGTTCTTATGTAAATCATCCATGGGCCTGTAATATTATATCTTAAAATGACTGGTATGAAATAATACCCTAAGCTATAATAGAATGTAGAGCAAGTGGGGAATTACTTTTAAGATGAATTCAGGATATGATTTTCATGCAAAAAAGAATGTTTCTCTTATCAAGTAGGAATTATTCTGTTATTAAAGCTTCAAGGACATACAATTTTATTCAATTTGAATTCTGAATATGTTTTAAACCAAATCAAAATCATTCTCTTCAGATTCTTGATAAAGTGCTATTTAGCCGTATGTATTTCTTAGAGTCTTATTTTTAGCTCCTCCTTTATTATGCACAGTAACCCGATTATACATAATGCTTTACTTTCAGTTCTTCAATTGCCTTCAATTTTTCAAAATTCATCAGTTCTACAAGTACCTTTTATGCAGCTCCATACTTTGCTATTCAAATATTAACAAATGAGCTGAGAGCTTGGTTTACATATAAACAAAGTAAATGGGATTTTAAGAGGCTGGAGAAAAATGATTGTTTATATGTTTACTTACATTCAAGTAAGAATTTTCAATATTTGCTTCCAGTGAGAAGAAAAGATTTAATAACACATGATTTTATACATATATATATATATATACACATATATATATATATCTCCACTTCTCTCATGTGATCTGTTTTTCAAGTTAGCCTTTACATTGAAGGAGGAAGAAGTTTTCAAAACTGAGTTATGTATCTACCATATTGGATATATAGTGCAGAGATAATTTTTAAAACACTATTTCTAGAAGAAAAACCTACTTAAAACAATCAAGACATAAAATGAGATTTAGTGATGGCCAGAAAAGAAACACAGCTAGTTAAAAGATGGTCACACAAAGCTTTGTAAATTGGTCATGCCATTAAGTCATAAGTTTTTATAAATATAATATTAAGATTTATTAGGTAAGATTTTGCAAGAGGTATAATTTAGGTAACTTTTCCTTAAGGTTTATTTATTTTTGAGAGAGAACGGGCAGAGAGGGAGGGTAATAGGATCTGAAGCAGGCTCTCCCTGCTGACAGCAGCAAGCCCCAGTGTGGGGCTCAAATTCACAAACTATGAGATCATAACCTAAACCAAAGTTGGATGCTCAACCAACTGAGCCACCCAGGTACCCAAATTTAGGCAACTATTAATAATGCTCTGGTACAACTTTTTTTTTTAGTGCATTAGTTTTAAAATATTAAAAGGAAACATATAAAAAAATGAAGCATACAATTTAAAATAAAGAAGTTAGAACTGGCTACTAAAATCAGTAAAATATTTAAGATATGAACTAAAATTTAAGTAGTCCCCCCAAAATATATGTCTTATAGTTCTTTCTCTATTTGTTTACATGTTAAATAAAAGTCTGCAAATAGTTACATCAAATGACAGAACTGAAACAACTCAAGATTCATTCATTCATCTTTACCGTAACTATTCTTTCATTTCTTATTTTGAGTTTATTGTTGAATACATTAATATGTAGTACTACAGGGGTTAAAAACGCAAATTGAGTTTAAAGATTCTGAACTGTTAATCTCTGTGCAAACTTCTCCTTAACTGGAACTTCTCCCAATTAACCTTTATTTTAAAAATACAATGTTTATTAAGAGATGAGTAATAACTTGCTGACAGAATTTCTAAAAAATGTTTATAAAATGTAAACAACCTAACCTGAAGTTACTAAATTAGGATTCAGATCCATAAGAAAACAAATGAAAAAACCCCATATCTTTCAGGGAGGGGACTTACAAGTGACATTTTTAGAATCATTGGCCTATGGTAAATGCAAAATGTTTTTTAGTCAGTTTTATTATTATTTTAAGTGCTTCCCAGTCAAAGCAGCTCCCTACTCATTAGATTAGAAACAATATGGTGACTAAAATAACAGCTTTCACTATATTCTGACAAGTCTAAATGGTATGTGGTAAACATGAAGGCAACCAACGGAAGTATTTTTGTTTTGCCTTATTTTTCTTTGTTTTAATGAGAGATGTATTACAGTATACTTATTTTCAGACAGTTCAAAAACTTTCTGGCTGAAATCTTATTTATGGGTCACACGTTTAAACTGGGCTTTTAAGGAGAAATATGTATTTAAAGAAATCTACTGTAAAAAGTGAAATCTGATGCTTTTTACTTAGATCAGCTGCAAAATAAACAAAAATTTCCAAAAGAAATAAAATGGTAGAAATGATAAAAGTTTAGAATAATAAATTACTGACATTCACCTTTTTTAATGTGGTTACCCATACAAATTCATTACTGACAAAGTAACAGGCATTTAAATTACTTGTAAAACATAAGAGTAAATGCATAGCATGCTATACTGATACTAATTAGGGCAATTAACTTTTACTCTTTACATTCTTAGGTCCAACAAAAGTTATTTTTACTTTTAAGTTATCTTCAACTTCTTTAAAAATATTTTTAATCAATCCATTAATAAATATCAAATCCAATTTCTTCAATTTTTGAAATCATATAGGGTAAACTTTTCACCTATACTGTGAAACCATTTATAAAATTTCTGAAGCCATTTATAAGATTAATAATCATTTAGAAGAAAATATCTGTTCTCCCTCCACTTCGCAAAACACAAGGCTACACTTCACCATGAATGTGTATGATAAATCTCTCAGATTTATTTTAGAAACAAGAAGGTAATATTTACAATGTCCCTCAGTTTTATACTAGCAATAAAATTACACTGCAATCTTCAACGTGACCTTCACTTAATAGCTGGGAAAAAGAACCAAACTGTCTCATAAGTGAGAAAAATATTTTTCTGTTTTATATCATCAGTAGTCAAAGTTAAATCTAAAGTTAAAAATAATTTATTTGAAATAAATTTTATTATATTGATTCTGATTAGGTATTCTTACTTTTAGCCATTAGGTCTAAACTTATACCAATGCATTAAATACCATGAAGTAAATCCATGAATTCTCTAAATCTTTGTGCTGGTAGGAGAGGTCTATTTCTAATATTCAAAAAGTTAAACATATTCGACATAAGTACAACTCATATTTAAATATATATCCAAATATCATTTAATTATTTAAAAATGACTTATTGTTTCTGCATCTGAAAGGTGGATCTTTTCCACACCTTCGTGTAATATCCTTATTAACAAGATGTTAAATAATTCTCATGAAGTACATGTCACCATTGTTCATCTTATTTCCTACTCTGAACCAGTAATTCCTAGTAGTCTTTAGTAATAATCTTGTCCATGCTTTTTATTTTTATTCTCAGATGTGACTTTTTGTTAACTAGAATCTTAGAGAATTTTGATATGCAAAAACAGTAACATCATAACCAATGTGATTAAGTGCCTGTAGTGAAAGGGTAGAATTCCATAAGACCTCTGATACCCTTACTTCCCTTTCAGACTAAATGATTGTGTTCCCAAAATCATGTTGAAATCCTACCCCTGTGATGTGATGGTATTTGGGGGTGGAGATTTGGGGAGGTGATTAGGATTAGATTAGGTCATGAAGGTAGGGCCTTATGGATTGGTGCCCTTATGATGGAATAACACACCATGGGGATTAGGGCTTCAATTTATTAGCTTCAGGGAGGACACAGTTCAACCCATCGCAGCATCTTTCATCTTTCAAGTGAATAGATATTCAAAGATTTAGAGACCTCTATCATCAGTACCCCATTTGAAGGAAATGTTTGGGAAAATACTTTTTTTTTCTTTTAACATTTATTTATTTTTGAAAGACAGAGACAGAGCACAAGCAGGGGAGGGGCAGAAAGAGAGGGAGATACAGAATCTGAAGCAGTCTCCAGGCTCTGAGTTGTCAGTGCAGAGCCTGACGCGGGGCTTGACTCATGAACCATGAGATCATGACTTGAGCTGAAGTCGGATGCTTAACTGACTCATTCACCCAGGGACCCCAGAAAAAGATTCTAACCAAACCATAAATGAATCAGAAGAGACCATAAGATAGAAAGATAAAAAACAGAGAAAACAGTAATGAGTAATAAATCTTATACTATGGGGGTGCCTGGGTGGCTTAGTTGGTTACGCGTCCGACTTTCGCTTAGGTCATGATCTCACGGTTCGTGGGTTCGAGCCCCGCGTCGGGCTCTGTGCTGACTGCCAGCTCAGAGCCTAGAGCCTGTTTCAGTCTGTGACTCTCTCTCTCTCTGACCCTCCCTGCTCACGCTGTCTCTCTCTCTGTCTCCTAGAAATAAATAAAACATTTAAAAAAATAAAAATAAAAACAAAAGCCTTTAAAAAAATGTAAAAAAAATAAATAAAATAAATAAATCTTATACTATGGACAATTTAAATCTTAAAAGTGAATACTATAATTATGGATTTACAAATGCAGGTCACAAATAATAATTCTTAAAATAAATATGTTTCAGTGGAAAACCAAAAAAAAGAACTGAAGTCACTGAAAGTCCTCAAAACTTAGCATATTTCATGGATGTTTCTAGGGAAGGAATAAATAAAAACATTAAGATCTCATTTGATGGGAGAATAGTCTCAAATTTGAAAAAAGAATTTCAAATGTTTGGCTTATTCCAATTTTTGTGTGTGTTAAAATATTTTATAATATCAATACAAGCTATTTTGATAAATTATTATCAACATGAAAGTACTATTTACATAGCTTATGTCACATAGGAACAGCTAGCCAGTACCATTCATATTACCTCATAGCAATACAGAGGAGATCTTGTTCTATTATAAAGCACTTAGAAGTAAGTGTCCCATGTAGGAACTAATTCTTTCCTGATTACCCATACCACAATTTCTGCCCAAAGAGTTTGTCTTCTCCAATTAGAGGCCCCAACAGTTATACAATCACAGGGCACTCAGGTATTCTAATGTTTAATATCCCCTTGGACATCATAAAATATATGTAAATAATTAGCTGTTAAAAAAAACAGTAAATCTCACTGAGGTAAATGATACACACAATTCAGGGATAATAATTTAAGACATCTTGAAATTGTTCCCAAAAGTACAAACCCCTCGTTTTTGTTTTTCTTATTCCCTTTTAAATTTTTTTTAATGTTTTCTTTATTTCTGAGAGAGAGAGAGAGAGAGAGAGCAGGGGAGGGTCAGAGAGAGTGGGAGACACAGAGTCAGAAGCAGACTACAGGCTCTGAGCTAGCTGTCAGCACAGAGCCTGATGTGGGGCTCATACCCACTAATCGTGAGATCATGACCTGAGCTAAAGTTAACTGAATGAGCCACCCAGGTTCACCTGTTTTTCTTCTTCTTAAAGAGAATGAGGAAGGAATAAATTCAGAGTATGATTACAAAATACATTCATATTAGAAATGCAGTAAATAATGTAGACAATTTGCCCCCAAATCAAAATATAATCTGAAACCAAAAGTATTTGGTTTCTTAGCATATTTATGCTTTGTAAAATCTACTAACCCAGCCCAAAAAGTCAAGTTAAACCAAGATAATTCTGAAATCACAGAGTAAAAATGATGTTTAAAGTCTGCATTTAGTCCTTGAAAAAAGTCTGTAATTATGAAACATAACCATAAACAGTAACATTTTGTGCTATGAACTCAATTGTGTCTCTCCTAAATTTGTATGTTAAAGCCCTAATCCCAGTGTGATGGTATTTTGAGACAGAGGTCTTGGGAGATGCTTGGGTTTCAATGAGGTCATGAGAGTATAGCTCTCCTGATGGGTTGGTGCCCATATAAGACAAGTTAGAACTCTCTATCTTGCCCTCCCCCGCCCATCCATGCATATGCACTCGGCAAAGGCCATGTGAACATACAGTAGCCATCTGCAGCACGGAAGAGAGCTCTCACCAGAACCCAACCATGCTAGCACCTTGATCTTGGAGTTTTAGCCTTCAGGACTATGAGAAAATAAATTTTTTAAACCACCCAGTCTATGGTGTTTTGTATAGAAGATCTAGCTGCCTAAAATGCCATGCAAAGAACTTTTTATGTACTGCTCAAAGGAGAACCCCATCCATTCTACAGAACTTTCTTTTCTTCATTCACTGGGCATCAACAGATAGACACTCATCCTATAACATAAAATTTTATTGGGGATTATAATAACCCTAAAGCAATGGCTCTCAATTGGGGAAGATTTGCCTCCATAGACATTTGGCAATTCTTTCTGTCTCTCCCTCTCTCTGCCCTTCCCCTCATCTCTCTCCTTCTCTAGCTCCCTTAAAAGATATAAACTTTAAAAAATTAAGACAAATATTTGAGAGAGAGAGCAGGCACAGGAGTATGGGAGAGGGGCAGAGGGAAAGAGAGAGAGAGAGAAAGTGAGAGAGAGAGAGGGAGAGAGAGAGAAGAAAGAGAGACAGAATCACAAGCACGCTCCACACTCAGTGCAGAACCTTGACACAGGGCATGATCTCATGACCCAGGGATCATGACCAGAGCCAAAATCAAGAGACAAAAGCTCAATCAACCAAGCCATTCCTCTAAAATGTTTTCAAATTTTCAAATTTACGTAGGTAAAGTATAAAAGTAAAGTTTAACATCCACCTTGTCAAAATGTCACAAGCTATATGTTGTCAGGATCACATGTGTGCAAGGAATTAAGTTTTAATGAATCCAAGTAGATTGTATTGCTTTTAGGTAGTTGTATCCCTTCTCTATGATCCAAATCCAGTTTTAATGATGCCTTTTTATTTTTAGCAACATCTCCTCTTCTATAAATTCTTAAATCACTTATATACGTTCCTCTTCAGCTATAGTCCTCTTTAATAAAACAAACTTTGTTTTCAAAAGTTTACATTTTCTTACTTAAATATCCAAGATAATTATGCAAACTACATAGCACAAAGATGCAAACCCTTGTATGTCATTTTACTAAATCTGCCAAAAGAAGATTCTCATTTTAGGATGAAGGGGCATTAAATTACTTTAAATATAACTATGTAATATTAGCTTTAGAAGTAATTGTTTTTTTTCTCATTTCATTCAACAAGTGAAGGTCTGATGTCTTGTATATGTTGTGGTTTAAATCTAATCACAACTAATGTTGAAGGAAAAAATGAATACTTCTTTCGGAGCTAATCCTCCAAAAATAAGCATTCTCTGATTCACTGATAAAGTGAACGGTAGATTTTCTATTGTGCTAAAACTGATGATTCTTTGTATCCATTAATATCTATATGGTTTTCATCCAAATGAAATATTTTTTTGTCTACCATATAAACAAAGCTTGATCACATAACAAGTATATCTGGAGTTATATTAAATACAGAAATGTTTTCCTAATGTAATAAATTTATAATAAATCGATTACTTATTTACAAAAGGTTATTCACAGTAACGTAGACATGTTACTGTTCCTTTTTTCTGTAGTACTATTTTAAATACTGGTTTATAGGTTTTCTAAAGCAACAATAATCTGCCCATGAAGCCAATAACCAGCACCAATTCAATCATAACCCTGTCCAAATAAAGGTCAGGTTTCAGTTAAAATGTTTTCTGTTGTCAAGAACAAATAAAATATGCTCTAAATTTGTCTACTATCTCACTATTTTGTTGAGAACTCTCAGAAGCTTGAAGGTCTATAAAATCTGTTTTGCCACTTTATTGTATCAAATAATTAGGTAATATATCATTGTTAATGCAGTCAACTCTGACATCATCATAAAGAATATAATTGGCTAGGATTTGTTTTTTCATCTTGATAATGAGTCAGGCTCTTTTATTGTTTAATATTCATTTTTTCTACTGGTACTGTTAAGAACTTTTGATAAATTAAAATTCCTTTTACATTCCTCTGTTTTTCAGATCTTTTTTTTTTTTTTTTGAGAGAGAGAGAGAGACAGCATGAGCAGGGGAGGGTCAGAGAGAGAGGGAGACACAGAATCCGAAGCAGGCAGGCTCTGAGCTAGTTGTCAGCACAGAGCCCGATGCGGGGCTCGAACCCATGAACCGTGAGATCATGACCTGAGCTGAAGCCGGACGCTCAACCAACGGAGCCACCCAGGCGCCCCCAGATCATTTTTTATTAAATTCATAGTAAATTTTATTACAAAATATTGTTAATATACATATATAAGTTGAAAACACATACTTAGAAAAGTAATGTACACTGATATTCTGTTACCTACCAAATATATTTTCAGATTATGAAAGTTTAACTTAGTAAATTTTGTATAATGTTGCATTTAAAAAACTCTGAAATCATCAACAATAAACATATAATATTTTGTGTAATTTTATATAATATAGATGTTTTGTTAATAAGCAATCTCATTAGGTTAATACATTTTGGTACCTTTATGAAAATAAAAAGTACAATCTGTTTTTGTTTAAGATTTTTGAATACTTTGCTTCATATTACTTGATTGTATCTCTAGGTAGAGCAGTATGAAGTGAAATCACACACTTTACAAAATATTATATGGTCTCAGTCTTTATGATTTTTGATAGACAAAACTAAAATGTCTAATCTTGGTTTAGTGATCTGTGTCTGGAATTACACAAAGTTCAATATAGATTACAGACCATTCTATTTCTCAGATTTTCGAGTCCCCATTTCTGTAGGACTATAAAATTGATAATTTATCAGACTGAAGCACTAACAGTTTATACATAATATTATTGTTACCAAAAAAAGTTGTTGGAGGGTTTATAGCAAATAACTTTGCAAGGAAAATATATTTGTGGGTCAAATATTTTTTATCACTTACCAGCTCTTCCTGAAGTTGGCAAATGAGTTCATCCCGCTCTTTCAGCTGCAGCTTCAGCATTGAGCATTCATCTTTCATTATATCCTATAAAAACATCAAAGAGACAGCATAATAGGCTTAGCCATTTCACTTTGCTCTTGATAAGGAAAGTCAGCTTCACACAGTGGGAGATAATTGCATATGACTAATGAAACTGAAATTTTCTCTCCAGTCTGGTATTTTTCATAATATATTCTAAGTTGCAAAATAAGCTAATGTATCTGAAGATATTATTCTATATAATATACACAGATATTTTTTTTAAATCAGCCTTTTTAATATCCATTTGTCCATTTTGTTGCCTAGAACAGAAACCAGTGAGTCATCCTAAATTCTTTCCTCCCATTCTTGTGCATACATAATGAAAGAAAAATGACTATGCTCTAAAAGAGATACTTTTACCTACCATTTGTTCCACTGCTATAATTAAATATTAATTCCCAAACCAGTTCCCAAGTTACATTCTTTATCTTTGATGATGTCTCTATAATATTTGTCCCTTTCACTAGAGCTCTTTCTTTGGGCATTTTCTTCTCACTCTAAATGTATGTTCAGCCACAGCCTCAATGTACACAGTACATCCACATCTGTGGCCTATATTACTCTATGCTGGTAACTCTCAAATACAAATACTTAATATAGACCCATGTGTCTTCCAAGCTACAACTCATAAATACAACTACTTACTGAGCATATCCTCAGCATTTGTCCCATAGACATTCCAGGGCAACATTCATCTCATATTTTCCTCTACCTGAAAACCTGACAACTACTTCTCACATCTTCCTATTGCCTATAATAAGCAGGAAGCCATCCGATACTCTTAGTTTTTACTTATTCTGGCCAAATCTGATACCAAATTCTTTAATTTCTATTTCCTTGATATTTCTTAGACACACTCTTCTCTATCCTCATTGACTTACTGAAGGTGCCCATTGCGTCTTTCTGACTTAATGCAGTGAATTTCTAAACTGATTTTTCTCTCTATCACCTTCCCTATCTGCTAGAGATATTTCCCAAAATGGGAATAATTACATCCCTGCTTATTTAATAGCTAATAGCCTCTTTCAGGAAAATAAGTAAATCAAACACTCTTTAGCATAGCATATAGTGCCTTTTGTTATCTACTATTTGTTTTTTCTAGAGCTTCAAAGTTTTTCATTTCCAACTTTCTTACAATCCTTGATCATTCCTAAAATGCTGAAATACAAAATGTTGTATGCATCCTGCTTTACCCATAGTCTGGACTATAGAGTCTTCTACCCATTCTGCCTCTCTTTTCCCCACAATTTCATGTGCTTTTAGAGACATTTCAAACATCACTCCTTATTCCACTAGAATAAGCCTTGTTGGCTGAGTAAGACACCTCTTGAGAATAAGGGCATGTTCTATGGAATCTAAAACATATGTCATTTCATGCAATATTAATGCTTCAAATATTGTTTCTTGTTCCTGAGCCTCATTGGAATTTTTTTCCTCCTCCATGTCAGCAGATAGGCTATTTCATTAGCACCAAACACTGTAACTGATGTGCAATAGCTCAAATACACATTTCCTTTCCATAAAATTACCAAATAAGAAATGTTTACATTAGGGGAATTCCCATTACTTCAGTGTCTGTTAACTTTATCTGAACTGACAAGGAGGAAGACAGCTAATGGCTTAGAAAAAAAAAACAGAAACTTGTTCATTTTGGTTTTCATGATGTTAATAATTTGCGCTTCCTCTAAACTAAGCAATACCAAATATATGACTGACTAATATTTCCTTTTATATGCTTGCAACCAGCTTGCCTGGGAGATGCTCATTATCTCTACCTTTCCTTTTGTATGATGCCTATTTCTACCTTAAATTACAGGTTTTCATGGATAGAGTTTACACTAATTTTTTAAATATGTATTTTCATTGATTTTAAATATTAAGGGAAACATGGATTAGCTTGCCTCACAATGCAAAGATAAAAACATAGCAAACTTAAGAGGCAGATCAGAGAATAATCATGCTTCTTAGAATCAGAGGTGTAGAATCAAATTCTTGGTTCTTCAATTAAGTAGTCCTGTGACTGTCTAATAGCGTTTCTGTGGAGGTTGAAAATAACATATGATAAACTACCTGATAGCAAAGATTGCATTGTATTAGTACTTATATTCCCAAAGTCTTGCATAATATCTCACTTAAGAAAAAATAACTCTTCTCATAAAATAAAATGTTATCACAGTTGAGTTCTCCAGGAGATAAATACTGAGGTGTGGTTAAGGTTTATTTAAAATAAAGGGTCTATGAGAGAGTAAAGCCATGTAAAAAGAAAAGAATCAGACTTGGCTGGGGAGATGGACAGGGACTCATACCTGACAACTCCTCTGCCATGTAAATGAAGAGCTCCAGAGCCAAGCGTGCGTGTTGGAGGACTCCCGTGTTGAGAGAAAGTAGGCAGGCTCATGCACCACTCCCTGTTTCCCTGACCGGGGGCTCCTGAAGAACTAGATCTCCCTACAACTATTTGGCCAACTAATTTTTGACAAAGCAGGAAAGAGTATCGAATGGAAAAAAAGTCTCTGCAACAAATGGTGTTGGGAAAACTGGACAGCATCATGCAGAAGAATGAAACTGGACCAATTTCTTACACCATACACAAAAATAAATTCAAAACGGATGAAAGACCTAAATATGAGACAGGGAACCATCAAAATCCTAGAGGACAATACAGGCAGCAACCTCTTTGACTTCAGCCAGAGCAGCTTCTTACTAGACATGTTGCCAAAGGCAAGGAAAACAAAAGCAGAAATGAACCATTGGGACTTCATCAAGATAAAACCTTCTGCACAGCAAAGGAAACAATCAACAGAACTAAAAGGCACCCTATGGAATAGGAAAATATATTTGCAAACAACATATCTGATAAAGGATTAGTATCCAAAATTTATAAGGAAATTAACCAAACTCAACACCCATAAAACAAATAATCCAATGAAGAAATGGGCAAAAGATGAATAAACATTTGTCCAAAGAAGATATCTGGATGGCTAACAGACACATGAAAAGATGCTCAGTATCACTCATAATCAAGGTGATACAAATCAAGACCATGATGAGATACTACCTCATACCTGTGAGGATGGTTAAAAGAAAGAACACAGAAACAACAGAGGCTGGTGAGGATATAGAGAAAGGGGAGCTCTCTTACACTCTTGTTTGGAATGCAAACTGGTACAGCTGCTCTGGTAAACAGTATAGAGTTTCCTTAGAAAGTTAGCATAGAACCATCCTATGACCCAGCAATTGCACTACTAGGTATTAACCTAAAAGATACAAAAATACAGATTTGAAGGGGCACATGCACACTGATATTTATAGCAGCATTTTCAACAATAGCCAAATTATGGAAACAGCCCAAATGTCCATCAACTTATGAATGATTAAAGAAGAAGTGGTACATATATACACTGGAAGATTACTCAGCCATCAAAAAGAATGAAATATTTCCATTTGCAATGATGTAAATAGAGGTAGAATATATTATGCTAAGCAAAATAAGTCAGTCAGGGAAAGATAAATACCATATGATTTCACTCATATGTAGAATTTAAGAAACAAAGTGGATGAATATAGGGACAAAAAAAAAAAAAAAGAGAGAGAAGCAAACCATAAGAGATTCTCAATGATGGAGAACAAACTGAGGGTTGATGGAGGGGAGGTGGGTAGGGATGGGCTAAATGGGTGATGGGTTAAGGAGAGCACTTGTGTTGATCAATGGGTGCTATATGTGTAAGGGATTCATCAGTAAATTCTACTCCTGAAACCACTATTACACTATATGTTAACTAACTAGAATTTTAATAAAAATTGGAAAATAAAAAAAAGAGAAGAACTTGATCTCAGCTGCTGTTACTTATTCATTGTCTCAGATAATCCAGAAATGAGATTGACTTCAGCTAGAGAGCTGAGGCAGGCCCTAAAGGCATGAACTAACAGCCAGAGGCAGTCAGCTAATCACAGGATTTACTTCAGTAAGTGGTCCTTTGCTGAAAGAGGATCTAGGCATCTGCCTGAATAATCTACAATCGTTGTGTGTGTGTGTGTGTGTTTTGTAGATTAATTATCAACAATATTTTTATACAGTAATTATTTTACTGATTAATTAAATTGGAAGATTCACCATTATTGTGACTAAGAATTATAGAAAAAAATGGATTTCCAAAAATATGCTCACTTTACACAATTCTCTGATTTTTTTTCCCTGGGAAATCTTTTCAAGAAGTTCATAATATCACACCTTTAAATCAGATAGGTGATAATATATCATTTGCATTTAGTTATGGAATAACACATTAAATATTTATGTTATCAGAAGCCAACTTTTATAAAAACCTTCACTATAAATGACTATGCAAATGAATCTTAGTTATCTATACTTTCATTTTTAGTTGTTATAGATACATGTGTAAGAAGTATTTGCTTAACCTCCAAAATAAAAGCACTTGAACACATTTACTCTTAGAGGAAGACTAATAGCAATATTTCCTCAATATTCTCACTGTATTTGCAAATTTGTAGAATATACTTGGCAGGATGATCTACTGAGCTGGAAATCATACTGACTGTAGAATTAGCTGTATTTTAATATTCTTGATTTTTCAAATGAGGTTATTTCATTAACCTGTAGGCTAATATAACTAGTTTAAGCTTGTGCTTATTTAAATGTTATTGCTCATTCATAAACTATATACTTTAATAATTATGACATCTTCTGTTTCTCATTCAAGAATAATTAATTTTTAGGACTACAATTGAATTCTATTTCTAAATTCAATAGTTATTTATAAATGTGGAATTCATAGTGTGGTAGGTTAAAGATGGCTACAAACCTTTTTCTGCTATTCCTACTGAAAGATGGAAGCCGATGCTCTGTCCTTGGATCTGGTTTGGTTTTGTTGTTCAACCAATGAATACCATGGAATTGACTCTACATGACTGCCAAGACTAGATAAGACTAGCTTCTAGGACTGGTCAGTTAGAATGCTCTTTTCTCACATTATTCCCTTGCAGAAGTAAACTAACTCAGACATGCTGAAAAGTAAAAACACATGCACTCTATCAGTTGCAGAAAGACACCCAGCTTCAATCGCCAGTCATTAGAATGAGCCCTCTTGCACAACTAGCCAAGTGATGCCTTCAAGTGACCAAAGCCAACTGCAATGCCTCACCATAATTCCCTAATTTGAATTACTCCCAAATACCTGACTTGCAAAATTGTAAACAAAATGAGATTATTATTTTAAGCCATTAATTTTGAGGATGATTTGTTATAGACACCACAAGCACATGTGGACAAACTCTGAATTATTATAATTATAAGGATTCACTATAGTTGTATAAAAATGTATGCAGCTAATTTTGAAATAAAATATTTTGTGATTTGGGGTGCCTGGCTAGCTCAGTTGGTTAAGCGTCCAACTTTGGCTCAGGTCATAATCCCATGGTTCGTGGGTCAAGCCCTGTGTCGGGTTCTGTGCTGATAGCTAGCTCAGAGCCTGAGCCTGCTTCAGATTCTTTGTCTCCCTCTCTCTCTGACCCTCCCCTGCTCACGTTGTCTTTCTCTCTCAGAAATAAATAAAACATTAGAAAATATTTTGTGATTTATGATTTTTGTGATTTAAAGTTACAGTTTAAATAGCATAATTTTTCATATAGCTCATTTTATGCATGAAATGAACACTTATGTCATCACTGCATAAGTTACTAGAGAAAAAGACATACAGATATAAAAACAGCTTATCTTATTCTTGTACTTTTATTTGATAAATTTGGAAAGTTAGAGTCAGATATACAGATGTTTGGGTAATTTATCCCAATTTCAGTTAGCTGACTCCAGTCCCATATAGTCTATAATTTATTTTTGCCTGGAATAAGAATCAACACATTGTTTCAGATTATTGTATAAACAGAAATCAGGTACCAAAAAATAAAAGGCAAGAAGAATCTGTAAATCACTTTGTAATGATCTTATGCTGAAATTAGAAATACAGGTTTAAAAATCACATAATTTCTAAATCACAAACCTCCACATAATTCCTTAGGTAAAATCATTAATGTAATTCTTGGCTAGTAGTTATAAAAACACCTCAAATTCATATTGAGTCATCATGAGTCTTTCTTTTTATAGACTTCTGGTCCTTTATCTGAAGGGCTTTATGATTTACGAGTTATTTTCTCATTCTTGTAAATAAAAAGGTCAAAAGATTTTAAAAAGACAAAGGAAATAGACAACTCTATCAGAGTAAACAAGGACAATGTTATGAGTAAGTGGAAAAAAGAAAAAAAGAAATAGGAATACGGTAGAAGTAAACAGCAGGAGAGGTTAGAAACACAAAAATGTATAATAACCAAAAATGTATTTTACAGCTCTATCTAAACAAGTGACCTCAAATGATTCTTATGTTTTTTTAAAGGATTTGAGATCTTTTTTTAAAACTAATTAATTTATTTTGAGAGAGAGAGAGAGCCTATTCACAAAGGAAGGAGTGGCAGAGAGAAAAGGAGAGAAAGAATCAGAGCTGTCAGCACAGAGCCCAATATAGGTCCCGAACTCACAAGCTGTGAGACCATTACCTGAGCTGAAATCCAGAGTCAGACACTTAACTGACTGAGCCACCCAAAAGCCCCTGATTCTTGTGTTAACTGAGCTCTAAAGCAGCATACTATCTGCAATATCTGAATAGCTAGTGAAATAAAGCATTTTACATATATAAGCATCTAAACAGAACCATAAGAGGAACTGTTTTTGAATACTGAAAACAAAGTCAGGCTACCAACTTGCCTAAATTATTTCCTAAATATTGTTTTCATAGAAATATAAAGATAGAAATGGCATAATAGGTTATAAAGCGAGTATCTTAGAAATGTATTTTTTAGCATATACAAATCAGGAAACAGCATTATCCCTTGACACAGTGGTATACTGACTGATTTTCAAGCAGTCAAAGAAAAAAGCTGCTTGTATATTGGCATAATCTTTTCATTTGCAAGTGTTACTCTTAGTAAATCTTAAGCCTTCTTACTGATCTTTATCACTCAAAAGGTAATGATAACAATATCTGATATTTGTATAGGGGCTTTATAATTTGCAAAACACTTTTATTTACAGAACTTCTTTTTGCTATCAGAATATTTATTGATGAGTTATTGGGCAAAAATCATACATTTCTAGGATAAGTTAGGGAAGTTAGGGCTTCAGGCATAAAAATGAGGCAGAAACAACAATTGTAGAAAAGGTCAAACAAAAGGAAACCACTAATAATAATACTAAGATCCTTAAGTTGTGTTCACTAACCTCTTAACAAAATTCATTGTATTCCTACATTTTCTTGAATCCTTAAAAAATCAGACTCACTGAAAAATCTGTTAAGATGTTAAAACAATTCCATGAGACTATGGCTTGTCATTTCCAAGTTCTTACAGTCCTCTTAGATTCACTTTCTTGCATTAATATGAAAAAAACTTGGGTTTGGAGAACTCTTCTAATGTACTTTATCTTATTTTTTTCTACATTAAGTGAACAAAACATGTTAATCTAAGTCATGCTGATCTAGGAAACAAAGGCAAAAAAAAAAAAACAGAAAGAAAGAAAAAATTAAATTTCCTTAGAGCTTACAGCGCACTGACAAGTCCTTGACACAGGCAGAGTGACCCTCCTCTCTCAACTCAGTTGCCTCTAAGATTACACTTTGATAAGGGCAAAAGGTAATCATAGCTTAACATTATCTCAACCTTCCAGGATTCTGTAAGTCTACTTTAATGTATAAAAATTTCTTTGGAAGACTCCTTTATCTCTAACAGTCAAGTATATGGTAGCAATCATCCTCCAAGCATATGGCTCCACTAATATACATCTGAAGGGTCTCATGACTAAGGTTTTATGAAAAATAATAAATGACCTTTTACTAACAATAGGTAGCCTCCTCAAGGTCCTGGGAAGCTTGTTTCCAAAATTCCTTAGAGACTTAAGCTATCCCTAACTCCCCTCCAACATAAAAGTGTACAATCAGCCACCAGGCACAACCCTAGTGCAGCTCTTTCACCCAAGAGTCCCTACCCTGTGCTTTAATAAAACCATGTTTATGCATATAAGATGTCTCAAGAATTCCTTCTTGACCATTTGCTCTGAACCCCCACATTTCCACATCAATAATCCTTATAAAAATATTTACTCAAAGTTTTCACCATTTGTTATTTGTTTCATCCAGGATTTTTTTGTTTAAAAGTAAAATTAAAAACAAACATTTGCTTTGTGTTTGCTAAAGCCTTCTTAAAAAGGTTGTATTTTGTGGGCAGATTTCCTGGCAGCATAGAATGAGTCAGTAGGCATGACCAATTAGTTTCCTGATCTCCTAAACCCCTGTAATTCATAGAAATCAATTATGAACTACACTTAAGACATAAATGTCTTGGGGCACCTGAGTGGCTCAGTGGGTTAAGCGTCTGACTTTGGATCAGGTCATGATCTCACAGTTCATGAGTTCGAGCCCCATGTTGGGTTCTGTGCTGACAGCTCAGAGGCTGGAGCCTGTTTCAGATTCTGTATCTCCCTCTCTCTCTGATCCTCCCCTGCTCATGCTGTCTCTCTCTTTCTCTCTTAGAAATAAATAAAACATTAAAAAAATTTTAAAAAAAAGACATAAATGTCTTATAAACTCATCAGCAATGAGGTTCTCAACAAAGAAAGTCAGTAAGTGATAAAGTAATATTAGTTTATACTGCCCCACTGAACTTGCTTGATACAAAATTCTTGGGGAAAATATATCTTGAGGAGATCTTAAGAATTTTTGATACCAGCGTTTTTTTCCCACACAGAAGAAAATCATAACTGTCACATTCTACCTGTATTTTTAAAAATAAGGTAAGGGATAGTGACTCTTCCCACAATGTAGACTTTACAAGAAAGAAAACTGAAATGGGTTAGAAATATCCTGTTAAACATTCCTGTTATGAAGTCACATTTGCTTCTTTTTCAGGTTTTAAATAAGAAGTAGGGAACCTCTTATCCCTGAACATCCTGAATGAAGTAAGAGAATTGTGTTTGATCACAACTATAAGCTTATTTTCTGAAAGGAAAGTAATCAAAGACATCATACACATCCCATTCCCCACCTAGAAGTGTGTAACAAAGTTGTTTTATTTTTGTTTTGTTTAAAATGCTTTCCTGACCCAGTTTTGAGGCTTTGTCACAACAGTTAAATCCCCTTCTTGAACAACTAATTAAGTCCACATTCTAAATACTTCCCTTATTGGGCCCTCACACTTTAGGTTCATTACATACCAAATCTACCAAAAGAGGTGTTGGGCAACGAGAGACAGCCTCTGGGGCCTCTTTGCCGAGAGCTCTTGAAATTATTGAAGTTAACCAATCCTCAGGGAGATATTTAGCTGACCTCATGCTGTCTGCCATACATAAATTGCCCCTTATAGCTTAAGTTCGCTGGTACTCTGTAGCGTGAGGGCAACTTCCTGCATGGTCCTGGTTGGCAGCCTTCTCTCCTTGGGAGGTGCAGGTAATGGAGATCTGCATTTCATGAGTGTCAGTGCATTGTGTCTCTCCATCGAAAGACTCTTTAAATCCCATAAAACACAATGCCAGCAGGGCTGGATGAAGGTAGTCGGCACCATTCTGCCACTCTCCTGGGACAAGGGAGCTGAGCCAGCTCTTGGTCTCTGGTCATATGCCTCCTTCAGACAGAGAGGAAGGGCAGTGGAAATAATATCAGGCACTGCTAGGCAATACATATGCATTTTTTTTTGCATAATAAAGTGAGAATAAATAAAGCCCTTCCAGTTTTATATGTTAATAGAGCAAAAACTAAGACTGGAAACAAATCCCTAATATTAACATATCAAAAAAAATGTAGTATCCTGTTTGATAGAGTGCTAAATTGTGACAATAATGAAGAATACAGAAGAAGTAATGTTTTAGGGATGTTTTCCATGGATTCTAGCAGACTTGTAGAAGTCTGGGGAGGAGGAAAAGCAGAAAGCTCAGCATTATGCTACAGGAACTGTGGATAATGTGACTCAATTTAAGCAGTGGTTTCAGGCAGTCTGGGAGGTCAGGAAATTACGTTGCAAAACAGCAATGAATATTAGCTGATGCTACAGATCACAGCTACAAAATATAAACCAGTATTCGACAGAAAGGAAAGAAAATAAGGTCATGCTTTGTTCTTTTTTAGAGCACTAATGGATAGCAATAGCATACACAGTGGTATCTTCAAATACTGATTATATATACATTGTAAAACAGGAGTCTTTTAAGATGGCATATACATGAATTTGGAATAAACAGCTTTTCAACTTATGAAATAGATATACTTTTGAATGGCTGCTTATGTAATGAATGCCTGAATACTGTGTCCAACTATATAATTAACTTTCATTATAAAACATTTTTGGCTTAAATATTCTATAAATTAAATTCAATAAGTTTTAGGTTATCATTAAATAACACTAAAGTATCCTAAAAACTATTATCTAATAAAGGAAAAATATCTATCAATTGAGCCAATGTTTTTCATGTTACCTGTTGCTATCTCTCAGGATGAAGACTGCATTTGAGAGTGGTGTCACAGCTTAGTTGTGTGACCTTCCACAAATCAATTACTGATAACAAAACTATAATTTGTTGAAATTCTGAAACAATCATCAGTGGACATTCATCTTTTAACCAGGAAGGTAAAGCATTTTTCAATGTTTTAGAAACTTTTCCTATATCATAGAACTGAAAACCAATGACCAAAATAAATCCACATCTGCATTAACACAAAATCATTGTGTCCCAGTAGTAGTCTGCACTACTTTGGAGAGATTCAATTTTCTTCATAAAATAGGGATCATGGTATGTATTTTTTCCACACACTGATTCATTCAAGTATGCATAAGGAAAACAGCCACAATTAGGCACTGTAGGTAGATTGTTTAAAACAGCACCCCCAAACTTGTCCTGTCCTTATTTCCAGAGTCTATGAATAAGGAGTAAAGAATGATACAAAGTGTCTGACAGGTCTATGGGGTTCACTTTTGCGTTTACTGCAAAGAGGGTTCATTCCTGTTGAGAGCAGATCTAATTTGAGGTGGAAGAATTTCAGATGAAGAAATACAATGAGTTTAATTTTAGTATCCCTTGTAACAGCCAACTGAAGAAATATAGTATGAATTGTTGATGTAGGAAGGAGCTCAGAAGAGAGACATCTAGTCAGGGAGTGGAGATTTGGGAATCACTGGAATATTGATGTAGTAGAAAATCAATAGCTGAAAGATGAGAAGAAGTGACTATGGGGGGAAAAAAAACTGAAAATAAACAAACAGGTTGAGAACAAGGAAAGCATGGTGTCCTGAGAGCCAAGGCAGGGAATAACTTTAAGAAAGAGAGTGAGATCAGGAGGTGCCTGGGTGGCTCAGTTGGTTAAGAAAGAGAGTGAAATCAATGGTGTTAGGTGCAACAGAGATAAAGTAAAGGAAGGGTTATCCAAAAGTAACTCACTATTGACTTTAACAAAGCAGCTCCAGGTGATACGTTAGAAGCAGAATCCAGATTACGGTGACTCAGAAGTAAACTGAAGATGTAGGAGAAGTAAGGAACTATAATTTCTACATATAATTATAATTTTCAAAATATAAGCTCTTTCTAAGAAATGAATAGTAGCTAACAGGATTGAGATGGTATTTGAGTTTGTGTGTGTCTTTTAGATGGAGAAACCTGAACAACTTTAAAGATTGATAAAAATGATTTAGTAAGCCAGGAGAAATTAAAAATACACAGGTAAGAAGGAATAATTAAGGGAAGAAAGTCTTTCAAGTGTTAAGAGATTCATTACCTCGAAGGAGGTATGAGCTTCCCATAGGCAGAGAAGTACCCATGAACATAAGGAAATGAAATAATCTTTTGTTGATAGTGCTTCAATGAAAAATGATTCTCTTTCTAAACAATTTTATCTATGTAACAGACTGCTAAGGATTGAATGTGTCCCCTCAAAATTCATTTGTTGAAGTACTAACACCTAGTACCTCAGAACATGACCTTGTTTGGAAATGGAATTACTGCAAATGTAACTGGTTAAAGTCAGAAAATACTAAAATAGGGTAAGACCCTAGTCCAATATGACAGATGTCTGTAAAAAGGAGAAATTTGGACACAGGGAAATGCATACAAGAATACCATGTAAAGGCTGGAGTTAATGATGTCACAAACCAAGGAAACACCAGAAGCTATGAGAGAGACCTGGTACAGATCTTCCACTAGCAACTTCAAAGGGAGCTCAGTCTTGCTGACACTTTGGTCTCAAAATTCTAGCTTTCAGAACTGAGACAATACATTTCTGTTGTTTAAGCTACTCAGTTGGTGGTACTTTGTTATAGTAACCCTAAGGAAATCAATATATAGACATAATGTACTTTCAATTGCTATACCTTCTTATAGATTATATATAAGTAATTGAGTTTATATATAATTTTTCGATGATTAATAAGCAAATAGAAAAAAAAGGTAGGAAAGGATGGAAAAAAGACTACATAAACCATGACCTTTCTCTACTGTGTTTCTTACCTTCAAAGTTCTCCAAATGTTCACTCTTATTTCTAACAAATAGGATAATATTTGAAATGGAGGGAATACTAGCATATCTATATAACAGTTCTTTATTCCTCCAGACTATGAACATAAAGTACTCTTATCTTTGCATATTTAGTCACTGCTTGATTTCTGAGCACGTGAAGAGGTGTAGATATCTTCTTAAGTCTGTATCTGTAGCAGCAGTTCTGCCGTCATTCACACTCAATCATTCAAATGAACAGCAGGGCTTATTGTGTGGACACAATGCAGAACACAAGGGCAGTCACCACCACATAATTAGCAAGTACCACCACATTCCAGCAGCTTGACACTGATCAAATGTCTTAGACAAGTTAGTCTCATCAAAGTCAAATTTGCTTTGACTGCTAATCAGTATGTGATGAAGTTCCTGGAGATACAATTGTTCATACTCCTTTCACATGTAACAAAAATTTTCTAAGAATAATATCATCTTCAGCTATCGAGGAAAATGTAAATAAATGCCCCAATACCCATACCCCATCCTCATTCCATCCAAGCCCTACTAGTTGAAAAGAAAGAAAGAAGAAACCTCTGACAACTAAAAATTAGTGGCCAAACCACAGCTATGCATCATTATAATGTCAAAATATATACGGCAACTGTAAGCATGCAACAATTAAAGAATTGTTATTATATGATGGTAAACTTATCCAATGAAATGTGCAACTTTGAAAAAGGATGGTTACAGAGTCTATGTTAATGGTAACATTAAAAAAATACACTTTTCAATTTAAATCTAGGGGCTTGTGGATGGCCCAGTTGGTTAAGCATCTGATTTCAGCTAAGGTAATGATCTCATGATTCCTGAGTTCGAGCCCAGTGTCAGGCTCTGTGCTAACAGCTCAGAGCCTGGAGCCTGCTTCAGATTCTGTCTCTTTGTCTCTCTTTCTCTCCCTGTCCCTCCCCTGCTCACATTTTGTCTCTCTCTCTCACACACAAAAATACAGATTAATAAATATTTTTAAATAAATAAATTTAAACCTAAATTTTAAATTACACCTTAATATTTATTCAAAGATATTTAGCAATTACATAAATCTATTACATAAATCTCCTGAATCTATGGCCCACAAAGTACGTTCAAAAGAATATTCCAGGACCACAAAAGGAAATTCTAAACAGCCAGAGATTTTCATTTGTATACCACGAACATAATTACTAGAACACATAGTTCACCACAATAATTTTTACTATTACACTATTGTCTTCCATCAGTTTCCCTGATGCACTTCAGCAGTTCTCCCAGCATCCTACGGTCCTTGCTTAGGTCCATGTGTCCTTTTTCTGACCCAACCTCCTTTCTGTTTCTGAATCATACTACCTTTTGAGAATATACCTGGTAAATAACTCCCCCATCAGAAGGTAAAGAAGAAAAGAACTTAAGGGAAGGCCCAAATTATTTTTAATGAATGGAGAAGAAAGGTAACTTTTGGATAAAAATTACATAAATTTTCTCCCCCAGCCCGACAAACTTAAAACTATGTGAATATTTATTAGCCACCAAAATAGGCTAAATTATAAGCACCTGTAGGGAAAGAATGGTGTCTTTGAATCCTTTTGATACTAAGTCCCTTTACAAAGCAATAAGAGTTTTGTTAATTAAACTTAAGATGGTATACAAAAACTGTTCAAAAAGATGTTATTGTAAATCTATTAAAATGTTAAGATTGTAAAGAAAATAAATGGCAACTTATAAAAGTGTACAACTTTAACATATAGTTTTAAATGGCATTGGATGGAGATTTATTTAGAAAGCAATATATTTAAAGATGAATGCTACCTTATTTCTGTCAATAACTGTCAAGTTACTTTGCTTGAACACAGAAATTGTAGTTGTAATTCATGAGGTCTTATTTCTGCACTTGTCACATTGAGAGATTTGCACTTTAATGGTATTATACTATCTTGAAAGTAATAGACCTTGCCGTTCATTTTGACTATGAATTTAAGTATGATTTCTGTTCTTCTGTTGCTACTTTAATTTTGTCCAGCTGTGCAATACCTAACATCTTAAAAAGAGAGCCAGTCAAGTCACAGGATTATAACATAATAAGAAGAAAAGAAAATAAAAGGCCCAGAAAGAAAAGAAAACCTATGTATTTTAAAGGAAGCCAATAGCAAAGTACACAGGTAGCAAACTAGATAGGTAGTTTTCAACAGCAAGTAAATGAAGACTTCACCCAAATCATCCAAGAAGCATTAAAAAGATTTACAGTCTCTCCCCCATTTTTGCCCCTTCAGGTTTATTAGACCCAATTGCAGGTGTGAGTTGGAATCCATTGTTTTTTGTTGTTGTTGTTGTTGTTGTTTGTTTTGTTTTCATTTTTCTAACCTCACTCTTTGGAGCACATTGCTGTTGAAAATCAGTTGATAAAGGAATGCTTATTAGAATATGTAAAGCAAGAATGTGCATTTATGACAACAGGTTTAATTTTGTTTCTTGTAATCATAGTGTGCCATAAATTGTCCTTATGTGACAAACACTTTCCATTATCCAGAATGATGGGGGAAAACATAGGTTTTCTATGAATTATTCAGAGTTAGTTTTATATAAAATCATAGGCAATATGGGAAGGTTTAAACACTTGTTCACTAATATTCAAAATACTGGTATAAGAGAAAAGCCTTCTCATCTGTAGTAACTTTAAGCTTAAATCTTCTCTATTAGTTCTGTCAGTCCTTAAACTAGATTAAGTTTCTACTTTAAAATAAACGTTAACAACAAACAACAACAAATGCTTTGTGATTCCTGACTTTCATCCCTGACTTGCTCCTCCTTTGATTAATGAGATTCTTGGAAGAGCAACTACACTTATAGGATCAATACCCTCATTTGCAATTTAGCCACCATGAATAACTAACTAATACTTGTTCAATATCCTGGCCTCTGAAAACTAGTTTCCACTCTAGTCACTTAATTAAAATTGCTCTCATCAGTGTTAAGTAAAAACATTTTTTTCAGTCCTCAGTCTGATCTATGTTTTAGACTTGGCAATACAAAATCCCTTCTTTAAGATATTTCTTTCTCCTAGACTTCCGCACATTTTCTCCTTGGATACTTTTCAAACTCTTGAATATTATTACTTTCACTTTGTATTTTAAAGTTAATACTTTAAAGGTTCCTATATGAAGACCTCACCCATCTCCCCTTAAATACTTTACCTCAACAACTTATTGTATTAGCAATACCTGTAACTAAAACTTCCAGATTTATCATCCAAACCTTCTCAATCTTCTGAAATCTTGTGTCAAATTTCTAACTCCTTCCTGGAGATTTGCGACTTGTTATGTTCCATGTATGTCAGACTCGAACTTTCACATCTAAAGTTTTCACCCGACAGGGCAACATATAATTTCTCCTCCAATACTGGTCTCAATTAATATCACCTCTCTTAAACTTGATCAAGAAACTGGATTCCTCCTGGACTTCTTTTAACACTTTAAGTGTTAACTCCGTATCTTTTATTTTCCTGGCATGGGTTCTGATGAGGTAACTACTGCAATTCTATTTTTGTTTGTTTGTTTTTGTTTTTTGTTTGTTTGTTTGTTTGTTTTCCTCCAGATGTAAGAGATTTTCTTTCCCTGGATTCTTTTAAGCTTTTTTCTCTGTCTTTGGCTTTCTGCACCTTTAATATGGTCTGTATAGGTACAGATTTCTTATACTTCTTGCTTGGAATCCTCGAACTTCATGAGTCTGTGGTTTGATGTCTGCTATTCATCTTGAAAAGGTTTTAAACATTCCTTCTGCTCCATTTCTCTCTCTTCTATTTCTCCAATTACACACATATTATGCATTGAAACTATCTCAGAGCTATCAGTCATTGTTACTTCGTTTCCATTCCTTTCTCTCTTTGTGTTTCATTTGACATATCTTCAAGCTCACTAATTCCTTCCTAAGCAGTGTCTAATCCACTAATGAGCCAAGCAAAGACATTTTTCATTTATGTCAATTTCTAGTATTTCATTTTGCTTTTCATAGTTTCCATTTTTTTTTTGTTTGTTTGTTTACATTCCCCATTTGTTCTTGCATGGTGTTTTTTTTTTTTCTCATTAAAGTCCTTAACATATTAATTGGAATTATTTTAAATTCCCTGTATGACAATTTCATAACCTGTGTTTGTGTGAATTAAGTTCTGCTGCTTGCTTTGTTTCTTCTCCTTCTGCTCCTTCTTCTTTTTCTCTCTCTCTTAGTATGTGTTGTAATTTTTTTGAAAGCTGAAGGTGACATATTTGGTAATAATAACTAAGGTACATAGTGTGAGTTTTTATGGTAATCTTGCTAAAAGTTGGGCTGTGTTTAATATTTGTGATAGCTATAGGTTTCAGAAGCCTCAAATTCCTTGACTGTCCTTACTTGTGTCTCCTCTGTTGTCTATTCTATTAGCTACCCTAAGAACACCTTCTAATAGAGTCTGTCCCTTGCAGTTCTTTCAGCTAAAATCCACTGTATACTGGAAAACTGGGGAGACAATAATAAGGATTTGTGTTGGGGGGGCAATATTCTATAATCTTATGATTAAATATCAGTCTTTTAGAGCCTGTGTCTCTGGGATGACTGTGACTTTCACAAGTCTTTCTTAGCTTTATTCTCCCTCCTCAGATGAGACAGGAAGGGTAGAGAGGGCTGGAATTGGTTAAATCTCCTTCACTCTCCCAGGGGACAGAAAGCTTTTGCCTGGAGGACATGCCTTTGTTATGGAAAATGCTTTGAGCATACATATTTCAGAGTTACTTTTATGCCTCTCTGCCAAAACATAAGGGGATTTTATTTTGGTTCTTCATTATGAGAATCTGATGGAAATTTGGCGGTAATATTCATTCAAGTGTGGGTCTCCCCGTTAAGAATGTGGTCCCTGGGAGTTTCCGACTGTGGGAGTAGTCTACACAGTTTCCAGCAATTCATTAAAATTACCATTTAAGTGTTCCTACCAGTATATGGCTTTAGTAGCTTCTGTTCCATGTAAATTGATTTCCAGCAGTGATTCCCTATATTTACCTGGGGTGGTAATTTGCTCTGTGGCCTTCTGTCTTATTTCTTTGATAAGTCCAAGAAAGTTGTTTTTCAGTTTGTTCAGTTTTCATTGCTGTTGTAAAAAATAAAAGTGCTTACAAAAAAAATAAAAGAGCTTACAAGCTCTTTTCCTGTTGGGACTGAAACCAGAAGTTCCTACTCGTGACTTATCTTCTCACATCCCAAAATCAACTGACTTCATCATTTCTTTAATTCAGTCTCTTTTTTCATTTCAATTCCTATCACCGTTGCTTTAATTCAGGCCTTTATATCTGGAATTCTTATGTCTCAGAACTGCACTCCTAGCCTTTGTTTCAACATGAAGGAAGAGAACCTTAATCAAATTTTTTATGTATATTTATTTCCCTAATTCATGTAAGATCTTGGGAGGATAGAAACCATATTTTTTCTTTGTACACCACAAATCATCTAGACCAGTGGCTTTCACAGAGGAGGAATTTTGTAAATATCAATTAAATGAACGGATGGATGGGCAAGGCATCTACTATCCTATGTACTGTTAGTGCTGTTTTAGTAGACAAAAATTAGGCTGAAATTTGAACTTAAAATTGACTTTGATTTTCATAGATTAGCCCAGAAATTCTTTGAGAAGATATTTTGCCCACAAATATATTCCATTAAAGATGCCAGTAGTTGCCTCCTGGTGGTATTCCAATTAACAATTCAATGAAGGCAGGACAGGAAATGTGCTATATAATCAGGACTCTGGAGATATAGATATTTAATCCTGGACAATTCATCCCTTAATGCTCAAGAAAACATTTATCAGGAATAATTTTACTGCCTTTCACAGCACTAAAGCCATCTAGAAGAATATTTTATAATAGGAATGTTCTTTCTCTTATTTTTGCCATATCTGGCATTTAACACATCACTTCGGTTTTCACCAATCTTTTCAATATGATTTCAAGTTTTTGTAAGGTACATCACAATCATTATTCTATCTTTCATAAGTAAATTGGAACAGAAAATAGAGAGAAAAGATAAGTGACTTGCTCAAGGCAAGCACAAAGTTATCAAAAGAGCTAAAACAAAACACTGTCAAATATTTCAAACAAAAGCCACAACTTCATACTTACAGACAATAGCTATAGAAAACTCATTAAAGTGTAGTCATTTTTATTTTTCCTGATATCTAAAGCCAAGATTGCCCAGTACATATAAAGATATATATTTTTTTAATGAACGCAGAATAGAATTCTACAAAACCCCTATTGTTTTTAGCCTCATAAAGAAAGCAAATAGTGTAACTAATACTATTATTTCATATTTTATCAGAAAAAATCATGTAACTTTAACTTCTAAAATAAGGGAAAACTCCCAGGGTGCCTGGGTGTCTCAGTCGGTTGAGCATAGACTTCAGCTCAGGTCATGATCTTGCAGTTCATGGGTTCAAGCCCTGCGTTGGGCTCTGTGCTGACATCTCAGAGCCTGGAGTCGGCTTCAGATTCTTTGTCTCCCTCTCTCTTCTTCTCCCCTGCTCACACTCTATCTCTCTCTCAAAAATAAATAAACAATTTAAAAATAATAATAAAAAAATAAAATAAGGGAAGCCTGCCTACTTAATTCCATGGGCATTATATCCATCATTTCATTAGATGTGATTTTACAGAAATCCTATGAATTAGGTAATATTACTGAGATTTTACAGGAGAGCAGAGTGGCTCAGAGAAACCCCCACATCCAAGATTCCACAGTCATACATATATCACAAAGGAGGTTTTGGCACCCCATCTTTGCTGAATGACTAATTTCTGAGCTGAGACTAATACCTGGTTCTATAGATAATAAACAGTGTTATGATGAATACTCTTTCTATTCTAGATTCCAAAGTTCAGGATCTCTTGAAGATCACACATATTTAGAAAGAGTGATTCTTAAGTGAATTGAGGTTATCCTTACAAAGTATTTCAATGATATAACAAGGGAGTGCTCCAAGACAGATGTGTCTTGCTTACAAAGCCTCTATAAATTCAACATTATTTTAGGAGAATCACTTGAATGAATATCAACGCCATGTAGAAGCCTAATGTCCTTTGACACTTTTCCTTTTAGATACAGTTAAGTGGATGGAAAAATTCCTTCCTCCATTGTTTCCATTTTCAATTTTTGAATAAATCATGTCCTGTTGGATAATCCAAGTCTCCTTAACCCCCAGTACCCATCTGACATTGATCAGGGGAAGTTTTCAGATTTCCCTAGGGCATGTAGCCTACAAATACAATAAAAGCAAATGACTATATTTGTCATTTGATATAAATCTCAGCATTTTGCTTGAATTATTAGGAACAAAGGGAATGGAGGTTTTTAGACTTTATTTCAAAGACAAGTTTTTAGCTGGGATATGACATTTAGTAGGTATATAACATATTTGCATAAGGCTAAAAGAACGGTTAGGGATATAAGGGAGAGGATAGAGTTATAAGAGAGACAGTGAGGATGTCAATTAGGAGTCTGCTACAATGCTAGAGGAAAAAGATAATAGCATATTTAACTAAACTGGTAATAGTGGACCTGAATTACAAATTTGTCCTAAGTCTTCTATAAAAATGATCAACTACAATCTGAAATAACTTTTACCAAGTATTAATGCACTTGATTTTAAAAATATATAATTGTAGGGGCTCAGTTGGATAAGGATCTGACTTCACCTTGTATCATGATCTCATGGCTCATGAGTTCAAGCCCTGCATCTGGCTCTGTGTGGACAGCTCAGGACCGGGAGCCTGCTTCGGATTCTGTGTCTCCCTCTTTCTCTGCCTCTCCCCCGCTCAAGCTCTCTCACTCTCTCTCTCTCTCTCTCAAAAATGAATAAACATTTAAAAAATACATAATTGCAAATTAATTCACTGTGGTTTAATAGTTTTCAAAAGTTTTCGAAGTTTTCAAAACCCTATGTCTTAAGGGGACAGGAATCTTGAGGCATGGCAGGGCTCCCTCTAGCGTAAATGTGATAACCCACACGAAGTTCACTGGTTTCCTTGTACAAGAGTGTTCCCTTTCCAAACCTAAGACAGAATATAGGAAACAGCATGTAATTCCTGGGGCATTGGTTTTGGAAATAACATATGTTTTGTTTTGTTTTTGTTTGTGGGTTGGTTTGGTTTCTGTTTCCACAACAATGCAGTTCCCACAATATACTGACATTTAATGGAGAATTTGATTACAATACATTTTGCTTCTTAGATATTTCTACAGCAAGGCTTATTTAAGTCATCCAACAAGCGATACATGTATCCATGCACTCATGCACATCCTACTTTCAAACTGATTTTCTACAATGTATTTTTCAAATGCTTGGATTGTGTTTCTTCCTATTGGGGAATTTAGGACTACAGAGATACAATAAAAATCTTGTCCCTATCATAGTCTTCCAATTGCCAGTAGTGTGTAAAATACAGATTCAACAAATTAACTTTTGCTGGAGCTGAATTTTCTACTTCCGACAGTAGTAATTTTAGGCAGAACAGTGTTCAAGATAATATAATTTGAGTTATACTGTTAATAGGCAAAAATGATGCTTATATTTTAGAGAAAACTAATGAAAATAGTCTAATAAATGTATTCAATCATGAGATAGTGGACTGTCTTCTTTTTTCAGCCAAGATATTAAACCAAGAGAATAAGAAAACATTTAAAGTAAAGGAGAACTATTACTAAAGAAGCAGCTAATATTTATTTTGCTTTAATTGTAAATCAGGCACTTTGGATACATCGTCTCATTTAACCCTTACAATAACCCTAAGTTAAGAACTTGTATTATTGTGATTAAACATTGAGAAACTAATGCTTTAAACGTGTAAATCATGTAATCAGTCTTCTAGAATACCCTCTAATACTGTTAGGTGTGTTTGGCTCAAAGTCTTGATATTTCAGTATGTTGCTATAAAACATCTACAATATGCCCAGTAGTCTTAGGTGTTTTAAACACATTTTAGTTAGTATAACAATTCGGAGAAGATATTAATATCTACATTGAGAAGATAAGAAAACTGAAACCCAGAGGGTATTAAATACATCTATCAATGCCACACACTAAAGTATTGGGCAAAAATAAGTATGGACTTTTCATTTGGACCTATCCATTTTGATATCAAAGCAACTATCCTGGCTCCAGATTATCCAAGATGAATAAAAGAAATACTGACAAATTATCAGGAGACAACTTGGTACAGGAAGGGGTTTAGCAAGTGCTAAGAATGAGGTCTTAGAGTGCAACAGGTTATGTGTAGAGTTATTTTTAAGGTGTAGGTTATGTGTGGAAGTATTTTTTTTTTTAAATTAATGTTTTATTTATTTCTGAGAGAGGGAGAGAGAGAATGCGTGAGAAAGAGAGACAGTGTGAGCAGGGGAGGGTCAGAGAGAGAGGGAGATACAGAATCTGAAACAGGCTCCAGGCTCTGAGCAAGCTGTCAGGACAGAGCCCGACGCAGGGCTCGAACCCACAAACCGTAAGATCATGACCTGAGCTGAAGTCGGATGCTTAACCAACGGGAGCCACCCAGGTGCCCCAGTGTGCCGAGGTATTTTTTAAGGTGTCTATTATGGCAGAGATTTATTGATTGGTTAACCCATTCATATTTTTTTCAGCAAATGCTTTTTAAGTGCCTACCCTGTGCTAGACATTGAGAAGGGAGTGCTCAAAGAAATAAACTTCCAGTTGAGAACTGAGAGGTTAAGTTACCTAGGCTTACTGGGTAGGTGGGGGGTGCGGCAAAATGAAGAAACAGAAATCTGTGAGGTACTTGGATAATACTTAAAAATTAAAAGACTTTGCCATTTTCTAGCTGTTTGACCTTCCGGAAACTCTTTAACATGTTAGTTCCTTAGTACACAAAAAATGAGAAAAATAGTGCTGCTTAATTTATATGGTTGCTGTAAACATTAAAATGACGGTGAAGACTAATATGTGTTAATACATATAAATCATCTAGAAGGACTGCTTGACTTCTAAGTACTCAATAAATATTAGTGTTAGGCATTTGATAAATGCTAGGTGTTATGGTGATGAGTCATGTTTCCTATTAGCATTAAAGCACATTCCCAAAATTTATTAGGGGTACAGCTAACTCTTAACAGGTCTTACTAATCGGATCTACTAACTGGAGCAAGTCTTTTTCAAACATGGGATTTCTGTTCAAAACAGGATCAAATGGAGCTCGGAAGATTTTCTTAAAATTCTTACTTAATTTTCTATGAACTTTGAGATAACTTTCAAGAAATTCAGCCCTCTTAGTAAGACTGACCTGCAACATTCTTATTTACAGCAGCATGTCTCTTGTGCCTTAAAAACTATATGGCGATCCACCATCTTTGTCAAAAATATGAGTGCTGGGAAAATTCTAAGGACTTAGAATAGAAAACCTATCTCCTCTATTTGAGAAGAATCGAACTGGGATTGAAAAGGAAAATCGTTGGGGCACCTGGGTGGCTCAGTCGGTTAAGCGTCCTACTTCAGCTCAGGTCATGATCTCACGGTTTGTGGGTTTAAGCCCCGCGTTGGACTCTGTGCTGACAGCTCAGAGCCTGGAGCCTTCTTCAGATTCTGTGTCCCCTTCTCTCTCTGATCCACCTCTACTCCTGCTGTCTCTCATGCTATCTCTCTCTTACACTCCGAAATAAATAAAAAAAAAAAAAAGAGAAATTGTTTTACTTCACACAGTACAATATTTTAAATTGTATTAAAATTATTTAAAACACATTTACTATAAGTAGCACTTTTGACATTTCAGAATGCACTGCTCTAGCTTAATCCCCACATTTTACACATGAATAAACCAAATTAGCTGCTGTGTAAATTACTTTCTAAAGACCATGCAGCCACATAATGTTGGAGTCTGTACCAAAAGCCTTTCTCCTGACTGTTGTTCAAGCTGGAACCAATTCATTGTCACATACATTGTAACTGGCCACCACAGTTACAGCTAATCCCAGATTAGGAGACAATTTACCCAGGGAGAGGTTCACTACACCTATACTTACAAAGGTCAGCTTTAAAACATCTGTTTTATAAAGAAAAATAGTCTACAGAGAATATCCAACCTCACCTTTAATAAAAAAAATAACAATGAAATATTAGCTAAAAATTTGTAAATGAAAATAGCAATTTTAAATATTAATTCCATAAATTAAAATGTGCTTACCCTTCAGTTACCCCATTATAAAGACTCCATATTAATTTTGAGCTGTATATATTTCTAATTAACTTCTTAAGGCAGGAATCCACATGTGTGTCATAGTAGTGATAAGCTTCAGAACGGAAACTGCTATATTTTTAAAACATCAAACTATGATGACTATAGAATAAACCACATTCTCCTTAAAAATATGTTTTATTATTCACATTTGTAGTTCAGAAATTGTCTGTCCATGTACTATACTTCACAACCTTATCTCTTTAACAGTAAAGTTACTTCCAGACAATAGGTCTACATTGCTGAACTATTTGTAATGAAACAGAATAATAATTCTTTGTTGTTTCATTGGGCACGTCATACATTTGGAGAAGAGTTAACAAAAAATTGTTATTATTTTTTGAAATGTTGAGCAGAAAGTCTACCTCTCTCTGGAGAGGAACCAGGCTGTGTTTTAATCCCTTGATCTCAAGTACTCAATTCATCATTCTCATATGATCTCTAGAAAAAAAATATGGAGTAGGTTCATTCAATTTTAGTCTTCAAGGTGCTGAAGAGTTATTATTAAACAATGAATCATTTTTCTTTTGTTAAATCAATGATAGGAGGACTCAAATAAAAAAGTATCTTGCCAATAAGTAATCCGGCAGTGTTTAGATGCTACGCATTTCACGTAAAGCAGTGATCAGCAATTTGTAATTTTTAACTTAAATCCAATCCACAAAGCCTTCTTTGATTCTGTAATAGTTGTACAGTTTTCAGGCTGAGAATACTCTTACATACAGGTCCTATCAATGGACTTTTCAGAATAAGAGTAGTTGAGATTAATGAGCTTATTATAATTCATTAGAAAGTGCTATGTGGATGACTGCCTACTTTAATTAGTTTTATTACTGTAGGAAATTGTTTTATATGCCAGGCTCATCGCCAAGCATGCCTGGAAAACATTAGAGCAGTAATCAGACTTGATTTGAGGTACCTTTCATTAGGCAGTATGGCTAATGGCACTTATAATGAACAAGGAGGGCATTAAAAAGACGGACATGACAACATCTAGCAAAAAGGAATTTATCAGATCAACTATTTTTGTGAAGCAGAATGCAAAGTATACTACTTCAAAATACTGTTGTGGCATACAGAGTGCAAGATTCATAATTATGGCAAAAGATTTAAGTATCTCAGGTTCATCTAAGAAATCTCAATGTAAATTTTCTGATTCATATATTATCATGAAAATGTTATTAATCAGACATTGTCACAAAATAATCTTTCAAATGATATTTCTTAACCATCACCACTCCAAGGAATAATACACCTATCACTCTGAGCAAATAAAAAAAAATCAAGTCACAATCTGAAAGAAGCAAATCCACACCAACCATGAGATCATGACCTAGGGTGAAATTGGGTCAGACACTTAACTGACTGAGACTCCCAAAAATATTATATTTTAATGTTGTAAAAAATGTTTTACCTACTTTTGAAACTAATCTTATAAACATTTCACATTTAAGATTTTGGCCTTCTATAAATATTAAAAGTTATACCTTATAAACTAACTAGAACATAAAGAAAATATTATTTACCCCTATGTGGTCTCACCCCTAAGACATTTATACCATTTATAATTTACTAATTTCATTTTACCATATTTTGGTAAAAAGTGTTTAGGAAGCACAATTCTCATTTCACTGATAAAGAAATAAACATTATTACATTTTTACATATTTTGAGAGAATGTCAAAGTTTCTGACTATCCAATTTAACCTTTAATTTTGAGTACATTATTTCAATATTTAGAATTATTCCTCCAAATGTGAGCTATATACTCCAGATATTCTAATTTCTCATCTGCTATTAAAGAAATGATGTTATCATGATTTCAGGCAGGGAACTGCAATTTCTAGCCCCTCCTCTAATATATTTTGTATTTACTAGAAATATTCTAATCACAAAGCATTATAGTTCAATAAGCTATCAATAAGCAGCAAATGCAAAAAATACCAGAAACTGTTCTTCCATCCAATATAGATATGTCAGATAAAAATTGATCTATGTCAGATAAAGTCTATCTTTAAAAACACTGTGAATAAGGTGGAACTGTATCCACCTGTTCCTGAGTGGTCTTATTAAAACAACAAGGAAACCTAACCATCAACCCTAACAATAACAGACACAAAATGTACATCAGATCTATATCCTAGCAAGCAATTTTAGTGTCTTAAAAAAAGTTGCCAAAGTTTACCAGTAGTTTTAAAAATTACATGGTAAATATTCTGATTTCCTTTTCTATAACATTGATTCAGCATACAAGTCTGCCATCTGTCGCTTTCATTAAAGGCAAAAAGTTTCATAAAATTAAATAATGTATATCCTGAAAATTCAGATCACTAGTATGAGAAATGTTTGTCCATTGTGTATTCACTTAAAAAAAGATTACTCCTTCTGGATTACATTTCATTTTGTTTGCAGTAGGGCTTGCTGATTAGTGAGTATGGTGAATATAAAAACTTGGGAGGAAAAAGAATATTTTTCTTTTTGGGTCATAAAAGGAAAGGATCTTCACAAGAAAAGACATTTAATAGATAAAATCATTTTTTAACACAACAAAAAACAGCACCTACTTTTCTTTAAGAGGAAATCAATTTTAACAGACAAGTCTCAGTAATTCTGCCAGGATGTTCTTGAGATTAGAGAATGATTTGAGGCCTCATTTTATCTGCTACACCACAACTCAAATGCTTGAAAACTACAATAACTTGAGCCCAAGCATAGAAACATTTTCAAGTAAAAAGCAGTCTGGTGATTGATTAACTGATCTGCCATTAAAAAAAAAAAAGTATAACTCCTTCTCATTTTTCCAAATGAGAGTGAAATATTTTCATTTTGTTCCAGTGGTGAGAATAAGTTCCTTCAGACATTTTCTATGAGAATCTTTGTTTATTAGCAGATACAAGTCAACAATGAATAATAAACATATATTTGGTAAGTCAATCATCATCTATTAAAAACTGGTCTTAATTTTGGTAATAAATTGCAATTAATATGAAGTTTGCTGTATGTATTTCTTACATTGTATATATGTATATACATATACATATGAATATGTATATATATTCACACATTTATATATCTCACAACTTCCTTTTCCATTTTTCTATCGATGGACACTTAAATTGCTTTCATATCTTGTATACAATGCTGCAATAAACATAGGGCTGCATAATCCTTCCAAATTAGTGGTTTTTTTCTTTGGGTAAATAATAGAAGACAAAGGAAGACATTACATAATGATCAGTCCAACAAGATTGATGTACTAATCACAGAGATATGAAACTGGAAATAAATCACAAGGAAAAAAAAACAGGAAAAAGCACAAATATGTGGAGGCTAAACCATATAAAACAAAACAATTAACAAGGCAATCAAAGAAGAAATTAAAGAGAAAATACAGAGAGACAAATGATAATGAAAACCCAACTGTGCAAAATATCTGGGGCACAAAGAAAGCAGATCTAAGAGGGAATACATAGGGATACAGACTTAAGAAACAAGAAAAAAAGCTCAAACAGACAATCTAACCTTAAATCTAAAGTAACTAGAAAAAGAAGAACAAAAAAAGCCTAAGGTGAGTAGAAGGAAGGAAATAATGAAGATTAAAGCTGAAATAAATGATGCAGACTAAATATCAATAGAAAAAAATTCATTGATAGCAAGAGCTAGTTCTTTGAAAAGGTAAACAAAATTGACAAACCTTAGCCAAACTCACTAGGAAAAAAAGAAAAAAAAAAGAAGAAAGAAAGTACCCAAACAAAATTAGAAATGAGAGAGAGATAATAACTGATGCTACAGAAATATAAAAGATTCTAAGAGAATGCTACCAAATATTATATGCCAACAAATTGGATGGACAACTTAGAACTAGAAGAAAAAGATAAATTCATAAAAACACACAATCTTCCAAAATTGAATTTGGAAGAAATAGAAAATCTAAAGAGACTGATGATTAGTAATGGAATTTGAAGTTGTAATAAAAAAACTATGAAAAGTCCAGAACCAGATGGATTCACAGGTGAATTCTGTCAAATATTTAAACAAGAGTTAATACTTATTCTCTACTTCTTTGTTTCTTATTGTATGACATTTTCTCAAAACAATAATTTTATTTGGCAAAAAGATTTTAACACTATATCTCTTTCTAGTTGGAAGGGAAAGAAAGTATAAGATGAGCAAATAATAGATTTTAATTTTTACAAAATCAACTATAAATTTGTATAATGGTATAAGTTGGTAAATGAAAAACATATTTTCATTTAAGAACACCCATTTCTGCATAAAAATTTGATTATTCAATGTTACTTAAAGGAAAATAGTGGGGGGGAGGGGGGATGGGCATGGAGGAGGACACTTGTGGGGATGAGCACTGAGTGTTATGTGGAAACTAATTTGACAATAAACTATTTGTAAAAAAAAAAAAATTTAATTCTTTGAACATTGGATGACAAATTTAATAAATCAAACTAATAGGCTTAGATATTTATAACATATAACATATGTTATAAATAAGCAAGTATCATTAGACACGAAAAAAATTCATATTTTCATTATAATGAAGAGATTTTATCTTAAAGGTAAGAACGTCATGGACTGAATGGTTGTATTGCCTCCAAATTCATATGTTGAAGCCCTAACCACAAATATGACGGTATTTGTAGGTAGAACCTCCAAAATTAGGAGCCCTAATGAGGGTTGGATGAGGTCATGAGGATGGGACCCTCAACTCAAGATGGTATTAGTGTCTTTCCAAGAAGCAGAGAACCCCTCCCCACACACATACTACCTATATGTGCACACATGTGTGTACTTTCTTTCTCCCTCCCTGTTTCTCCATCCCTTTCTTACACCCTCGCTCCCTCTCTACCTGCCATGTGAGAACACAATGAGGCTCTCTGCAAGTCAGAAAAAGACCCTCACAAGGAACCAAATTTGTTGGCACCTTGCTCTTGGATTTCCTAGCCTCCAAAATTAAGACATAAGTATCTGTTGTTTAAGCCACTTAGTATGTGGTATTTAGTTACAACAGCCCCAGCTAAGACAAAAACCAACAGGAATGATAGGATAATTTATGTAAATATTACCAGCATATAATCAGCTTAAAATTATAGCTATATAAAAGGTTGAGTAACCAACAAGGCACTAAAAATGTCATAGCTATATTTATGATAGCAAAAGTAGTCCCACAAAAAAAAATAAGTTTTGTGTTTGCAGGATATTCATAAGGTTCTGAATGGATTTTCTAAAAAACCAAATTCCTGCCACTAGCATTTTTTTTCTTTTGAAACAAATGAAAAATATCAAAACTGCTATTTCCCTAACGTAAGTGATAGATTTCATTTGCATTATTATTCAGATGACTTGTTCAATTCAGGCTTTTAGTAAACAATTGAGCAAAAAAGTTCATTTGACTATATCAAAAACTTGATTTCTTTGTCACTGCATGTGGTTTTTGAGTGTGTACATGTGTGAAAAACAAAAAAAAAAGACAGCATGTGAGTGAGAAAAAGTGAAATACCTGAGTATGAGAGGAAAAGAGAGAGCATCAGTGAAAGAGATTTGGAGAAGAGGAGTAGTAGAGGAGGAGAGAATGAGACAAAGATAAAGAAGACAGTGACTGGTCTAGTTAATTAGGTAACCACCTAGCATACTAAAGGATAACACCTAAATAATAATTAATATAAGGAATGTAACATGTTTTGATGTATTCCCCTAACATTTGAAGATAATATTAAAATATTGAAGATTTTGTTTGATAACTCATTCTTTGATATATATCTTATTGTTGAAATATTGATCTAAATAACCCATGACCAGTCTAAATATGGTAATTTTTGTTTTTGAGACCGAGAGAGAGAGTGTGTGTGCACAAGCATGGGAGTTGGGGGGTAAGGGGCAAAGGGAGAGAGAGAATCTTAAGCAGACTCCATACTCAGCATGAAGCCCAATAGGTGGCTCGATCCCATGACCTGGGATCATGCCCCAAGCTAAATAAAAGAGTTGGACACAGTGGACAACCACCCTAGTACCTTAAAGGTAATTCTTATATCCTCTACTTTTTCTTCTTTTAATTGCAGTTTTTAATTTTCAACTCTCAGATATGGTAGCAAACATTTATTGAGTGCTGTATTAAATATCTGTAACTGTGTAACAAGTTAAATAGAACAAATATCTGTCATCTTAGGAATTTGGGTGTCGCTTGGCTGAGTGTTGTTGCTTAGGACTCTTGAGGTTGTAATCAAAATGTAAGCCAGGGCTGTAGCCTTCTCCAGTATTGCCTGACTGAAGATGAAAGATCATTTAACAAGCTCACTCACATTGGTGCCCTCCTAGATCTCTGTCAGGACATGGATGCCCTCTCCTGGGCAAGTGATCCAAGGGAGAGTGAAAAAGAGCATCTGAGAAAGCTAACCTGCATATGAGTGATCTAATATATCATATAGCTTTGTAAAAAGTATGCTTTTTTTTTTACATTATTCTATTTAATGATACCCACAAAGACATTTATGAACTAGCAGCCTTTTGAGTTTACTAAGTTAGAACGATCATTTGGTTTAGTTCAGCATCATCAAACTGGAATTCAAGTAATCCCTAGGGAGAAAAGAGGTCATCAGCAATTTTCAAAGCAGAAAAACTAATTGTTTAAAACTATAGCATTACTTAGATCATCAAAGAAATGGCAAATTCAAAGTTTACATGCAATCATATTATGATGCTTTCTACTTTTAAAAAAAGAAAGAAAAAGAAAATCAAAGAAAGAACAAACAAAAAGATATGGTCTGCATTGCATTTTGCTTTTTCTGGAATTGTGAATGGTTCCACTATGGATAAATTATTTTCAGATTAGTTTATTGTACTGTACCTTAAATATATACGGAGTATATTGAATATTATAGGAACAGAGAAAAGCAGAAAAATGAATCTGGTGCATAACATATTCTTGTAAAAATCCTCCTGTGAAATCAGTCCAGAAAGCTCTATAGAGCAAATATGGTAACATTAAGATAATGACTATTATATGTATTTTTAAAAATTTGAATGATGCCCAGAGCATCTATTCTAGACACCATTTTCTAGTCAGATAAAACAGCACTTACTCAGTAGTAGAATCACATTTGGTAGGTAATTATTCTTAAGTTGAAGTGAGAGCTAAGGTAGTGATAAATTGTTCTGGCTCTCCTAAATTACACAGGATAGATCACATCACATATATGCCCTAATGCACAAAACCTAAGGGTACTTAAACCTCATAAATGTTTTATATATTTACACTGTCCCTACTTCTGTAACAGTGAAGAGAAACTAAATATGAGTTACTGTCAGGATTTGTTAACAGAAGAAATAAATAAATAATAAATAAATAATAAATAATAATAATAAATAATAAACTCCATTAAAATATATATATGTGTGTGTATAAAATTGAGTTTTAAAACTAGGTAGCTTTTCTCACATAATGACAAGATTATTTTGACTATGATTTGTCTCATATTCTTTGTATACACTTTATTGCATATGGTTAGTATATTCAAATAAAAGATAAATTTTTGTTTGAGCATTCACATATTTTACTGTTCTTTACTTAGTTATACCTAGTGTTACTTAATGCGCAAATACCTAAAAATCTGACTTGTAAATTAAAATTTTTGCATAAAGAGCATTTTACATGAACTGAGAAAAGTATGTAAATTAACTTTTAGCAAATCATTTTCATAAATAGAATATCCATCTGCATTAGACTCATCCCCTATGTTCAAAAATGGGTAGGCAGTTTGAGATTGATGTTTCATCTAGATTTTTAGCATACTAAAAGTCCCAAATTTTCAACAATGTTTGTTCTAAAAATTTCAGTCTTGATTCATTTATTAATATATGCATTCCCATTTCTTCTTCCATTGTCTTCAGTGATCCTTCCTGCCTAGCTCCTTGGCTTCAACCACCATCTCTCACAAGAACCTATACAGCTACTGTCCTGAACTACCTATACATATGTCCACAGACAGATCATACTTACGTCCATACTTCTACCTTCTTTCTGCTCAGGATAATCTTTCCCTATTCCATCACAATCTGACTTATTCTTAGAAGTTCAGCTCAAATATTACCCTCTCTGAAGAATCTGGAATCCTTTGGTCTAAATAAGATGCCCCAATTTTGTATTTACTTAAAAATATATTGTAACTCTTATAAATCTATTCTATAATTATAGTTTGGTTTTGTTTTTTTCCTGCTTATTCTTCACTAAACTGTAATTTCCTGGAGAAAAGAAACCATGGTTTAATTAAATTTGCAGCTCTGACTATGGTGTAATGACTGACAAAGAGTAAATATTAAAAACAAAAACAAACAAAAGCATTGTACAAGTAGGAAAAAATGGAAAGGGGATGACACTTCTTCGATATCTGTATCCCAGATCCTAACAGAGTTCAGAGCAATCCTAAACAGGTTTTCAGATATATTTCATAACGCCAAAGTGCTGAAATGATCCTTGGGTAAAATGTCTGTGTGTCAGGTGTTCATAGGTCAAGTAGGTTTAAAGGAAAGTAATATTAGAATGCCTCTCAGGGAAATAGGTAAGAAATTTATCTTTCCTTCTGTTTAAAATCTGCATATGTATGTATTGCTAATAGGTGTATTAGGATTTTATGCAGTAATTAGAATCCTTTAAGAAGACCAAAGGCCATTTAAGAAGCCATTTTTTTTTTTAAACAGGTTTCCCAAAGGACTTGTATAGGTTGTTAAATACTAAGCCAATTTGCGTTTGATATAGCAAGGCCTCTGAGAACATAGGAGAGAGTTAATTAAGTGAGTTAGTGACCTGTTTACTAAGAATCATGTTCCTGATAGGAAGGAAACTTGGACAGAGTCATTTTATAGAGACTATTGAGGCCACAAAGAGTTAACACAATTTTTTCTCTACTATTCATTTTGAAAAAGAAAGGTGTATTGGCCAAGAAAGGAGAATGAGAACAGGGATATACTTTATAGAATAAAGAAAATTTAATTTGGATATACAAAATGATTGGTTGCCTTATTAGGTAGTGAGGCATATATATGGGTTAACAGTATGATATCTTCATTAAAGAATTCAGAAATGACACAGGTCAGCAGAAAGTAGAGTATGAAGTAATACTAATATGCAATTAAAGTGACTTCTTAAGAAATCACAGGTTAGTGATTTTCAACTCATTCTCAACTCATTGAGAAAAATAAAGTTTCCCAAATGGCTTAAATTAAATTACATTTCCCTTATTATTCTTTTAAATGGCTAAATAATAGTTAAAGTTGTACAAGTATTAGAATTAATATTTAAAATTTTACATTTTATTTTAATAAACATTTTAATTGTTAAAGAAAAAAACATTATGGTGTGTTACTCTGCTTTGTCTTCTGTTTAAGCATGATTTGTCATTATGCTCCATGCAGCCCATACTTAGGCACTACTGTGATTAAGTGACAACTGATGTCTCTGTAGCCATAAGGCACCTTAGGCAAATTAATTAGTATTTCCAATATGTTCCCTAAATGCAGCTTTATTAGTGATAATGATGTTTCCACTCCAGGACCAAGTATTGGTTCTTTACCATAGCAGATGAACAGCTTTCTGGATTAGAATTCTACTTAGATTCTATGCATCAAAATTAACCCTGCTAAAAACAAACAGACAAAAAACATAAACCTTGTTTAGAGACATAATCTCTTGAAATACTTCCGATTGGGCTTTTAAATAAATGTGTATTAAGTTCAAGTCTGCCTTCATTGATTATTACAATCTATCTGAAGTGTCAGACGACACAAATCCTAGAAGTATGGTGTGTGCTCTGAAAAAGAATCAGGTGGCAGAAGATGCATATTACAGAAACACCTGATCTGGTGAGTGAGGATAACTTAGTGCAACATTGAAATGTCTGTTTTCTTCATCTGTATCCTAAATATCCTGAAAGGATAATGCTGAGGATAATAGAAAATAATAGGAAAGTGAGAAAACATTTGAGGAATAGCAAGGAAGCGGAGGGTGATTCTTAAAGTAGATAGAGGGAGAGTTATATTGGTCCCATGAACAGGGGAAACTTAATTCTTGTTTCTGGCACCACTTGGATAAGTGGTAAAGACTCAGTAAGGAAGGGCTCTCTTGTTCACTCTTAACCTAAAAGGCTACATTCTAGGAAAATAAGTTTTTATTCTCTTACAACATTTCCTGTGCCTCAAGCAAGATGTAAGACGGGTAAAGCCATGGGACCTTATAAATGATGGCTGAGACAGTGCAAATCTTATATAATGCTATATGAACAGATTACCAGTAACTAGATGGGCTTTTCCAATGGCCATATAATTTGTATAAATTTAGGACATTTGCAAAACTCTGAGGATAGAAAATCCTATGAATAACTGAAGTTATGTCTCCTACAATCATTAAAGGATGGGTACTAGGAGTTAACATTAATTTAATCTAAAGAACATTAAAATAATCACAACGTTGTTCTTGGGTATGTTTGTTTGCTTCATTGTCTCCTATGAATCATGGGGAGCTGCACAAAAAGCATGAGGAGCAAAAACATGACATGTTCTCAACTGTGTAGGATAGTATGCCACTGCTTTACCTCTGACTACCCAACTGACATAACTGTAAGCACCCTATAGCTGGACCTAAACCCCAAGGAAAGTAATAATGTAACCTAGGGAACTCATTGTTGCCAGGGGAAAAAAAGGAATTACAAGAGAAACAACTATAAATTGTAGCTTTTTGTCAAGATAAAACTGTTAGAGAAGTAGATGACAATTTGAACAACAGTAATAAAATTTAAGTAGGCAAAGAATATGCAGGACTTTTATAGTATAAATACTTAAAATTTCTAGTACAAAATGTTAAAAATAGGACTAAAGAACCATGCATGTTCTTGATGAAGAGAAATAGTAAAAATTTTAATTCTCTGTAAATAAATATATAAATCCAATTCAAAGAAATAACATTTGGAATTTAATAGGCACCTGATAAGTATTTTTTTTAACAAGTTGAGAAATAAATGAAGAAAATACAGCTTTTAGCCATCAATGGGAAACTAAAATTTTATGCCTAGAAATTGAATCAATTGATGAATAAATATAATTATGACTTGCTACTTCCAGTCTTCTGGCCTCCTAGTTATCAGATGAGTATGTATAATTTCCAGCTAATTAGTCAACTATCCAAATGTCATGGTCTTCAAGAAAGAAGATTTAAAACAATAATGAATAATGACAAGAATGCACTGCTTCCATCTGTTGCATCTGAAGAAGGGTATTTTTATGACTCAATATCTATGAACATCATCCCAATTTGGAACTGAATTGGAAAGAAATCTAATGTAGAGCTTCCTTAAAAGCAGTGCCTCAACTTTAGGCATCATTAAATAGGAGAATTAAAACAGTGGGCTCACTGGTTTTCCTTCCAGTTCTTTGTAAAAATATCAGATTAGAGAGGAAGTGAATTTTAGAGTCTTGTAAACAATCAAAGTGAGAAGAGATGGCTCCTACCAAGACAAAACACAAAAGCATCAGTCATTTCATAAGAAAGCTGACCAGCATGACCAAGAATAATAAAAAAATGGACAAATACCATATGATTACACTGATTTGTGGACTCTAAGACAAACAATAGAGGAAACCAACAGAAATAGACTCATGAATTCAGAGAACAAATTAGCAGTTGCCAGACAAATGGGGAGGGGTGGTGAAATAGATGAAAGGGATTAAGAAGTACAAACTTCCATTTACAAAATAAATAAGTTAACAGGGATAAAAAGTATACAGCCTAAGGAATATAGTTAATAATATTTTAATAATTTTGTATGGTGACAGGTGGTAACTGCACTTAGTGTAGTGTAATGAATAATGTATGAGTAATGTACATAATTGTTGAATCAATATGTGGTACATCTGAAACTAATATCATTTAGTACGTCAACCATACTTCAATTTTTAAAAAAGTGGGAGGGGGATTAATTAACATGGAAAATATAGGGAATTGTGCTGGGGACTTTCTATGTGTCATTTCCACTTACTTGACAGAATCTTGTAAATTATGTATTATTATTTGTCATTTCATGTGTTCAGATCTTTTCAGCTAATTTTCTTTTCCCTTCCAGTGTCAGTTTAACACCATTTTTTCCCAAGCCTTTCTGATTTGGAAATGAGACGAAGTACTCACTGCCATTTATTCTCATAGTTCTCCGTCATTCTCTGCTGTCATACCAGGAGTATTTGCTGTCTGTATTTGCTAAAATCCAGAATGTTTTTCCTTGTCTGCTTTATTTTTATAGCCTCAGATACAGAACTCATTCATAAGTGAGTCAATACATAAACAAACTTACCTGCAGCCCATAAAAAGAAACAGAACAAGGATTCAACCTTGATCTTTTTCCAAAACCTGTATTTTTAATCACTAGAATATCTTATTCCTTAATGGGATAAAACACTTCCATTTGTTTAGCCTAAATATTTTTCATAAAGTGAAAATCACTAATATTTTTTACTAGTTGGCTATTACCAATAACTTGTTAACAAATCAGGCAAAAAACATGTTCAATATCTTAAATGAATTTGAAATAGTATTATCAAGTTTACTTTTTGTCAATCTTCAAATATTAATAGATAATATTTTAATTTTATAACTATGATAGGAAATGATATAAAAGACCCAAAATGACAAGATTCAATTTACTGAAGAGTGCACATTTTTTTATGATGGGAAAACAGAAATGAGCTCATTATCTGCCCCTACTAGATGTTAATGGTAAGATCTTATTAATAGTAGCATTAATTCACATGTTAAAAAAGAATAAAATTAAGTACAGTCAGCATTCATATTGTAGGTGAACATGATATCTTGAGTGTACTCTAAAAATAATTTATTGGCTGAAATTATAGTCACTTTTCAACCCAGAGTGGTATATATTACTTCATTTACTCATTTGTTCATTATACATCCTGCATGTCTAATTCTAAGTAGCCAATAATGATTACTTAAAAAAGACTATTTTAACTTGGTACTCTTTCTTCATAGTAAAACTAAAGAACTGTATCTATAAAGGTTCTTAGTGGAATATTATATGTCATCTGTAATCTTTCATAATATTAAAATGATAATTTTATTTTTTTTATTTTTTATTTTTATTTATTTTTTATTTATTTATTTCTAGGAGAGAGATAGAGACAGCATGAGCAGGGGAGGGTCAGAGAGAGAGGGAGTCACAGACTGAAACAGGCTCCAGGCTCTGAGCTGGCAGTCAGCACAGAGCCCGACGCGGGGCTCGAACCCACAAACCGCGAGATCATGACCCAAGCGAAAGTAGGACGCTTAACCGACTAAGCCACCCAGGCGCCCCTAAAATGATAATTTTAAAGAAAATTTATATGACATGTAAATAGTTTTATAGCTACTTAACTATATGAGTGTAATTTTAAGTCAAATTTCTTATATTTTGTAAATTTTGTGAAATTAAAACATTTTCTCTTGATTTATTCATCATTGCTTTTTTCCTTTTTTTTTTTTTTTACTAATACACATTTATAGTTATGTGTAGTGGTGGTAGGGAGACTGTTGAAAAGAATTAAACCCATTTTCTATATATAGATATGTTTCCTACTTCTGAATAGACATATACATACCTAAAGACACATTTATTTGTATATATGTAATATATATGCACATATTTACATAAATATACACTTTTAGAAATCTTATTATTTAATATGTTTAAAATGCTAATATCTCATAGTTGCATTTTCCTAAGATGTTTCAGAAATCTATAAGTTCAAGTCTTCTGTTGGGGTAAAATTTAAAGGTAGTATCTAGACATTTTAGGAAAAAGCAATTACAACTTATGGCCACGAGATCAAGTTTACAGGAAAATTCTATTTTTTCTATAAAATCAGCTTACATTAACAGTATTTTATGTTACATCATAGAGACTTATAAATTGTTACACATGCTTTCCTATGTCCTTGAGAAATCCATAATCTACCCCATTGCCCTATCTCATAGAAAGCTATACACACAAAGTAAAACATCAGAAAACTTGTCACTCCTATAGTTACGTCTAAGAAATTTCTTATTAACAGGTCTTGTTTTACCATATCATGTGATTCTGTGATGTTAGCCACAGCTGAATGTTGGTGGATGGAAGCAGCTTGGACCCAAAGCTGACTTTGGCAGAAACACACAAAGAAACTATTAATGGGGACTCTAACTTTGGCATTTTTATACTGGATAGTAACTTACCAAATCAATAAACATTCTTCTGAACAGTTTGAGTATCAACCATCCCAAATGTTTGTAGAAGAGTAGATAATATTCGATAGCAAAGCATAGAATCATCAGTGAACAGAAGACATGACATGGTATGAACTAATGTGACAATAAAAGCCCATCTTAAGAAGAAGATACTGGCTAAAAACACAGGAAAATTGAGAGAAGTTTAGAAATAGCAGAGGAGAAAAGACAGGTAAAGAAGAGCAGCACAGAAGAGGAGTAAGGAACATGGTACACTAATCTGGTGGCTGTTTAGTTATCTAACCATGAGAGCCACAGTGAATACTAAAAAAGATGATGATTTTCCAGTTCACCATGAGTTCTCTGCTGTTGTGGCCTTGTACCCATCTTCAAGAGCTGATTATTATCATCTTTTCCCAACTCCAAGTTCAGTGACTTGACTTAGTAGCTTGAAACTGGCATGTTGGAACAATGACACAACAGTAATTGGCAAATGCTACAATTCAGTTTGTGTTCTTGTTTTAAAATTGATTAATACACATTTATTAGCACACCACTGATTTTGCTTCTGAGATTATTTATTTTCTTCCTTAAACCTCCATTTTATTTTATTTATAAAATATACTCACTTTTCCTGAGGTAGATTGAGCTTTTTTCTCTTCTCCAACATTCTGAAAAAACTGCATGAAATTTTCTAGTTATCCTTTTTTTTTAAAAAAAAATTAATGTTTTATTTATTTCTGAGAGAGAGAGACAGTGTGAGCAGGGGTGGGCCAGAGAGAGAGGGAGACACAGAATCTGAAACAGGCTCCAGGCTCTGAACTGGCTGTGAGCACAGAGCCAGATGCGGGCTCGAACCCACGAACCACGAGAACATGACCTTAGCCAAAGTCGGACGCTTAACCGACTGAGCCATCCAGGTGCCCCTCTAGTTATCCTTTCTATTCAGTGAGATTTATTATAAATCTATTATTGATTAGATACTGTAGACAATGCATTATGCACAACTGATTCTGAGATAAATAAGACAACCTACTTACCATTAGATCAATTACAGTCTAATGGAGAAATACATAAATTATTCTAATGCACTGTCACAGGTACTATAATTAAGCTTATTTTGAGAGGTCCTTTTGAAGAAATAAGCATGAAAGAAAGATACAGGTCACTACTTGGGGAGAAGTGTTGCTGTCTGAAAGTATTACTAAGAGATTTTTGATTGTCCGTCTTGGACTTTAAGTATGGCTAAGCTTTGGTTATACAGATGGCTTAGGAAAAGGTAAAAGTCCCAATAGACACAAAAAAGGATTTAAGAAAAAAGAGACTGGAGGGATGATATAGAATGGTAGTAAGAGATTGTGGCAAAATGGGGAAAATTCAGACACCACATAGTCCAAATATCATTAAGGTCACACTCCATCCAAACAGTTTATCATTCTTAACTATCACCTTAAGACAGGTGAATTACTCCCAATTCATTAGCTTAGTCATGCTATTACAGTATTTGTTATTTTCTTTTTTCTTAAATGCTTACTTAATTATCTTGAGAGAGAAAGGGAGAGAGAATCCCATGTAAGTTCTGTGACATCAGTAAAGAACTTGCAGAAAGGCTTGAACTTATGGACCCTGAGATTATGACCTTAGCCAAAATCAAGGGTTGAATGTTTAACTGAATGAGATAACCTGCCACTCCAATTTTGTTATCTTCTTACTCAACACACTATTTTTAATCTTTTGGAAAACAAGGTCTATATCTTCCTCAGTTTAGCATCCTTTATAGGATGTGGCACAATAATATTTGGTTAAAAGGGTTGAGTATACATCAGCTGACTTGAACATAATAATATAAAATTACTGAACGCATGTTGGAAAACACACCTAAAAATTACATTTAGTTTGTCATTGATGGGGTTCAGAACACACTATCCCAAAGTATGGCAACATGGCATATTAAATATTTCAAGTCACAAAAACATTATTTATTATTTATTTATTTATTTATTTATTATTGTTTATTTTTGAGAGACAGAAAGAAACAGCATGTAAGCAGGGGAGGGGCAGGGACAAAGGGAGACACAGAATCCAAAGCAGGCTCCAGGCTCCAAGCTGTCTGCACAGAGAGAAACCTCAAATCATGACTTGAGCTGAAGTCAGAAGCTTAATCGACTGAACCACCCAGGAACCTCTCAAGTTACAAAAAAATTTTAGAAATAGTATATGCAGGAAGGACTGTCTGACCTTCAAAGCATGTCATAAAACCCTGGTATGGGAGGTAACTTCCTATACCTAGAGCAGAACCACATTCTTGTTTCTGAAGAAAAGGGAAGGAGAGATGAATGTGAACAAACAGGTCCTACCTCCTTATTTACTACATTTAGTTCACACTTCTTGTCCTATCATATCTTTCCACAACTTTCCACTCTTCATCAAATCTATAGCATCATAATAAAATTAATATTGTTTATTTTAGAAATCATAAAATCAAACAGGAGGCACACAGTAGATTTCATGACTATCTAAATTGCATTTATGAAATTCTATTTGGATTTTTTGAGAAATTATCACTGATCACTTATCAATGTATTCAAATATTTGTGTATTAGATGATAGCCACTTTATTTCCCCAATATAAAAGTTTTAAGTTTTTTATTCTGTAATTAATATGTTTTTAAATTACCAAGCAATTTTTCCATTAGCATACCATAGATAAAAAGCACTACATATATTTTTATTTCACATACTTATTATTTTCATTATAAAAATATATATTGGTTCTTTTTCTCTTGATGAGAGAAAAATGGGCTTGACTTTGATACAAGAAACAGAGCTGTTATACAGCTTCAGTAGTCAGTTCTTCCCACTTGGAGCTTTGCCTACATTTTTTTTTTTTTTTTTTTTACTGAAGTATACTCGACATACAATGTTATATTAATATCAGCTGTACAACAGAGATTCTACAGTCCTATACATTACTCCATACTTACCACAATAATCAACATCTGTCACCATATACAATATTATTTCAGTCTTAGTGGCTGTATTCCATATGCTGTACTTTTCATCTCTGTGACTTACTTATTTTATAACTGGAAGTTTGTATCTCTTAATCCCTTTTATCTATTTCATCCACCACCCCCATCTTTTCTCTGGCAACCATGAGTTTATTCTCTGTATTTAAGTATGTTTGCTTATTTGTTCTTTTGTTTTCTAGGTTCCACATATACATGAAATCATACTTGTCTTTTTCTGATATACTTCACTTAGCATAATACACTCTAGCTCCATCTTGTGGAAAGGGCAAACTCACATTCTTTTCTATGGCTAACATTCAGTTCTCTGTGTGTATGTTTATTTTACATATATGTTTATTATATGTTACATGTATATTACAGTGTGTGTGTAGGTATGTATAATCTTTTCTTTATCCATTCTGCTATCAAAGGACATTTGTGTTGCTCACAGGATGTTCTGGTTAGATAATTCAATATCATAGAAAGACATATATACATAGTTCTTGTCCTTTACCAGATCAAAATTTGATATGAGAACTGGGAACATAATTTTCACCCTTTCAATTATAAAATGTAAGAAAATTCATGTGGGGGTGCCTGGGTGGCTCAGTCAGTTAAGCGTCCAACTTCAGCTCAGGTCATGATCTCACAGTTCGTGGGTTCGAGCCCCGCATCGGGCTCTGTGCTGACAGCTAGCTCAGAGCCTGGAGCCTGTTTCAGATTCTGTATCTCCCTCTCTCTCTGACCCTCCCCTGCTCACACTGTCTCTCTCTCTCTCTCTCTCTCTCTCTTTCTCTCTCTCTCGGAAATAAATAAAACATAAAAAAAAAGAAAATTCATGTGTGTGTGTGTATCATAAGAACCTCTAATTTTAAAATAGAGGCTATTTTGCATATGACATAAAGCTGTCAGTGATAACTGGATAATAATATATTATATCATAAAACATATCTCTGGATTGCTAGACGGTGAAAATACCATATTAGCTAACTTTGATTAAGTTAAAAGAAACAAACAAACCTCTAAGTTGATTATTTTGTTTTTTATTTTCTTAAACTTTTTTAATGTTTATTTATTTTTGAGAGACAGAGAGACAGAGTGTCAGCAGGAGAGGTTCAGAGAAAGTAGGAGACACAGAATCAGAAGCAAGCTCTGTCAGCACAGAGCCTGATGCGGGGACTGAAGTCACGAACTGTGAGATCATGACCTGAGCCAAAGTCAGCCTCTTAACCAACTGAGCCACTCAGGCACCCCTCTAAGTTGATTATTTTGATATTCTTCAAGAATCATCCCTGAAAAATCTTCATAAATTGCTTGTGCTTCTATGAAGTTGAATATAGAGACAAATGTCATGTTAATGACCTTACTACAAAGTTATACAAACCATGGAGATGGTATTTGGCATTAAAAAGAAGGTAAGCAATTTCATATTAAATGTTATCTTCTTTATTTTAAAAGTTTGATTATAAGTAAAATAAAAATATATTCTGAATAAAATGGGAAATACATTTTAAAAATGTAAGTTCCATACTGCATTAATTTAGCCCACAATCAAATACCATTGGATTTTTCTTCCCTGTTTATGTTCATTAGGGTAATTAAGAGCTCTTTTATTCACAAATTACTTTAGGAGGTTCAAGTTTTTGTTTATTTCAAACAAATCACAGTTAATGGTGTTTGCATTGCTTATACTTCTCTTTCCAAGTCTGTTGACAGCTCAGTTGTGTTTTCTTTCATATTTAAGTAGGCAAATTGGCTATTTATATGAGAATCTAGTAGTAAACAGAATGTATTCATTTTTCTTGCTTTTAAGATATCTGTAGAAGTGCTAACAACATGAAAGACAAAGCTTCTCCAGCTTTTCAGTATCCGCCAGAATAAGGTGCTAATGAAATCAAGCTAATAGGTTTGGGTTATTTGAATCTAAATTTAACAAGTATTTCCTGACTAACTATTGTGCAAAATACACTGTGAGATGAGATGGCAAATTACAGAAAGAACACAACAATGCAACATATGGGGGTGGGATATATAAGGGAGATATGGAAAAATAAACATATGCCAATAACGATACTAACAGTAGAATGTGTTCTACAAAAATCTCAGAGATATGTTTGAAATAGACTGCTATTTGTCCACCAGTATCCAATTCCTCTTATTTTTGAAAAAAAATTTTAGTGTTTATTTATTTTTGAGAGTGAGAGACAGAGCGAGAGTAGGGAAGGAGCAGAGAGAGAGGAAAACACAGCATCCAGAGCAGGCTCCAGGCTCTGAACTGTCAGCACAGAGCCCAATGCAGGGCTCCAACTCACAAACCGTGAGATCATAACCTGAGCTGATGTTGGATGCTCAATTGACTGAGCCACCCAGGTGCCCCTCCAATTCCTCTTCTACCCAGGAAGACAAACTGGATGTTATTTGGGATAGCAGTGTTTGTGTCAGGTAGAAGCTAGATAGGAGCTGTGGAACGAATGCCCGAGAGGCAGTGTTCCAAGTCCTTGAGGAAGAAATGACAGGGACAGAGCTGAAGCAAAGGATTGTGATATATAGGTTACACATTAAAAGACTGGGGGCGCAACATCCATACCTTGTGGCTTCCAAGACCTTAGGGCTAACAGACCAAGAGCCACAGATGCAGAGCACACAGCTCTCCTCTTCCACCTCTGCCCCAGGAAACCCCTAGACTCATTATAATACATTTTCATTGGGGTTATATCCCCCTTCATGGAGGAAGGCTGCCATGACAGTTCAGGTACAAACCTTGGAAGGTCAAAAACTCCCCTTTTGAACCTGTGGGAGGAGTTTCGCAAATGACTGGAGGCAGCCTCCATGAGAGACCACCCCACTGTACTCACAGGTCTTCCCAGCCCACAGAGGCAACAAATATCCGATCCCCAAACCACACATGGCCAGTTTACCTGGACTACTCTCCCACCTTGAGATTGTACTTTTGCTTTGATAAACGGCTTTGTGCTTGCTACTTTCCTTCTGGCTGTCTTATTCCAGTGTGAATTCTCACATAAATCTTCTCCCAGGGAATCTGAGGACCGAGACCTCCATTCACACAATGCAAACCGGCACTGGCAACATTTCTAATTAAAAGATTACATTTTTCCAGCTTTCTTTTCAGTGAGGTTGGCCAATGACATAAACAGAAGTAATATGTGGTATCTCCACAGTGGCTCCTCATTATCAAGCCAACTCAATTAGCAAGAATGTCTCTTTTCCCCTACTACTATCTAAAACACTGTTGTGAAGAAATGAACTCCACTAGACTATGAAGTAGCCTTTAATACAGTAGCTGGAGATAAAAAAAACAGAACGGAATGATATAATAGGAGTTAGGGCCCCACACAACTTCTAGAAGCAGTTCTATCACCCACTCTGTGCTGCTACCTCCAGACTGGTTTTATGCGTAAGAATTAAAACAACAGAATATTTAAATCACTATGATGAGGGAGCTAAAGGCAAGCTGAGGCCAAAGAACAAACTAATAATTACCCCATCCCCCACTCCAGGGTGAGATATGTGTGACATTCCTCAGGCACTTATGGCTGCCCAAGAACAAAGGAGAGGGAAAGAACAAATGATTAACTGACAGAGATCATAGTCATGCAGGACATAAGTCAACATCAGTTTACAAATGTTTTAGTAAATTACAAGAAAAAGACAATCTTATCAATAGCCTAACTTCCAGAAACCCATGGACTCAGTTTCTTGGAGCCCTAACATCATCCTCTCCTTCACAGTGATGTGGGGAACAAAGGTAAGAAGAAAATGTAAATAGCATAAAATTTCTTTATAATCTGCAGCCTATTGACAAATACTTTAGGCAAATAAGAGTAGAACATTCCTCCAGGAACTCCCTACATTCTTAATGTTAATACTTTGCTAGAGGGAAAAATAACTAGCTCACAAATAACAGGGCCTCCTTACTCCATTATCTCAAGAGTCCTCTTTAGCATATGAAGGTCCTTTTTCCCTTTTTCCTTACCACTCTCCCCCCACCCCAACTCCATCCTATATAATCAGTGACTCTTCACAACTCCAGTGCAACTCTTCCTGCCCACGAGTCCTGTCTCCATGCTTTAATAAAACCATCTTTTTGCACCAAAGAGATCTTAAGGATTCTTTCTCTGCCATCAGCTCTGTACTCCCACCATGATTCCAAAACCACATCAACTGTTTTCTGTTTTCTGGTTTTTGTTTGTTTTTACAGCTGAACACAATTTCTAACTAAAACAAAGTACCAAAAATGGTACCAAAATTTAAAGTCAGGAAAAGATTAGATGTAATCAAGGGAAAGAAGCACAACAATGTTAAATAACCTCACCAAATGGGTTACATCAGATTAAAGCACTAAACTCTCTTTCTTTCTGTTTTTCTTTCTTTTTTCCTTTTTTTCTATTATTTTCTTTTTTCTTTTCTTTCTTTCTTTCTTTCTTTCTTTTTCTTTCTCTGGACTACAGGTTGCATCTTGAATTATACACAATTGTTTGGCTAATTCTAGGTCACATGTATTAATTGGATGGAAGACAAGGACTAGAGTAAATTTATTGATGTTTTGGTTAGATGATTCAATATCAAAGAGAGTCATTTATCATGATTTGTGTTAATATAAACAATGATAATAAGCCCTCCTCTGCATACTATACATATACACACAGATACATTTAAGTATATTAGCATGTCATACACACATAAACATATGGATGAAAATAAAATGTCATCTGAAATAGCAATACCTTTTTCATTTAACAAATATTTAATAAATAGGTATTCTGTGATATTCATTGTTGCATGAACTGAGGATACAATGGGGAATAGGTCTCTGCCCATGCTGAGCTTCTATTTCACTGAGCAAAACTGATTTTAAATACACATATAAAATGCCATGCCAGATGACAAAGGTTTTGTGTTATAAAAAATAATAAATGCCATGAAGAAAAACAAAGTAAGAAAGGAGCTGGGATATGAAAGCTTTTTTACATATTCTTAAATTCAATGACAGAATGAGCCACATGGTAATCTAGAGAATGAAAGACGGGAACAAAAGATAAAGTTGGTACATGTGTTCTGAGAAAGGAGATAGAACTTTATATGTTTGAGAAACAACATGGTCAGCATGGCTAAATCTAGAAATGATGTGCAAGAGAAATCAGAGATGAGATTGGAGATTTATCATGGGCTAGAACACATAAGGCTCACAGGCCTTGGCAAGTATTTCACTTTAACCTTGTGTTTGATGGGATACCACTGGAGCATTTTAAGCAGAGGAATGACACAATCTAATTTATCTTTTATAAGGAAAATTCTGGTTTCTATGTGGAAAATGGATTATAGGTGAGACAAGAATGGAAACAGGAAGATGAATAAGAAATAGTTGCAATAGCTTAGGTGAGAGATGATGATGGTGATGGTACCGTAAATGGGAGAAGTAGACAGACTTGGGATATACTTCTATATTTTCAAGGCAGAGCTAACTTGCTAAGGATGGAATGAGTGTGGGAAGGAGTGAGAAGAATCAAGAATGAAATTCTATTCTTTCTTTCTTTCCTTTCCTCACTACCTCCCACCTGCTTTGGCAGGATGAAGGAGTACTATTTATTGAAATTGTGAAGGAGATATGGAGACTCAGATAGGATAGATTTAGGACAGTGACATGGATAAAATAGGCTAAGAATAAAAAGTTTTTATGCTTTTATCTATTGGGTGATTCCTGGTAGATATGCAAATAGAGATACTGAGCAGGCATTTGTATGTAAGAGTTTGTAACTCAGAGAAGTCTGGGATTGGGTTAAAAGTAAAATCAACAACAACAACAAAAACTTTGCATGCATCAGGTCATAGATGGTATGAGATCAATCTGGTAGTGAGTGTCTAGAGCAAAGAAAGTCAGCAGTGGGAGAGGACTGAGACCTAAGACAACATAGTATTTACATCTTTACATAACAGTTAATATCATTTAAGATCAATATCCAAAACTTTCACCTCCTAGGATTAAAACTCCCCCTAATATCTGAAAAATGACTCACTAGAAATAAGAATATTCTTAAAAAAAAAAAAAAAAGGTAAGTGTTACTTATGCTGATCTGGATGTAGACTAACATATTACTTTAGGCCCATATTTATCTAAACCCCTAAAAGCAATCTAGATAAGGTTAGAGAGAAAACAGTCTCCTTTCTTATGAATTCAGAAGTAATAGTTTCCTTAAATCCCAAGGTAAAATGAGTGATAAATTATTCTACAGAAACAGAGGTATTAACTGCAATTGAGAAAGAAATATAGGCTGCCTAGATTTATTAAAAAATATTTATCATAGTTTATGTTAATAAAAATTATGATAATAAGCTCTTCTCTGATACTGAATTACCTATCAAAATAACCTTTAAGTGTTCATAAAAGGTACTCTGTTCTAGTCCCCGTCTTCAACCAATTAATACAGATGATAGACAACTGCATATAGTCAAGGTACAATATTGAAAATAGCATAGTAGCTTCAAGCATAGGTTTTGAAATCAGTCTGGCTCTGCCATTTGTCAGAGATGTATTAGAAATATTAAAGGCTCTAGACTCAGTTTCTAAGCAAAAATGGGATTCAAAATGCCCAGCCTAATTTATGGAGTTTTTCCTGAGAAAAATATATGTAAACATATTAAAATCTGTCTAGCCCATTAGAAGAACTCACAAAATTAAATCCTGTACTATAATTACCTTTTAGATAAACCATGAGTTTAAAGAGACTTTGTGGTTTAGCAGAGCAACATTCTAAACTGATAACTTCTAAGCAAACATTTGAGCATACCCCATTTTAATATCATACCTAAATATACAAGGATTTTGATTAAGTTAATAACTTTTATTGTGGTCTTAAATTTTATGTCTTATACTTTTTAATTAAAAAAAATACTAGGTTACTGCCTTGTAAATGTTGAAGTCTAAAATGTAAATATAGACATAACATAATGCTTTGTACCTCAGAAAGAGGGAACCATGGCTTAAAACGAATTCAACAATGAATTTGATAATAAAAAAATATATATAAAACCTGAATTTAAAAAACAGATCACTCTAAATGAATATATTATGTAAAAATGCCAACACCTAGCAAAAAATTGAAAATACAATCTCATGAGTCAATAATCCAATAAGACAAATTCAAATACTTTAACAACTATTTAATATCCTACTAACTACCATTAATCTTGTACATATTTTTCATTGGTTCCTTAAATCACTATTTATATTAATGTTTCTATATTTTTTCACCTCAAGGAGTTCTTGAGAAGAATGTAAACACCATATGTTACATAGTGTTAGAATAAATTTTTAATTGCTTACTCAAGTCAACAGGTAATTTAAATCTAAATAAGTGTAAAGCTGTTTTAAAGGCAGCTGTTAACAGTTAAACTGCTTTTACCACATAAAAGTGTATTAAATTATGTAGCTAATAACCTAATTATACAACATGAACACACTGGAAAACAGAATTTTGTGTACATTAATAAATCCCATTCTCTATTTGTCACTAAAGCTTTAAAACTAAATTATAAGGTTGCAAAGTAATGATATTATACCATGTGGCTTATGGAAATGTGTCTCACTCTGTACATGTACTTTATATTCATCTCTTAGAGACAATTCGAACAACATATGAATCTTTCTATATACTTGTCTGAATTTCTGTACCAATTTTTTTAGAACTTCACTGAAGCTTTCATCAAATCTTTGCATGGACTAAATTCAGTAGTGTTAAAACCAGTTAGTTCCAAAATATTTACCATTATATAGAAATGACTATTCATGAGGTTCTGATTCTTTCTAATAGATTGCCTTATAAGACTTATTTCATAGACAATTTCAAATTTTTAAAAACTGGCTCTATCCTTAAGCATTAATGAACAAAGAAGGAAGAAAGTTAAAACAAAATTCATCATGTTAACTGACATTTGGTCGTAAGTAAATATTGGCTCTTACCCTTTACCGATATTCACATAAAATCAAGTTTTTATCATTTGTTACATTTTATAACCATGTGTGTAATACTTAGTTTGGTTTAACACAGACTTTAACTTCTTTAAAAATGTACATAAAAGCTCTACATTAATAAATATGTATAACTAAATTAGATAATTCTATGTATATATTTTAAGTAGACAGTAGGGAAAAAAGTACATTTTAAGATAAGAAATCCATAGTAAAATCTAAATGCCTCGAGAGTAAACAGCAACAGGAAAAGGAAACACGAAAGAAGATGGACACAAGAAATCTGAAACCTGGGCCAGCAGTGCACATCTCCACCCCGAAGCAAACCTCCTGTTATTGTGGAACCACAGAAAAGCTATTTAACTGTTAGAGTGGAAAAGAAGAGGCACCTGACAACCAGAGGACCGGGTGAAAGTATTCCATGCAGCCAAGCAACTTCTCCCATCCCTAGCAAAAGCTACAAGTTTATTTTCTTCTGAAAGAAAATGAGACGAATCAAAGTAAAATCAGGCACAATTATGGAAGGCAGCACCTTACTGAAAACAAATAGATTAAAAGGGATAGGTGTTTTTCCAAAGAAGACTAACCAACAGGTACGTGAAAAGACAGTATCATTAATCATCAGGGAAACACAGCTCAAAATCAGAATGAGGTATCACCTTACACCTCACAGAATGACTATTATCAAAAAGAAAAAAAAATAACAAGTGTTGTTGAGGATGTAGAGAATAGGGAGCCCTTGTGTACTGTTGCTGCGGATGTAAACTGGTAAAGCCACCGTGGAAAAGAGTACAGAGATTCCTTAACAAAATTAATAACAGAGCTACCACATCATCCAGCAATTACACTTCTGGGCACTTACTTCCCAAAATATGCTTTCAAAAATATATTTGTATCCCCTGTGTTCATTGCAGCACTATTTATAATAGCCAAGATATGGAAACAACCTAAGTCCATCAACGGGTTAATGAATAAATAAGATTTCACACATATACACACAAACACACACACACACAAATATACACACACACACACACAATGAAGTATTCACCCATAAAAAAGAATGAAATCTTTATATTTGTGATAACATGGGTGGACCCCAAGAGCATTATGCTAAATGAAATAAGTTAGACAGAGAAAGGTGAATAACGTACGGTCTTTCTTACATGTGGAATCTAAAAAACAAAAAAATAAAACAAAGAACAAAAAGCCCCCAATCAAACAAAAAACTAACCTGTAGATACAGAGGACAGATCAAAGCCAGAGGCAGAGTGTCATGGGTGGGAGAAATGGGTAAGGGGTCAAAAGGTTAAAAAAAATAATAATGTAGTCAATTTAAAAATGAAAAAAAAATCTGTTGGGAAAACTAGATAAATATTGTCTTTCTTATCTCTCCCTTCTCAGAGAACCTTAGTATTTCTAGCCAGAAATACCTCAAACCACGCACTCACTGCCAATTCTCAAATTCTTTATTTTCTCATTCTCTCTTCTCTAAAAAAAAAAAAAAAAAAAAAAAAAATCTACATATTGAATCCTGAAAACCCCATATCCCATTCTCTTTTGCCTTTCATGCTCTTGGTCTGGCAGCATACTATCTTTCCAGGAAGAAATCTTTTCTGGCATTTTGTCCCTATCTATCCAAGAATAGTGTGCTGACCTTCCGAGAAATGTCATAAATTATCAAATGCCCTATAATAAAATCATTTCTGTGAAAACTATCTAAACCAAATTATATTATTGGATCTGTGAAAACTGACCACCATTCCACATGGCATTCCATCCAGGACTACAAATATGGTTCAGAATGATAAGGTCTGTTAATTAGAGAAATATATAATCTTGGTGGAATTATGATCTCAAAGGATGACCAACCTAAGAATTGAGGGATGTTTTCTTGAATGTTTTCTTATTTCCCTTCCCTTCCCTTCCCTTTCCTTCCCTTCCCTTCCCTTCCAATTATCTTCTCTTCTATTCCCTTTCCTTTCCTTCCGTTCCCTTTCCATCTTCACTTCTCTTTCCTTTTCCCTCCTCTTTTCTGTATTTCTACTCCATTTCTATTGTTATCCCTCTCCAGTTATATAAAACCAATGAACGATCAGAATCATGCTTAAAATAAAAACACTGTAGACTTTCTGTAGTAGTTAAAAGCAGTCTTTAGAATTAATGAAATAAAACAAAACTGAATTAGAGTCCCAGCTGAGCTATTTATCAACAGTGTCCTCTAGTCCAGTTCTTAACTGCTCTAAACTTCAATTTCTTTGTAAACAAGACAATAAATAACCTCAGTGTTTATCAAGGATTAATACTCTAAAGATGTAAAACAGCACATAAGATTTCCAATCTGGAAAAATGAGTTGATATCTAAAATTTCTAGCTGGTTCTATACTTGGCGTTGAAATGGGGAATATAAAGAATATATATATGATACCTACACGTATAAACATTTTCTTCTATTGGGAAAGATGGTAAATAAATTAGAGTGATGCAGTGTGAGAAAGATTTGATAGCCCACTGTTGGTTTTTAAGATGGAAGGAAGGAATGAGGAATGAGCCAAGGAATGGAGGCAAACTTCTAGAATCTCAAAAGAGGAACTAAATGCAGTAGGACTTGGAGCATCTGGAAAGAACTCAGCTTTCTGAGAACACTTTGATTTCAGTTCAGGTAGACCTAGTTTTGATTTCTGACTTCCAAAACTATAACATACCCAATGCGAGTTTTTTAAAGTTTGTGGTAATTTGTTACAGCAGCAATATGAAACCAATATATTAACTATGACTTTTTAATATATGATTAGATAAATATAAATTAATGAATGGTTTGATATATATTTATGATAGTCTCAATCTCCTATAAATTCTATTATTTCAATATGAGTATAACAATTTTCGCTTATTTGGGGGCATGTATAGATGTAGGCAATCAGTGTTATTGGATGATATGAATGTATATTTCTTATAATTTATACTTGATTAGTACCATTTGATATTCTAGGAATGGGCCAATTTCAAATAAAGTTCAGAAACCATTCTGTGGAAATCCAGCTCAGAAAACATAAACATTTCTTCATTTTACATTTTACTGTCTACTCAATTTGCAATGGTCTGATATTTGTATCCCTCCAAACTTCATATGTTAAAATCCTAACACACCAACATGATAGTATTAGAAGGGGTGGGGATGTTTGGGAGGTGATTAAGTCACAAGGCCAGAGTCCTAATGAATGCAAAGTATGCCCTGATAAAAGATTTCCCAGAGAGCTCCCTTGCCCCTTCTACCATGTGAGGTTATAGTGAAAAGACAAAAAGATGGCTGTCTAGGAAGTGGGCCCTCATCAGACATTAAATCTACTAGCGCTCTGCTCTTGAATTTTTGAATTTCCAGAACTGTGAGAATTAAATTTCTGTTGTTCGCAAGTTTCCCGGTTTATGATAGTTTTGTTTTAGCAGCAAAATCATATCAAGATACAACTCTTGCTTACTTCCTGTACCTCAATGCCCACTGAAGTAATCATATCAAACAAGTTTGTCCTTACCACATGGGAAACACACCAATGAATATTTACAATTTCTAGACCCTCATGGACTAACTTGGAATCTTAGCTCTTACTTCACTCTTGGCTCAGATCACATGACATTTCCCTATTCTCAACTCCACCTTTACACTTGTGAAATAATTTGCACTTTCCCAAGTCATGTCCCCATGCATACAGCACTGTGATTTTCTGTAGTTTTTTCCAGTTAGAATAAAATATTTATGCCCCAAGACCTTTGCATCAGCTTTTACACATAGCAGGATCTCAATAAATGGTAGTTAATAGTTCTGAATGACACACCACATTCAAAAAATGTAAAAAAATATAGTGATAGATAACAAAAATAGTGACAGATAATATCACCAAGTGACACAGGCCCATAATAAAGAGCAAGAAAGAAAAGGAGAGAAATGGATAATGTTAATAAGAGGATAGACCGCTGTCAGCTTTATTCTGTGGGTTGATTACCAGAAAGTATGACCAATCTCTCTTTATCATGATGTGGCAACTGGCATGGCTTCATTTCTCCACTTGGCTCTGTTGCCAAAGGTTCTATATATAGCTTTGCAAAGACACTTAAGGGAGAAAAGTGAGCTATTCTTAATTATGCTTTGACAATGCTGCTCAGCTTTTTAAAAACTTTCAGGCTCAAATAAGGATGCCAAATTCTTTCTTGTTAAGCAGGACTTAACTACTTTAATTAACCTTTAGTTTTAATAAGAAATATGTACAATAATATTCTAATATAACAGGTTTAGCCAAAACATTTAGACAAATGTTTGTCACAACTCCTAACATAAAGATTTCCTATCAGATTCACTTGAGTAAAACAGATTACCAGAGAAAAAGGACATGTCTAGTATAGATATATGATGTTAAGTCAGGCAGAGAAGGATAAATACCATAATGTTTGCACATATGGAAGGATTAGGAGGAACTTAATGGAGGACCATGGGTGAGAAGAAGGGGAAAAATATTTGGGGAGAGGGAGGGAGGCAAACCATGAGAGACTCTTGAATGCCAACAACAAACTGAGGGCAGATGGGTTGGGGGGAAGGGGAAGAGGGGTGATGGGTATGGAGGAGAGCTCTTGTGGGGGGTGAGCACTGGGCTTTATATGGAAATCAACTTGACAATAACTATTGAAAAAAAAAGGTGACTGCTGATAATACAGGAAGTTAAAACAAAGCAGGCTATTTTCTTAGCGGAAAATCTGACATCAACAGTACTTAGAATATTCAAATTGCATCTATCTTCACAATTATTGCCATTAAGCTGTTGACTAGATTCTAATATATCCATCTGGCAATTGTTTAACTTCCAGTTTTCTGTGCTATGAATCAACCACTATCCAAAATGATAAATGTAATTTTCTATGCAAACACATTGCACCTTTTCTATTTCTCTATGGAATGCATTTTAAAGTGATGTTCAGAAATTTCTCTATGCTATTAAAAATATTTTTACCATAGCAAGAGTAAACATAATTTTCTGATTTTTCACAATTATCCAACATTAAATTTGTGTTACCAATATTTTTCCTGAAAAATTACTATATATGATTGATTAAAAATTATTTATATGTAATATGAAAACTATAGTGAAGCAATGCTCCATGAATGATATAAGAACTTCAAAACAGAATTTTTGCTCATTTTACTCATTTTATTGCATCTTCAACATGGCTACTTAATACCTCTATATAGTATGATTAAAACAATGGATGACCAACGTCTAAAAAAATATTTTAAGTCTAATATCCTCTAATTTCATGTTTTTACCAAAGACAATGCAACCATTTCTAAATTATTTGATGTATGGTAGAATTCATTATGCTTAATTACATGTACACTTTACAATTGCATTTGCCCATTGATATGATTCAATTTCTAAAATTTGTTTGTTAAATAAGTAGACAATTCCAAGATAGAGGACATGAAAGTAATTCCTAGATAAACTAAACTAATGTTGAGTCTTCTCATATTCATGGTCCATCTCAAATGGGCATGTTAATAATGGATCACAGTCTTTGAATTTTATCTTGACTGCTAACTCTTTAAAGAAAAATGTGTGACAGTGTACTTCACACTTACAGGTAAACTATGAAGTAATGCCAGAGATTATATATAAAAACAACAAATATGAGTGTTTATGATCCAGACTGTATAGGAAACAGTAATACTTGGAGTTAGAAATAAAGGCTGCATGTGCTATACATGAAATCAGTTGCTTAAACTATCATTGATAATGATGTCATTATCTTAAATACAGTGTGTTAAGCCAATTCCAAATCTAGTACCTGCATTAGATGTAAAAAGAGATTGTTTTAATGCTAGTGTGCAGCAATGACTGCCAGCTCTGCTATTATCTTACATTAAGGACCAACAGGTGCTGAAGAACACAGCACCATCCACATGTTGACTTCAACTGTTTCTAAATAAAACTGTCCTGGCATCTTGTTGGCAAGTAGAACAAATGTTTCAGTGATGCCAATCCTCTCTCAGGTGGATTCCCAAACCAAAATTGAAGTCATAATGACTCAGCTTTTTTCTCTCCCAGTATTTATTTTTGAGAGAGAGAGAGAGAGAGAAGGGGAGAGAGAGAGAGAGAGAGCCAGAGAGAGAGCACAAGCAGGGGAGGACAGTTAGAGAGGGAGACCCAGAATCCAAAGCAGGCTCTAGGCTCTGAGCTGTCAGCACAGAGCCCAACCTGGGCTTGAACTCATGAGCTGCATGATGACCTGAGCTGAAGTCCAAGGTTTAACTGACTGAGCTACCCAGGTGTCCCAACTCAGCTTCTTAAAATTTATTTTGTTTCAAAAAATAGAAGGTTGATTTTATTTTTGAAACTTTCAAGGCTTTTATTGGCTTTAGGATTTTCTCAGAGTTGTTCAACATCTTGTTTTTTTAATGTGCAAATGAATCCAAAAATATCTTCCCATGTTCTGTACCTGAATTCTATACCTTCATGTTCTATACCTATACTCTAAATTCAGTCTTTTTCCTATAAAAATCCGTAGTCTTGCAAGTTATATGAAATAAAATCCAAATTTATATATCTTGTAGTTTTCTGAGATTCTGTTTAACTTAATGGTATAAAAAGTGGATAACTGAATTCAATTTTCCAAGATCACCTTTTACAGATGCTCAGTAAATCTTGTCCACTAAGTATATGAAAGAGATTCTTTGACTGGAGTCAGCAGAGTATGGCCCAATGTTCTGAAAGAAGGGATTAACAACAACAAAAAGTCTTATATTGGTAACACTTGAAGAATTCAAAAAAAATCTAAGGCACCAACTTATGCAAAAGTAAAGAAACTCAGTGAGATTTAATTTAAAGAAATAAAACGGATGTGTGAGCTGGAGATGGTGTGGGAGTTATGCCACAAATTTTAGCAAGTATTACTGTTCACAAGTTCTGTATCTTGTATACTTCTTCCTGAAATCATCTGGACAGTGTGTGAGAAGACTTGAAAGCAATATGAAGCTAGTATGCAAAATAAAAGTATTTGCTTATTTTTTCCATTAAAATCTTTTTCCCTGAGGTTTAGTATGTCTGAGAGATAATGTGTATCTTTTAACACATTTAAATTAGACAAATTTGTTTTGGCTTTAACTTATGTAAAAATAATTTTATTTATCAGAATATAAAATTACCATTTTTCGTACTATTAGAGCATTCATCATGTATTAGTAACATGGTCTTCAAAAGTCAAATAATAGTCATTTAGAATTTATCTGGAAAGAACTTGAAGGAAAAGAAGTTAACACAAAATAATACATGTATAGTATATTTATATCATATAATGTAGAGAGTTTTTTTGGTAGTTGTCATTTCAATTTAAACTTTACTGTCAGTATTTATAGTCAGGAATTCAGTAATTATTTCTTTAAAGCCATAATTGTTTGATATTCTCAACCATAATATTTTAAGGACTCTAAGTTAATTCAAATATGTTGAATTATTCAACTATGTTGACAATTAAGTAAAGTTCCCAAATTTAATAAAAATTAAAATAGCAAAAAAATAAAGGAAATTAAAATAGCATTGGAAAATGTATTCAAATAAGTACACTGATGAATATATAAAAACATTTAAGGAAATCTCTTATTTCCTCCTACATTCCCTCAATCCTAAACTCCTTACATTTGACTGAAAATTTAATAGAGCTGAAAACCGATACATAAAAGACTGTCACACATCATTTTTATTCAGTGTAGTTGATTAAAATTGCTACACATTTTTGTCATTCTACATCAGGAGATACAGTTTATTTTCCCTTCACTTAAGTCAAGATTGGCCCTGTGTGCAGAAAAGAGTTATAATATAGGAGTCTTTAGTATGTTTATCTGTTCTGGGATGAATTGTGTCTTCCCAAAATTCATAGGTTGAACCTCCCATTTCCAGTACCTCAGGATATAACCATATTTGGAGATTAGGTCTTTACAGAGATGATTAAGTTGAAATGAGGTCATTTGGATGAGACCTAATTCAATATGGCTGGTGTCACTATAAGAAGAGAGACACCAGGGGAGTACATCTACAGAGAAAAGGCCATGTGAAAACATAATGAGAGAAGGCCATCTGCAAACCAAGGAGAGAGCCTCATCTAAAAAAATCCTACCAGCACCTTGACCGTAAAATCCAGCCTTCAACAACACCCAAAAAAACCAAATACTCCTAATAAACAAATGGGCAAAAGACATGAACAGACATTTCTCCAGAGAAGACACATATATGGCCAAGAGACACAGGTAAAGATGTTTATCATCATTTAACATGAAGGAAATGCAAATCTAAACTACAATGAATATTTTCTCACACCTGTCAGAACAGCTAAAATCAACAACACAGGAACCAACAGATGAGGATGAGGGAAAAAGGAACCCTCTTGCACTGTTGGTAGGAGTGCAAACTGGTGCAGCCATTGTGGAAAACAGTATGGAGGCTCCTCAAGAAGTGAAAAACAGAATTACCTTGTGATCCAGCAATCACATTATTGGATATTTGCCCAAAGAATACAAAACAATGATTCAAAGGGAACCATGCACCCCTATGATTATAGCAGCTTTATTTACAATATCCAAGATATGCAAGCAGCTTAAGTGTCCAACGGCTGATGAATGAATAAAGAAGTGGTATACACACATGCACACACACACACACACACGCACACACACATTACTCAGCCATAAAAAGTATGAAATCTTGCCATTTGCAATGACATTGATGGACCTAGATAGCATAAGGCTAAGCAAAATAAGCCAGTCAAAGAAAGACAAATACCATATGATTTCACTGATGTGTAGAATTTAAGAAAAAAAATAGATGTGCAAGAGGGAGAAAAAGGGAGAGAGAGACAAACTAAGAAACGTACTCTTAATTAGAGATAACTGATGGTTAACAGAGGAGACGTGGGTGAGAAGTTGGGTTAAATAGGTTATGCCTATTAAGGACTGCACTTGTGATGAGCACCAGGTGATAGATGACAGTGTTGGATCACTACAACGTCACACTATGTTTACTAACAGGAATTAAAATACAAACATACAAAGAAATAAAATTCTAGCCTTTAGAACTGTGAGAAAATATATTAAAAATTATTCTATCCACCTAAATATGGTATTTTGTTATGGCAGCCCCAGCATACTAATATGCTATCCTTAGAAAGATTTGCTTTTAAGATTGGCCACTGGTTGGTTGCTGAGCACCTGACTGGTAACCAGTGCCACATATTCATATCAAACTTTCCATAAATAATAAGAGTGCCCATTGTATGCCTGAAACTAACACTGCATGTCAATTATGCTTCAGTAGGTAAAAAGTAATAAAGGTGGCTCGCTGTCCCTAAGTAATTTATATAAACAATATTGTTAATGCTTAACCCCTAATTTTTTTCTAGAAGTTTAGAATTTCTGCTCTGGGTACAAAGTTCCTATGCGAATCATTGGGTGCTAAATTGCTAGTGGGCTTTATTGGGTAGAAGTATAACATACTTTGCTGGGAGAAGTGTATGTGTGCTCTTTATGACTACATACTGAGCTCTGTGAGTCCTATTTTTTTCTTTGTAATGTTTATTTATTTTTGAGAGAGACAGGGAGAAAGAAAGAGAGAGGGAGTAAGGGTCAGAAAGAGAGGAAGACACAGAATCTGAAGCAGGCTCCAGGCTCTGAGCTGTTAGCACACAGCCTGATGCGGGGCTTGAACCCAAGAGCCAGGAGATCATAACATGAGCCAAAGTCGGATTCTTAACCAACTGAGCCACCAAGCACCCCTAAACTCTCTGAATCCTTCTAACAAACATCTGAATGCTGTGGTAGTTTCAGGGACCACTGATATACCATGTGACTGCTTGACCAAAAGAAAGATGTAGAGGTAAAGCTTTATCTTTGTTTTTTTTTTCCATAATTGGCCTGGCAGCTTCCACTTCTTAGAACATTCACTATGGGTGAAGCCAGCTGTCGTGTAACAAGCCTAAATACTTGCAACAACTCTAAAATACTGTGGGAAAATGCTGCAAGGAAATTCAAGCTACTCCATAAGGAGTCATTTTGGGTATCCACTCCACTTGAACCTTCAGATAACTCCATTATCCACTTACTGTTCCCACTACCAAAACCTCAAATAAGAACTGTCTAGGTAAATTTAGTCAACGCAGAGAATCATAAACAGCAATAAGAAATTGGGCTTTAGGCGGTCAACTTTTGAATGGTTTATTACACAGAAATAGATATTAAAGATAAATAAGTAAACAAACAAGTAAAAATAATAAATCATTTTACTTATAAGTCACTGAAAACAATTGATTAAAATATGCATTTTATTAATAATAGGTCTCTCTTAAAATTTATTACCATTAGGAAAACATTTGGTGCTATACTGTATTTAAAATTATTACCATATCATAAACAGCTTCCTCAAATGTGTGATTTTATATTCAAAATTCATCAGCTATCCTTTGGATAATTTTTTCCCTGCTTATTTGTTCTACTAAGCACTAAGGAATCATGTATCTGTCCCATAGTTAATGACCTTAGAATCCACTTCAAATTTTAAGGTAAGTCTAGCTTTACCTGCACAGTATGCAGTTATCTGGAAGAAAAAATAAAGATTACTAGAAATTAGTATTCCCTATAAGATAGAATATTAACCACAGGAAAAGTGACATTTTTTGCCATCTCTCATTTAGTCCTTCTGCCTTACTGCTACTAACAAAATTAAACCAAACCAATAAACAAATAAGAGTTTATTAATCTTTACATAATAATATCCAGTTATTTGCAACATAGGGAAGATAGCAAAAGAAATAAAACTACGGGAATGAAGAGAAAATAGAATCAGAAAAAATATTTGACACTGATCTTTTTTGATATCCCATATATAATCCATTAAAAAAATTCTGCAGATTCACATTTATAATATGTCCAAAATCCCACCAGTTCTTATTACCCTCTCAACTTTTACTCCACATCATCTCTCACCTACAGGGGCCTTGATGTCCTTTTACCATATCTCCAAAGTCAAAGTAATAGTTTTAAAATAAAGTCTAACTATGCCATTCTTTTTTCCAAACACTATAATGGTTTCCCATCTCATGTAAAGCAAGACCTAGAGTCTTCATTGTAGCTTACAGAACCCTTCATGATCTGGTTTCTTTCTGACCCAATCTCTTATTACTTGCCCCCTCATTCACTCTGCTCCAACCACATGGTGCTCTTAATGATCCTGAAAAAGCCTAGTGTTCCACCGCATAGCTCTTGCACTGTTCTCAAGCCTCTTCCCATAGATGAGCGGCTTACTCCCTTTCTTCGTTATGGTCACTGCGAAAATATTCCCGAATCAGAATCGCCTTCTTTGAACATCCATTTTGAAACAGTATCATACTTTAGAGTCACTTTCTATCCTTCAAACCCTGCTTTATTCTTCATCATAGTATTTATCATCCCTATCTGACACATTATATATATTTTTATTGTCTATCCCTCCTCACCTAGAGCCCAAATACCACAAAAGCAGGAATTTAGTCTGTGTTATCTATGTTAAAACACCAGTGCCTACAATATTTTCAAGCACTACTCAATAAACTGATTTATTAACAAATGAATGGATGAACGGATGGATGAATGAATGAAGGAATGACTGAATCAATGACAAAATAAAAAAAAATATTACCAGAAATGCAGAATATACCATTTGGGACTACTCTTGAGGCATGAAAAAAGTAATTTCCAGTAATGAGAGGCCATTAAATTCACTTAATGAAAAACAACCGTAATAAACACACACACACACACACACACACACACACACACACCAACTATGCAAGATATACAACAGATAATGTTGGGAAGGTCATGCCACTGTCTGACTCCTCTCTCCTGGAGTCTCCAACTGTGCTCTTTTCCATTATGTTGTCAGACAAAATAAACTGGCCTACTTAGTTTACTGACAAAGAGTAAAACATCAACAGTACTTTGTTTACAATGTTTTTTTGTTTTTTTGTTTTTTTTTTTCCAGGAACCAGTGTGACTGAACAATGGAGCTTGCTTTTAGGAAGTTACCAGGTTACCTACTGCAGTGCTTTGGGAAACTAAAAAAATTACATGCCGGTGTATTCTGGATAAAAAGATATCATATGTCTTCATGGTTGCAGAACCATTAATTATGTATTTCTTTTTTCCAAGTAATGTTTTATTATATTTACCTATTTTCCCTAAAGACAGATTCATTGTATTTACCCCTTCTCCCTCATAGTTAATGAGCATTTCCATTAATTATTTTTCATACAAGGAATCTGATATATGAGCTTATCTGAATACTCAAGGGTAGAAAATAAATAGCATGAATTCTAGAAATGAATATTAAATACTATTCTTCAGTAAAGGATGTATGTTTAAAGCACACTACTAGTCTCACATTTGGAAGTAAAGTACAAGGGATTAAGAGGAAATAATTCTGCTTCATGTTATTTATAACATACAGAACCTCTTCCCTTATACTTAGAAATATTTGTTCTACAAAACATAATCGTTAATATATATACTACATACTATGTGCTACTTGAAGCACTTTCTATTTATTAACTTGTTTAATGTTATAAAAATGCAATGAAGAAGAATTTGCTGTTGTTCCCACTTTGTAGATGGGAAAATCAAAACACCACATAACAGGGATGCCTGGGTGGCTCAGTCAGTTAAATGTCCAACTTTGGCTCAGGTCATGATCTCACGGTTTGTGGGTTTGAGCCCCGTGTTGGGCTCTGTGCTGACAGCTAGCTCAGAGCCTGAAGCCTGTTTCAGATTCTGTGTGTGTCTCTCTCTCTCTGACCCTCCCCTGCTCATGTTGTCTCTGTCTCTCTCTCAAAAATAAAACATTAAAAAAATGTTTAAAAAAAAAAACAAAACAAAACACCACATAACAGACTCGAGGTTATATAGAACAGAGATCTGATCCCTGGTAATTTCCTAACTAGACTGAGATCGTCTCTAGTGTTCTCAACTCTCCTTTTCTGATGTCTTAAAAATAAATATTGTTTTTAAAGTAGACATAAATGATCATTATAGAAACTACAAGCAAACAAATTTAAAGAATGATTCATCCAAACTGTTAATGGTTGATAAGTGTATTTTCTGGGACTACTGTTTTCTTTTTCTACACACTATTTATATAAGTGACAGTGAACTATGTTTATTACTACATGTTACTAACTTCTGAGTTCAGGCTCTAAGGTCAAATGAAGTTAGCATCATTCTTTCTCCTAGTATCAAAGCACTTCATGACAAGATGAATTTTTTGAGACATTAATTTATTTCTGTATTCCCATCTCTCTGACCTTTGGTTCAATAATGTGGCTCTATGCTTTTCAAAATAAGGTCAGTGTCAGGTAAGAAAAATCTTCAGACAGTTTAGACAATTATTTTCCTCAATTCTGTTTCTAAAATTACATTGAGAATGGGCCAAGAATGGCAATGAGTAAACTGTGCTTATATTTAGATTTTGAAGATTCATGAGTGGAGGGTATTCTTTAATGCCTTTGTGCACTTTTGAAGCAGAATGTAAAAAGAAAAAATAGAGTTGAATTCATTTATGTCCGTTGAATTTATCACAGGATAAGAATAGAGGGGCAAGGGAGGATAATACCAAATCAAAGTAAGGTTGCTTTTTTTAGAGAAAAAGGTACTAAAATCTAGAGATCATGTTTCATTACAGTACAAATAAATTTTTAAATATGGAATAAGTGAGGTTGACAAAAGGAACATGGCCCATAATGATGTGTACTATTATGGAGGGATCAGGAACAGTGAGTCAGCTTCAGCTTTAAGACTGTTGGTTCCAGAAATGCACTGAGGCTGCTTATAATTGTGTATGTACAAAATAAATTAAAAGGATCATCTTATGAAAGAACAGTATTATTTGGTGACCTCCAAAGCATTAGGCGTGGAATATCTATCCGAGCCAAGAAAGGAGGTAGGGTAGATTGGAAGTAATTAGATGGTTGAGAGAAATAAAGAATGGCAGAGGGAAAAAGGTAGAATAGAGTAGAATGGACATATCAAAGTTACCAATGTCAACTTGGTTCAATGTTATTCTATAAAAAGAAACATAAACATTGTATTTATAGTTAAGCAGTCTTCTCTCTCTCTCCTTTTTCCGCAAATCAAACTCTCAGATCAGTGATCTTGAAATTTTATGATTCTACTATGGTTATTTGATAAAATCTTACTCCTACCTTGGTCCTTCAATAATGATGTTGTGGTAAGTAACATACCACTTGTGTAGGTGACCCTGAATGCTTTATTTAAAAAAAATAGAGATTATACATTTGCCTATTATTTCCAAATATATATCCATAATGGTTGTCTGCACAATCATAGAAACCTGGAATCCTAGAAATATCTCAGCACCAAGAGTGTGACTGGGAAGTCTGTGAGTTTACTGTAGTATATGTAGAGAATTGTATATATCATAACATCTTTTTCTATGAAGGGAACATTCAAATGCTTTCTTGGCCAGACATGACTACAATAGGGAATGATGAGAATAGTGGTGAATAAGCAAATGCAGGAGCTTTCATAATTTCAAACTCTAATTTTAGATACTTTTAAATACTAGTGTGATATTTTTATATATGATGAAACAATATATATAATATTCCTTTCACAAAAGAAGTAAATTAAGAGGCACTATAACTTCTTTGGCTACCAAAAGTTAATATTATATATTATAAGTGCTCACAAGTTTTAATTGCTTATAAAACCACTTACAGACATTAACATGGGAATATTATTGATTTCTTAGAAGCAGTCATCGAAACCAACTAAAATAACCATATTTATATTAGCTTTGTGTCAGCACATTTTGGAATATATCTGACCTTTTCTTTCCCTCCATTAAAAAATACATTAATTTTCAAGGAGTATAGTCGTTATCAATATATTAAAGAGAGAAAATGGTTTCTAGTAATGCTTTGAGAATTCAATTAAAATCTTGTTAAAGATATGATTCTTCTTTAAAATTTTGTCCCATATACCATAAGATGGTAACATTAAGTAACATTAAACTTTGAAGTGTTAGTATTTTCTCCTTTGTTGTAGAATAATAAAGATTTCTCAATAAATAATGTAATCAGAATATTATTCAGTATTTAACCATTCTCTGATATAAAACCTTTTAACAATTATTATCGTCTATCATTAAGATACAAAGCATCTAAAATTAGAAAACTAGAAACACAACAAAATTCATAGCTTTCTATTATTTTTTTTAGATTTTTTACCTCTTTTTTTTTGTACAAATAGTTTATTGTCAAGCTTTCTATTTTTTCATTTTAACAATACAGCAAATATTGATTGTATGGAAATCAATGCCAGCCACTGTGCTAGGTATAAGCAACACGAAGTTGAATAAGTTATACTTTTCACATGAGAGAGAAAAACACCCCACAATAATAACAATTTTATGATAAAATCCAAAAATCATGAAAATCATAGTAAATCCCAAAATGTACATCTACCTGTCTTTAAACCAAATTAAACTGAAACTATTGCATGTAAGTGCATCATCACAACCTTCCAAGTGTTTTTGCCACAATCTTAAGAATTGTCTTTATTAGCCTAAGTGTCCATCAAAAGAAGAATGGATCAAGAAGATGTGGTTTATCTATACCATGGAATACTACATGGCAATGAGAAACAATGAAATCTGGCCATGTGTAGCAACATGGATGGACCTTGAGGGTGTTATGCTGAGCGAAATAAGTCAGGCAGAGAAGGACAAATATCATATGTTTGCACGTATAGGAGGATTAGGAGGAACTTGATGGAGGAACAAGGGGGAGAAGAAGGGCGGAAATGGTGGGGGAAAGGGAGAGAGGCAAACCATGAGAGACTCTAGAATGCTGACAAAAACTGAGGACTGATGGGGGGGGGGGGGGGGGGGGGATGGGCATGGAGGAGGACACTTGTGGGGATGAGCACTGAGTGTTATGTGGAAACTAATTTGACAATAAACTATTTGTAAATAAATAAATAAATTAATTAAATAAAATAAATAAAAAATAAAATGCTCAGCAAAAAAAAAAAAAAAGAATTGTCTTTATTTATAATAATTTTGATGAAATTCAAACATCCCTGAAACAAACATAAAAGAGCTGATCTGCAAGCTTTGATTTAAAGAGATAATCAAATCTTAAACAGCAAAACAAGAAAATGATGTCTTACTTATGATGCATATAGTCTCCCAAACTGAAGAATTCTACTAACCACACTGCTTAAGTACCTATTTACATATTTACTTAAATGTTTTTTTTTTTTTAAATATAATGTGTCAGGGGAATGATTCCATACTTATGTTTTCTATTTTGATCATTATTTGTAAAGATTGCGTAGTTACTCAATTATGACCTAGAGTCATCAATGAAAATTTAACCGGCTAATGAAAATTTAACCACTCAATGAGGGCTAGATAATTCACTCTAAATTTATTGCTTAAATTAAGATACACAAAGGATTTGAAACCTCTAATTCATGTGACATCAAACTATTATAAAGAAAACACTATTTCTTACGTGCAAGGCAAATAATGTATTCTAGAAAGTATTAACTTTTACTCCAAACCTTTTTGTTCATTTATCAACCAAAATAACAAGAAAACAAAAACAAAGATTTTACCATTTGAAATTAGATCATTACATATTAAAGCAGTTCACCTTATCATTTATACCATGAAGTATTTTACTGCAGTAAAATAATTATTTAATCATAGTAAAAATAACAAAAGTTTTGTTTTGTTTTTTACCTTGAAAGGCAATGGCTCTTCAGTAAGAGGACTAACAGGAAGTGAAGTGGTGCTACTTGCTGGGCTCATATCTGCACTCTGCAAGGAAAACACAATTGAATTAAAAAGACATATTTTGGATGGGGCATCTGGATGCTCAGTTAAAGCCCCCCACTCTTGATTTCAGCGCAGGTCATGATCTCCCTGGTGCCTGAGATTCAGCCCCATGTTGGGTTCTGAGCTGACAAAGGAGGGAACCGGCTTGGGATTCTCTCTCTGCCCCTCCCCAGCTCATGGGACCTCTCAAGCGCCACATGCTCTCTCTCAAACTAAAAAAATAAACATTAAAAAAAAGATACATTTAGGTAGTTATTTGTGTAATTCCTAGTTTAAAATCAAATCCCTCTTCATATAAAAGACAAATATGGGTGTAGAAAAATTTGAATTATTGTTATATAGTGAATCATTCCTTATTTAGAAAGAGTTATCTGAAAAAGTAGCCTATTATCACTTCTTAATATACATTTCAAATGCATTTTATTAAATACAATGATCATTTTTTGTGACAGGACAGTATTTAAAATTATATTTGTTTATTTTAGATTTATACCTTTTTCTTTTTTTAAAGTTACACTACATCTGTGATGATTTATTATTGTTGCTATTTTGATGTCTTTCAGGCTGATTTTTAAATGCTAGTTTTCAAATTATTTTCACTTTTATTTTATCAAGGCTTAAATAATTAATCTAGATTTTATTCATTATGAAAACTGTATTTGTCATCGATATACAAGGCAAAATCAAGAAATATTAAATTTTTTAATCCCCATAATTATAGCCTCTGTTATTTAAAAATCTTTCTTATATCCTACTAAACAAAATAATTTAAAAATGTATGAATAAAGAAAATTATTGGAAGTTGCTAATGTTGTTCTTCTAGTCCTGTAAAAATATAATCAATTAAAATTTCTTAAAAAATAAATTAGCCTAGGGGAGCCTGGGTGGCTCAATTGGTTAAGCGTCCTACTTCGGCTCATGTCATGATCTCACGGTTCATGGATTCGAGCCCCACATTGGGCTCTGTGCTGACAGCTAGTTCACAGCCTGGAGCCTGTTCAGATTCTGTGCCTCATTCTGTCTCTGACCCTCCCCTGCTCTTGCTGTCTCTCTCTCCCTCTCTCAGAAATAAATTAAAAAAAAAAAAAATTAAAAAAGTTAAAAAAATAAATTAGCTTAAAAACAAAAGTATGGGTTAGAAGCTTATCATTAGTTTTTTCTAAAAGAATGAAAAAATACTGATAATAGGCAGCAACACAAGTGATGTTACTATACCCTTAACTCACTCTGTCGGGGTAATTCTTCCATTTAAGTAGATAAGCAAAAAGCTGAAAAAAAAAGCACAGCAAGTGTTCCACCTTGGTTACCAACTGTGCATGCACTCAAATACAGAACATTTTGTAGTAAAGATTAAAGCAAAAGAATAGATTCATTTTGATTGTGAAAAGGGAATAAGGAGACAAGTTAGGCCAACTTAAATTCCAAAAAAGAACATATTCAAAGACAAGATGCTGCAACTACTACAGTTCTTAGAGTAGTAATTCAACTACTACAATCTTAGAGATTGTTTCCAATTCATATGACTCATGTGTACTGTAAATTGGACACATTTTAAATATCCTTCAAGTGGGATTACTTCATGAAAAATTAAGCGAGTAATATAACACAGTTCGTGTATAGTTGAATTATCTGGTATTTTCCTGAACTACTGATATTCTGCAAAGCATATTAAAGTATCATGCCCTTTAAAATCATATTCAGAAGACAAAGATGACATTCAGTTGTGAAAATTTAAAAGCCTGTATCACATTCTTGCAGAAGATTTTTGAACTTCCATAAGAATATATGTGAAAATCAAGCTTCATGGTTAGCTTCTCTCAGGGTTGAGGTCTCCCACAACTTCCCGGAAATAAAATGTGTCATTCTAAGCACTGTTGGAAAGCAGACTCCAAAATTTGCATCATCTAACCTTGATTCTCTGAATGTCATTCTTAGAGAAAACTGTGTTCCTGCTTTAACTTCAAATCCATCTTATAGTATGACACTTTAATTCTGCTGCTCTTAGGGAATCTTGAGAAAAAATGTTTTAAAAATACAAATCAATCTTATATAACATCTGTCATACTGCACTTAATTATCAAGTTGAAAAATACATGGCAAAAAATAGAATAACTGTATCATTTTTAGCTTATTATTTCCCATTTGCATTTCAGTGGTCTGTAATTTAAGTGCCATTCCAATCTACTTACACTTTTAGATAGTGTATCTGATACTATGGTAAACCTCTCAGATATAAATCGTATCCATACTTCATACTTTAATTAATTACTCTTTCATTTAATGATAACAATACCAATGCAATTGAATACATACATACAAATTAAGAAAGTATTTCATAAGTTACTTTGAAGTTTTTAAAAGTTAAAGGTGTATGTTCATTCATAATTTTCTTCATAAAATATTTTGTTGGAATGATGGCTTCATCTGCTATTGATATATTTCAGAGCCTCTGGAAATGGCTGGTTCTCAATAATGTGAAAATGACTATCTATGGAATACAGAATTATTCTGTAAAATAAGCAAACCATTCCAACAACAAAAATCTTCCAATTCTCATTTAACGCACTTCGCCTTCCCGACCCAGTACAGACTGCACAAGGCATAGAGGTGCATAAGAGGTCATAAGACGTCTATACTAATTCTAACAAGGGTCCTAAAAACCTGATTTTCTGGTTCTAAGTCCAATAGATAACTGCTTCTTTCCAACACTAGGCTGATTAAAAAGTATGAACTTAATATTTTTCCTATACTTAAAATGTTTTGTCTACCCAAATTGGTAGATCTCCCAGTCTTCTATTTCTATTGCATATATACTAAGTTCTTTTTTTTATTTTTCTCCAAATTGGGCTTAACGTTAAGTGTGACCTTTAAGTTTAATAATAAAATCTAGACAAATGTTTACCTGTGAGACTATCAAAGATATTTTAGTGAATATCACCCTCTTCTCATGCATATTTTTCTCCAGAATTATTTCTACTCATCTTGGTTTGAAGAAACTATTCCCTTTGTTGTTGCCATTTCCATTATATAAATCTAAATTTACAAACTCCCTCATCCCTCACCTCCAATTTATCTTTTTCTTTAAATCAACTTTTTTGAAGTATAATATACCTATGCTAAATAGGAAATTTTAAAGTATACAGTTAGGTGACTTTTGCCAAATGTATTTACATGTGTAAACTACTACCAAAATCAAGATCTAGAACATTTTCATCAACTCAAAATGTTCTCTTATGCTCCTTCACATTCCAGTGGCACCCCTTTCCTGGTCCCTGGCAACACTGATGTATCACTATAGGTTAGTTCTGCCTTCCTTAGAATATCACTTAAATGGAAATGTATTTAAGAACTCTTTTGCACCCAGTGCCTCTCATTCAGCAAAATCATTTTGAACTTCATCCTGTCATGCTGTTGCATGCTTCAGGATCCACCCTTTTAAATGTCAGGTAGTGTTTAATGGTAAACCATAAATTGTTTACTCAGACACTTGTTGGTACAGTTTGAATTACTTCTAGGCTGGAACTATTAGCCATGCTGAACATTTGTATATATATTTTTTGTGGACATACATTTTCATTTTTCTTGGATAAATACCTAACAGTGAAATTGCCTAGGTCCGTTGGTAAATTTATATCAATTATTATGCCAATTTAATAACAACCTGACAAATATTCTAAAAAGGCACTTCAAATACATGGCACTTCAATTTGCACTATCTCACTAATATTGGTATTATTAGTCTTTTTCTGTTTTTAACTTTAGCCACAATGGTAGCTCATTGTGGTTTTAACTTTCATTTCCATAGATAACTAAGGACGTTGAATATCTTATCTTTTCATGTGCTTGTTGACCATTAGTATATCTTGTTTTATGAAGAGTCCTTTAAACTATTTTGTATATTCTTCTTTTTGAGTGGGTTATTTTGACATAAGTCTTTTGTTGTATATGTTTATTATAAATATTTTCACTCAGTTTGTGGCTTATTTCCTTGCTTTCTTAATAACTGCTTTCAAAAGAACCAAACTTTCCATCTTATTTGTCTTTCTGTTTGTTTTATTATGGTTTATACATTTGGTGGTTCACCTAAGAGATCTTGTATAACCTCAAGTTCACAAATATTTTTCTTAATTATGTTTTCTGCTACCAATCTTTCAGTTCAAATATCATAGCCTAGAAACAGCATAGTTAGGATTCTAATCTTTGAAAATGCTTTTGCAATTTCTTACTGTACAACAAACATCAAATAACATTAATGCTTCTATACAATCTAGCAAAAGAGTTCCACAAATATTAATTTGTATTTAGTGAGTTACCCCAAGCATTTAGCCAGTCTCACTCATTTGGTAGGAATCTGACAATTAAGTGGCTTCACATAGTTTAATTACAATAAGCAAAAATGTGGAGATATTATCTGCTTGTGAGTTTGTGGAGGGAAAAGAGGAAATCTTTGCTAAAATACTGAAAATTATAAATTAATATATGAGACTCTCAACAGAGTGGGTGATTATGGAACTTCCTGGGCAGAGGAATTGGGAAGGAGAGAGAAAGTCTTAGGTGGGAAGGAAAATAGAAATGGCAAGAAAAGCAATGCGTCTATCATCTCGGAGACTGAGTTGACTCATCTTTGAGGAAAAAAAGAGGACACAAGTAGAAATAGAAAGAGCTATTCTATTTTAAATAGAATTCTAAGAGATAAGATGAGCAATATGCCCCTCTTGTTCAAATTTCTCCATGGAATAAAAAACTATTTAAACACCTAGAGAAATTTTGCAAATACCATGCTACTGTGACATATTAAGAATTATGACACAAGAGGAAAAACAATGGCAGGATGCTGACTAGAACTTTCCTAAGGTCCTATGAGATAACTCCTAAATATAAATTATCAAGGATAACTTACGAAGAGGCCAGAAGTAGCAAATAAATGACCTCAATGCAATCTTCCGACTCCAGTATCTGGTACCAGCTCTGACTACCAACCTAATATCTCCATTGACTATCGACACTGATGCAGAATTACTAGAAGTTACTATTGATAAGAATAAATAAATACAGGGGCACCTGGATGGCTCAGTCAGTTGAGCATCCGACTTCAGCTCAGGTCATGATCTCATCGTTCGTGGGTTCGAACCCCACGTCGGACTCTGTGCTGACGGCTATCTCAGAGCCTGGAGCCTGTTTCGGATTATGTATCTTCCTCTCTCTCTGATCCTCCCCTGCTCATGCTGTCTCTCTCTTTCTCTCTCTTTCTCTCAGAAATAAATAAAAACATTAAAAAACTAAATACAAAAATACACAAAATATAAGTAGGGGTGTCTGGGTGGCTCACTTGGTTGAGCATATGACTCTTGATTTTAGCTCAGATCATGATCTCAGTTTGTGAGACAGAGCCCTACGTTGGGTTCTGTGCTAACAGTGCAGGGTCTGCTCGGGATTCTTTTTCTCCCTCTCCTTCTGCCTCCCACCCCATTCTCTCTCTTCCTTTCTTTCTCTCTCTCTCTTTCTCCCTCCTTCCTTCTCAAAAATAAAGTAAAAAAAAAAAACTTTAAAACAGCAATAACAACAAAACAAAATATAAGTATATTAAAACAGTATTTCTACTTTTAAAAATCCAGAAAATGAAAAGTAGGATTTACAACTAATACTGGGTATTCTTACCCAATAATGAAAGAAACATTTTGTTGCAATAATAACAACTTTCTCCCAGATTAAATTTCAGACCACAATTTAGAGGAATGTTATATTATCTGTTATTATAAACAGTGATTAAAAGGTTTGGCTAGAAAATCTAATCACTATCAACTGACACTGCTCATCTGTTAATGACCAAAGTATACAGTTGAAGGCTTTAACTCATTATACTGTTATCATATCATAGAAATGGAAAGATTAAAGAATAAGAGACATCATTCATTAATGCTTACTAAACCAGAAAAGAATGTTGATACTTTGAATGTCATATCTTCTTTAAGCTTCTATTTTATTTATTATTTAAAAGATGAATTCACTATAATTGGCTTAAAAAACATAGTACTGTTCTTTCTTTTGACATGAAATAATGAACTCTCAGCTGATTCAGAAATGATCTATATTTGATAGTATAGATGGTTATATAATTATCAAGTCATTCATTTATATAATAACGTAAAAATAAAAATTCAGGAGTGCCTGGTGGTTCAGTTTGTTACACACCTGACTCTAGGTTTTGACTCAAGATCATGATTTTGTGGTTTATGGGTTTGAGCCCTACATCAGGGTCTGTGCTGATGGTCTGGAGCCTGCTTGGGTTTCTCTATCTCTCCTTCTCTCTCTGCCCTGTCCTTCTTGCTCCCTATTCAAAATATATAAATTTAATATTTTTAAAAATTAAATTAAAATTCAGTTTTGGAAATTTCTTCATCAATTCATAAATTAGGGAGTTTTATTTAACTTAAACAATGGTTTAGTGTTTAATTATTTTGAGAGAGCAAGATAGTGCATGAGCAGAGAAGGGGGAGAGAGAGAGGGAGACACAGAATTTGAAGCAGTCTCCAGGCTCTGGGCAGTTAGCACAGAGTGTGAAGCAGGGCTCAATTCACGAACCATGAAATCATGACCTGAGGGGGAGTCAGACCCTTAACCAAAAGAGCAACCCAGGCACCTTGGAAGGTTTTTTCTTTTCTTTTTTTTTTTTTTATAATGCATTTTATTTTTTTTTTAAATTATTTTTAAAGTAATCTTTACATGGGACTCAGTCTCACAACCCCAGGATTAAGAGTCCCATGCTCTACCTACTGAGCCAGCCAAGCACTCAGGTAGTTACTTTTTATCCATGAAAATGAGATAATTTTTTACAAGTATTGATAATGTTTTTATTATATAAGACATATTGCATTTTCCTACATTGTATTTTGATACTGGAAAAAAACATGCTAATTTTATTAAGTAAAATATTCTTTATTAATGCCCACTGCTTAGATATTAGTTTCTTCTAATAAAAGAACCATGCCTCCTTGGAGAAATTGCTGATTCCTGGGATGGGGCAAAGGATGTACTAGATGATTCTAGACTATCTAGTTGTTCCAGGAAGTAAGGAAATGCTCAAAAGACAAAAGGATGGGATATGTCAAAGAGACAAGCCAACATGAAAGAGCTCCCAAAGCTGGAATGATTGGAGCAACAAATAAATAATAGTATTGGAGTATAACTCAAAGGATAAAACAAAATTTAAAAAATCATGAATTCATATATAAATAAGTAAGGAACTGAATGAATAAATAATTGGGGAGAAAAGACAAATCTCTCTTACAAAAGAATTTCAAATAATTTATGCAGACATTCTCTCTCCTCAGGATGTGGAACTTACACCCCATTGCACATCCAACCCCCAGGCTGTGTTTAGTGAGTTAACTCCAAAAAGGAGAGTATAAAAGGGGAAAGGTAACTTTATAGTGTAGAAATCAGCAAACATGACCTCATTCAGGTGATAAAGGTTAACACCATGTGGATAAGAGAATACAATATGATAACAGGGGTATTTTGCCCCCTCCCCAAAACCAATGACCTCAGTCTAATTATGAGAAAAACATCAGACAAACCCAAATTGAAGGTTATTCTGCAGAAAATCTAACCAAAGTCAAGGTCATAAAGAACAAGGAAAGTCTGAAAACTATCACAGATCATGTCATTAGGGAGACATGATGATTAAATATAATGTTGTATCCTGGATACAATCCTGTAATAGCGAAAAGGATATTAGGGAACACTAGTAATATCTGAATAAATTGCTAAGTTTAGTTAATAGTAATGCACCCATATTGGTTCTTAGTTGTGACAAATGTACTCTGCTGAGGTAGGAAGATAACAATAGGAACTTAATGAGGGGTATATGGGGTACTCTACTACCTCTGCAACTTTTCTATAAATATAAAACTTTTAAAATAAAAAAAAATATTTAAAATTATTCTTCATTAGAAATATAAACAGGCTTTTTAGGATAATAATACATGACTGTCATTGTACTCATAACTTCTAAACTTTCATTAGGGCTTTTATCACTTTTATAAAAATGATTTTTGACACACTATTTTTTGGGGATGAGTAACAGCTGCACCAAAGAATCTTTAATTTTCTATGAAGACCTCAATGAAAAGCTGATGTTAAATTGTTTTTCTTGCTTTCATGTTCCCTACAGGAATGTTGAAGGAAAGCTTCAGCCATATAAAATGATCTATTTGTTTGGGCACTCTTAAGGTTCTTGGTAGAATGAGTTTGCATTATTAATATTTACTGAATGCCATAATTCTATAGTACAGAGCCATTAATTATACCTCCCCTGAAAGAATAATTAATGGATCTGTCCTATGAGATTAAAGTTTATTTATAAGAATATTTTGAAGTGAAACATGATCAATTGGGCTCAAATTTGTTGAGTGCATAAACAGGTCTGAGCATAAGTGAAATATTTTACTTTTTTAAGCCATTAGGGTAAATTTTATAAGGTAATTCTCTAGACCTAATAAAATTAAATGTTTACCTAAATGTGTTAGCTCTAATTTGAGCATGCATTCTTACAGTTCTAAAATTATACTTAAAAATGCACGAGAATATTAAAATATTCTGTTGTTTTAATTTTTCCTTTGGGGAGTGATTTCTCCTAAATTTTGAATCCATTTGTTTGGAGTACTGCTTATTCAATATCCTTAAAATAGATGTGAGCATATAGCTAAGGCCTGGCCCAACTGTTCTACTGGACACAAAAAGACAAGGCACATGAGCCAAGTCATTTAAAGGAAACTCAAATATAGGAGCTGTGCTGGAATTTTGAGAAGAGATACTCTGATTCAGCTAATGCTGCGATGATCAGAGAATGTGTTTCTTCCTGAATTATTAGAGACCACCAAGTGGATGGTATATCCCGAGGAACAAATCCAACACAGAGTCAATCCCATAAATGGAGAAAAAGCAACTGAGTCCTAAGTACATATCTGATACACTAACATTTCAGTTCCACATAGCTAAATAATTTTCAGAAAACAGTGTGGCTAACATTTAAGCATCCTTTCTTATATAGGGATATGCTTATTTATTCACACAGTGCTTACTATGCTTGGGAAGCTACATACAATAGAAGCTAAAATTTGGAATTGGCTGGCACAAGCGAAGTAGGGAATCAGGATCCTACTTTATTTATTTATTTTTTTAATATAAAATGTTTGTATTTATTTTGGAGAGAGAGAGAGAACATGAGAGTGGGAGAGGCAGAGAGAAGGAAACACAGAATCTGAAGCAGACTTCAGGTTCTGGGGTGTCAGCACAGAGCCCGATGTGGGGCTTGAACCCAAGAGCTGTGAGATCATGACCTGAGCTGAAGTCAGATGCTCAACCAACTGAGCCACCCAGGCACCCCGGATCCTCCTTTTTCTTAGCTGGGAAGTAAGCAATGTTTATGAGACAGCAAAATAATGTATTAAATTATTTTCTAAATTGGGGGGGTCTCAGAGTACTTATATTTAAATTTGGACATTCATGAGATTTGGTTAAAATTGTCTATATATAAAAATCTATTCATACATATTTTTAAAATTTAGCATATATATATCATTTTTTAATTTAGATTTCACTAGGTGACACATTCATATAATCAAAATTTAAATGGTGCAACATTTTTTCCAGGAAAATGTTCTTATTCTACTCTCAGTACCTAGTCATCAGAGGCCCTTAATTTTACCAATTTATTGTATAACCTTGTATATATGTTTTATATATGTATACATTATATATACGTAATAGAAATACCCACACACATATTTACATTACAGTTGACTCTTGAAATTAGGGGTACTGACCCCTGTGCAGTTGGAAACCTGCATATAACATCGGACTCTGCCAAAAATTTAACTAACAGCCTACCATTGACTAGAAACCTTATGGAATAAAGAGTTGATTAATGTATTTTGTATGTTATATGTACTATGTACTGTATTTTTATAATAAAGTAAGCTATAAAAAACATTATTTAAAATCATAAGGAAATATACACTTACAATACTTTATAGTAAAACATTCCATGTGCAAGTGGACCCATGAATTCAAACCTATGTTGCTCAAGTTCAACTGCACACACACACACACACACACACACACACAGATATACAATGAGTTTTTTTCCTTTATACATATAGAATAACGTGTTTTGCATGCAGTTCTTCAACTTGCATTTTTCAAATTACCATGTATTTGTACATAATGAGAATGCTCATTCTTTTATATAGCTATATATTATTCCATTTTATGGATCTATGACAGTATAGCTAAACAGTGTTACTTTCTCACTCTTTTGCTATTATAAAGAGAGCTGGTTTTAATTTTATATTATAATTTCTTTATCTATAAAATAATTTTTCAGGTGTGGAATTACGGATCTAAAGTACACTCAACTATAATTCTGTATGATATTCCCAAAATGAGTTGTATGGAGACGCTATCTGCTTACACATCCCCCTGAGTTTAAGAGTGTTTTTCTACTTTCTCATTATGTATTCTCTGCTTCCAAAGGCTTTTAGTACAGATTCACAAGGTAAGTGAAAGTTCTGGTTGAAGTTCTCCTTATTTTTTAAAATATTTTTTAATTTTTTATTCATTTCTGAGAGAGAGACAGCATGAGTAGGGGAGGGTCAGAGAGAGAGGGAGACACAGAATCCAAAGCAGGCTTCAGGCTGTGAGCTAGCTGTCAGCACAGAGCCCAATGCAGGGCTTGAACCCATGAACTGTGAGATCATCGCCTGAGCCGAAGTCAGACACTTAACCGACTGAGCCATCCAGGCACCCCTGAAGTTTCCCTTCTTAAAATCGGAGAGATTTTAAAAATTACGGCTTTTAAAAATATTTTTTTGCTTTATGTCAATTGTCCAAGATAGTTGAGAGAAGCAACATTCTAACAGTAACCTGGCCTTGCTGAGTTTGCTCTGCTCTTATCTCTATTCTGATCTTGTGATCAATTCCAATTACTAATCTCATTATTTTTTTATTTTAATTTTTATTGGTTGATTGATGATTGAATGATATAGAGAGAGAGTGCGTATGTGCAGGAGCGGGAAAGGGGCAGAGAGAGGGAGAGAGAGAATCCCAAGGTGAGCATGGAGCCTGACACAGGGTTCAATCCACAACTGTGAGATCCTGACCTGAGTCAAAATCAAGAGTCAGAAGCCCAACTGACTGAGCCACACAGGTGCACCACCATTTTATTTCTTTACAATTAATGTTATGATAACATTCTTAAAATAGTTCTGATTACTTCTTTTTAGAATATTTATAGAAATATAAAGTCTCAGTTAAAGGACATGTATATATCCTTGGCTGTACTTTACATTAGTTATGAAATTTTCCTCTAAGGGTAACATACTGATTTATACTTCTATTTCAGAAGTTTCATAGTTCTAAATTTAATGTACCTTCAATAGGCAAAGAGAAATATATCAGGTTATTTAATAGGCTACAATTTACCAATTGGTTACTATCAGGCGAAAATATATCTTAAATGTCATTCAAATAGACCCTAAATGGATTAAAATGTTAAACCTAAAAAAAAAAGTACTTGAAGAAAATATTAGTAAATATTATCTCTATCAATTACCTAGAATGAGGAGGATTTTTAAAACATAAACATAATTAAATCAAAAAAACAAAGATTGATATATATATATATAATTATGCTGACTTTTCTTCACAGTAAACAAAATTATAAAGCAAATAAAATACTTGAAAAAGTTTAAAGTTTGAGGGAAACACTTGTTCTCATTCCTGGTATTTCTTTTCATGTAGAAGGAAGTCTAATAGTGTTGTACTCTCAGCCTTTCTGCCTAGCAAAGAAAGGTTCACTTTTTCTTATTGATAAATTTGGATGGATGAACTAGGTGTGGTTGGCTTGGTTCATTCCTCTTTCTTTTGTAGCAGGATGGCATGGAGAACACGTGTTCTTTTTTTTAATTTTTTTTTTTTAACATTTATTTATTTTTGAGAGAGAGAGAAACAGAGTGCAAGTTGGGGAGGGGCAGAGAGAGAGGGAAACATAGAATCCAAAGCAGGCTCCAGACTCCGAGCTGTCAGCACAGAGCCTGATGCGGGGCTAAAACCCATGACCCATGAGATCATGACCTGAGCTGAAGTTGGAACCTTTACTGACTGAACCACCGAGGTGCCCTCAGAACACGTGTGTTCTGTTCAACAGCTATACAATAGGCTAAGAGATGCTAAGTTTTTTTTAATGTTTCATAGATTTTTTAAAATAATTTTTAATTTATTTTGAGAGAGAGAGAGAGAGAGAGAGCGTGAGCGAGCATGTGAGCAGGAGAGGGACAGACACAGAGGGAAAGAACAATAGTCCCAAGCAGGCTCTGTACTGTCAGTGGAGAGCTAGATTCAGGGCTCCATCTCACAAACTGTGATTACATGACCTGAGCTAAATTCAAGAGTCAGATGCTTAACTGAATGAGCCACCCAGGCAGCCCTGCTAAGTCTAAGTAAGAGCTTTAAGCCCAGAACATAAGAATTTAATCTGAAAAGCTGTCTTCAGCGTATGGAGGGTTTTTTCTATAGATAAGGAGCTATGTTTAGATCCCTATGAGTCTTAAGTGATGACCTGTGGGATGAATGGACCTCAGCAAAGCCTCTTGGTCTCAACAGCCTCAGAAAGACAAAGGTCATGTGCAGACTCAGCCAAAACACAGATGCCAGGGCCTCAGGAGTTGAAAGCTTTTGCTGGTTACCTTAAACTATACAGAAGAGCTTTTCATTAGCAGATTAGGCTGGTATACTATGAACTTGAAGGAAAGAACATCTTCTATTATTGGGCTTTTTAAGTGTTGGTAGGCTTGACAATGTTTGTAGCTTTCAAACTGAAAGACAAATTCTTTGTCTGCTTCAGATGGCTAGTGAGTTTCAGGCTTTAAATTCTGAGTTCCAGGCTCAGTACTTAAAACTGGATATGCTGCCTTAGGTAGGCACCTTATAGAATGGACTCCAAAGATACCTGCTTTAGTGTGTGCACTATTGCATAAATCCCCTCCTCTTAAGTATGGACTGTACTTGGTTACTCACTATTAATGAATATAGCAAAAACTAGACTAAAAGACTGTAGAAAGTTTAATGTGGAAAGTGAAAGACCCGTTAGGTGATTGTAATATCTTGAGAGATGATCGTTTCGATAAGGTTTTTATCCATGTGGGTGGTGAAAACTGCTTGAAGACTATGTATATTTTAAAGGTAGAATGATCAAATTTCCTTATTTTTTGGATATGGGCTATAAGGGAAATAGACTCAGAGGTAATTTCTAAGGTTGTTTCCTCTGCAAACAGAAGAACTGAGTAGGAATTTACTGGCATAGGAAAAAAGCTGCATCAATAACATATTTGAAGTGAGGGGGACTAGAACATGTGACCCTAAAATATGCCAGTTGAGCACGTGGATTACCTGGAGCTGAAGGCAATCAAGACCCAGGAGACTTGAGAAAACTTTTACCTCTATCTTAACTACCTAAAATAATTGAGAAGGGGCATGGCTCAGAAAAAGAGCTCTTACCAGTGATAACTTTTTATCTGAAAGACCTATCTATATGTTGGGGCAAACATCTAATTACCAAACATCTATTCTTCTTATTATCCTGTGAATTATCCTCCTGCGCTTTGAGGCCCCAGGTCCTACCACATTCCTTAGCCCAGGACGGCATATAAGCCTCAAGTGAGCTACCTGTGCTTGGGTCTCACATCTTTAGGGCTTTGCTACATATGAAATTAAATTTGTATTTTTCATGTTATTCTGTCTTATGTCAATTTAATCATTAGACTGCCCAAAAACCTAGAGGGGAAGAAGGGAAAATCGTTCTGCCCTTACAGAGGTGAAAAACAATCAGTAAGTCAGTTTAGTCAAGTTAAGTTTTAAATTTCAGTTGGACATTATAGTAGAGATGTCAGGTAAACACTTGGATATGCTGGGTGAGATATAACAGAGAACAAAATCCTGGAAAAATCAGGGGTTCAAGGAGCTGACATGCCAAGGTAAGGTAGCAATTTATATAATTCAGGATTATTTTAGGAGCAATACTGGAAACAGTAAAAATGAATAAGGATCTATAAACTTCAAAGAATAGAGGAAGGACTGTGATGAAGGTATAACGGAGACTATAATAAAGAGTGGCATCATCTAATGGTGTGGGCTTCAAGCCAAGATTTATTAGGGAGGCAAAGAAGACAGTGGTCAGAGAATTGTGTGGAGAAGCAGGAAGGATACCTGCTTCTGTTCTATGGGATACTCTGTAACATGAAGCATGTGGTTGTAAAAATGGGCACCATTTAGTTTATGCTACCCGAAAGCCAAAATTCCTCATCAAACTATTCTTTCATAAGCCGTCTCAAAGAGGACAGTAAGTTTTGCATCTTCCGAAGCAAATACACCTGAGACCAACTTTGCCAATCATGAAACATGGCAACCAGACAAAGGAATGAAGAGAATAAAGAGAAAGTACAGTTAAACCTTGGTTTGTGAGCATAATTCATTTTGGAAGCATTCCAAAGCTTGTATGAATTTGTATGTGATCCTGTGATGTTTGGCATCACATATTAATTGTATTGCAAGACACTGCTTGTTTATAAAGTTAAAATTTATTAGAAATGTTAGCTCGTCTTGTAAAACACTCGCAGAACAAGTAACTTGCAATCCAAGGTTTTATTGTATTTACTTCAACTCTCTACCCATTGTTTAAATATTGTTTTCTTGTATTACATTAATCTTCATAGGGTAATATATGGTTTATCTGTTTTCCCATACTTCACCCTTGTCCAATCTCTCTCAAGTTTTCAAAAAACTTTACAAGCATTTACTAAAATCTATCTAGTCCTAATAGCTAAATCCTGATTACAGAAGGTGTTAAAACTGAGAACAAATACATCAACATTGAAAGTACCATGAGTAGACAAAAAACAGTTTAGTTATACAAACAAGACTCAATTTAGCTTATTTTGCAAGACTAACTACACCTGGGTCATTTCTTGATTTTGTCCCTGGAAATCATAAACAAAACTAAACTAGATACACAAAATTGATATGAGGTAAGCACCAAAAAATTCCCTACCATTTAATAAAAGTCTAATATAATCTATCAGTGTAAGAATAAACTGCCTTCTCACTATAAAAGTTCCCTATACCTGTGAACTACATTCCATGTTTTGGTTTGAGTGTTCCTGGTTGACCAAGTGTCTTTTTGGTATGTGCAGAATTAACTTATTAATTGATACTTTGTTGATTCAATTATTTTATTTCCTTTATTTTTGAACTTTTGACAGTGTCATCTCCTTTACTATGCACAAATTACAGCTGTGAAAGGAAACTTTAGGTTTTGATTTTTTGTTTACTTCTTTGCTTTAAAAAAATTTAATTCACCACATGAAGAATGGCAATTTTGAAGTGGGGCATATATAATTGTGTGCAAAAACCACTTCACCAGGGCTCCCTAGAGTTGATGGTGTTTATATATTCTTGAAAGAATTAACAACCATGATGATACAAAAATTATTTGAAACTGGAAACTTCTGATTAATCAGTAACCAAAGGGGGGAAAAAAAACCAAACATTACCTAAACGTAAGCAGTGTGTCCCCCCAAAACAGCTGCCAAGGATACCTCTCCTAGGGAGTTTCTTCCTCAGGAAAAGATTGACCCTTATTAGCACCAGAAGTGGCAATCCAGCTGCACATTACCACCAAATAGCCCAACAGAACCTCCCATAGTTTCCCTTGGAAGCCCTAAACTGGGCCCCAGTTGGTTAATGTGGTATAGAAATCTTTATCTCTTACTATTCAATGCACTTTTCACAACCGAGCAGCCCCCATGTATACTAAACTCTTCTCCTGTTGTGTTTTGTCAGTTTATTTGAGGAATGCGAGCTACTCAGTCCTAATTGGTAGGGGAAAAATATTCCTCCCAAGACTTTCCAAATTCAAGTTCCATCACATCACACTTAGCTTGAAATTCGCCATGGAAGGACTATTTACACCAGAGAAATGGGCAAATGCTACAAATCCGATAAAATGAAGATGGTAACAGAACCGACTTTAAAGGGTTGTTGAGAGGAGTAAATGAGGTAAAACTAACAAAAGCAGAGCAGACACACATAAAGAGATAAGTTAGTAAGTTTTAGCAATTCTCATGCTATGTTGAAATTACTTGTGTCTGCTAAAATATGAGCCACCTACAGGACATGTTTATGTATGTTTCATCTTTATATCACAAAAACTACCATCACAACTCAATAATGTTTATTACATAGTTCACTGTTTATAAATTAAGATATAAATTGAGATATTTATAATTTCTGTACATTTTAATACTTATGATATTATAAACAAAAGCAAATGTTTACATTACTTTTGAAAGCTCTTATTTTGGTCATAGGACTTATGTAACTTTCTGTTCATAGCTTTAAAAACATTAGTGCTTTCTTAATTAATTTTAGCCACAGTAAAATACCCAGAAAGTTACAATACCCATCTTTTTATCCAGACTGATAAGTATATAACAAATACAATGAAACATTTGTATGGATAATTGTTGAATGTGGAACTGCTTGGCAGGAGCTAAGTATTTAATGTGAATTTAAATAAATTCAGCTACAAAACACAGGTACACGTATCTGTGAACATTATTCACTATGATTGGTAGTGCCCTTAATTTTCAATTGAAATAAAATCATAAGATAAAATCAGTAGAATGCTAATACAACTCTAATGCTTACTGCCTATAAATTAAAATTGGTAGTTGAATATAAGCTTTATATTTGGGGAAAGTTGCCAATGAGTTTTTTAGAGTAATTGTTTCAAAAACAGTGTAACGTTTAAATTAATTCAAAAATTCATAGTAATATCTTTAAATAGTATCAAGGAATTTATGTGTTGTCCTAGGTTACCTATATTTTTTGTTTGTTGATGGTTTCAAAATAATCGATACTACACTCATATAATACCAATAGTTCTTGCACTCAACAAAGTATAATGAAAATTCTATACAACAGTACAAAGAAAAATCTTTGAAAAAATATAAATATCATTACCAGAAAATCAAATATATATTTGATTTAGTAGTATCAGTAAATGAAGTAAAACAAAATATAGTAAAGAGGATATTTATCTTCCTTCTCAAATTCATAAGCTGCTGTTCACCTAAATTAGGTACTGAATGGCAGGTGACTACAAACAAATGTCCTGTGAACCTAGATAATCACAATTGCCTTGCCTTTACGTTTTCTTCCCATGTAAATAAGAGGTTTCCATTCCATTCCTAAACTACTTCCTAGATACTGCTTCACGTGATATCTACACAAAGAATAAATTAATAAAGAGTAAATAATAGATGAATAACAGTAAACTAATCCATTTCAGCTTCAAGTTCTAAGACTCTCACCCAGCATCCTGTAACTGAAAATGTGTAATAAAAGTGAGATGCTATTACCTAATTTCCATAGATTAATAATTTAGTTTATAAATTAATTCCCTATAATATTTTATTATATTAGATGCATTCAAAAATTCTTTAGTCTCACAGGTCACAAAATTCCTCATTTATGTTAGATATTTTATTTATAATTAATGAACTTATCAAGTTCACATTATCTGGGGCTTTTATTCAAAGCACTATGTCTTTGAATCTAACATTTTAATTTCTTTTTCAATTATGCATCTTTTAGTTCCCTAATGGTTGCCAAAGTATATAGAGATCAGAAATTCTGGATTGGCCAAAAAAAAATTGTTTTTCCATTTTTGGCCTTCTCTCTATGTTACCCTCTGAAAACAAAATAAGGCAACATTAAGAAAGCATGTGTGTTATTGGTAAACTGTAGCTCACTGGCATTCAGATTTGGTAGTGTAGTAAACGATTTAAATTACTTCCAAACATTATTTCTTCTCTATTAAATTGAGGTTTATAGCCAGCTTTTTAATATGCAGTATTTAAATTGGCTTCATAAATTAAAGCACACATGCACACACATACACACATCATGCAATGAAAAAATATACAATATACAGGCTTAATGGAGCTTTTTGTACTGAAGGGAACATTTAGAAGAGGTTGCCACATTTAATAAGTGCTCTGACTCTTTGTAAGGCTGAAACAAGATTTTTAGAATTAATTCAAGCCTTGGAAATTTTCTTGAGGAAATAAAAACCAAACATGAAGCCATTTTTCCATGCCCTCAAAGAATAGAACATTTTGAACCATTAGGTTTATCCATTGCATAAAATATTCCACTGGCACTGAAAGCTAGTATGAACACAAAAGAACAATACGAAAACTTTCTTTCCTACTTTCTACTTACCTTTTCTCTCAATTAATCAGGGAGAAGTAACGATCATACTGCAAATAAGTAAATTAGTGGCCTATCCAACATTAAATGACTACTTACTCGACTTCTATAGCTTCTTGAATATAAGAACCCATGAGAAAGTTCAAAACATAAATAGAATTTTTCTACAGGGAAAATCAATAAGTTGTCGTTTTAATCACTAATATCTGAGGGTTATTACTTTGGTATGTTAGAGTTAAGGTAATTAATATATATAAAGAAGTTAGCAAAATACCTTCTTTATGGAAGATGCTTAATAATGATTATTATATCCACTCAACAAGGACAAATAGCAAATTGCAATAGCAAAATTGGAATTTGTTTGGAATTTTCTGACTAGCGGTCCAGAGTTCTTTACATACCACCATAGCTATTACTTACTCTACTTCAGATCATTTATTAGACCAAACATAAATTTCCAAATCACCATGGCACTTTTATTGCTGTAAAGAAATATTCAGAGTTTTAAACATGTGTATGCCTTTGTCCTGACAACTAAACTATAAACTGAAGAATAGGAATTTATCTTCCTTCCTTCCTTCCTCCCACCCTCCTTCCCTTTCTCCTCTCCTCTCCTCTCCCCACTCCTCTCTTTTTGTCCCTTCCCTTCCCTTCCCTACCTTCTCTTCCCTTTCCTCTTTCCTCTCTGCAGTAGCTAGTATTGTGCCAGACATGCAATACTTAGGGAATTAACTGGTTTGATATCTTTAGTAAGAAAACTTCAGAATATCACAATAATCACAGAACTTAGAAATAATTTACACCCATATCTTATTTTTGTAATAAACTAAAGCTTGAATTTCTCCAGAAATTACAGAATAACCAGCTGTCAAGTTTGACAAGAACCAAGTCTTAAACCTGATGTTCAACTACAGTGAACTATCAATGGAACATCTTTCCAAAGTCATGAAGGGCATCTCCCCTTCTAGAATTTGTTCACTGTCTTCTTATCATTTCAATGAAATTTTCTCTTGCCTGAATCCATCTTGGTAACGATATTTTTCTTGAATAAAATAAAAATACATTTTTACAATTGTTTTCATTTCCTCAAAATATAGGAAATCCACCAATAATTTATAACTGGAAAAGAGTAAATAGAAAAATATGAATTTGGGGTAAGAATTATGTTAAATCATTACAATAAACCATATTCACATCTCTGAAATGGAAATAATAATTTTAACACTTATTCTTATAGTTTTTATTATATGAGATTTTTGTGAAAACTAAATATTTTTATATGTATAAAACTCTTATCTTAGATCAGGGATGACATTTAGTAAACACTCATTAAATGTTAACTGTCTTGGGGCACATAGGTAGCTCAGTCTGTTAAACATTAACTCTTGAGAAAGTAATACTGAAAAATAAAACCAAAACGGGAGGTATCACCATCCCAGACTTCAGCCTCTACTACAAAGCTGTCATCCTCAAGACAGTATGGTATTGGCACAAAAACAGACCCATAGACCAATGGAACAGAATTGAGAACTCAGAAGTGGACCCAAAAGTATACAGCCAACTGATCTTTGACAAAGCAGGAAAGAATATCCAATGGAAAAAAGACAGCCTTTTTAACAGATGGTGTTGGGAGAACTGGACAGCAACATGCAGAAGAATGAAACTAGATCATTTTCTCACACCATGCACAAAAATCAACTCAAAATGGATAAAGGACCTGAACGTGAGACAGGAAACTATCAACACCCTAGAGGAGAAAGCAGGAAACAACCTCCTTGACCTCCACCGCAGCAACTTCTTACTTGACACATCCCCAAAAGCAAGGGAATCGAGAGCAAAAATAAACTGTTGGGACCTCATCAAGATTAAAAGCTTCTGCACAGCCAAGGAAACAACCCAGAAAATTAATAGGCAACCAACGGAATGGGAAAAGATAGTTGCAAATGACATATCAGATAAAGGGTTAATATCCAGAATCTATAAGGAACTCACCAAACTCCACGCCCGAAAAACAAACAACCCAGTGAAGAAATGGGCAGAAGACATGAACAGACACTTCTCCAAAGAGGACATCCAGATGGCCAACAGACACATGAAACGATGCTCAGCATCGCTCCTCATCAGGGAAATACAAATCAAAACCACACTGAGATACCACCTCACGCCAGTCAGAGTGGTTAAAATGAGCACATCAGAGAACTCTAGATGCTGGCGAGGATGTGGAGAAACGGGCACCCTCCTGCACTGTTGGTGGGAATGTAAACTGGTACAGCCCCTCTGGAAAACAGTGTGGAGGTTCCTCAGGAAACTAACAATAGAACTCCCTTATGACCCAGCAATAGCACTGCTAGGAATTTACCCAAGGGATACAGAAATGCTGAGGCATAGGAGCACATGTACCCCAATGTTCATAGCAGCACTCTCCACAATAGCTAAAACATGGAAAGAGCCTAAGTGTCCATCAACAGATGAATGGATCAAGAAGATGTGGTTTATCTATACCATGGAATACTACATGGCAATGAGAAACAATGAAATCTGGCCATGTGTAGCAACATGGATGGACCTTGAGGGTGTTATGCTGAGCGAAATAAGTCAGGCAGAGAAGGACAAATACCATATGTTTGCACGTATAGGAGGATTAGGAGGAACTTGACGGAGGACCAAGGGGGAGAAGAAGGGCGGAAATGGTGGGGGAAAGGGAGAGAGGCAAACCATGAGAGACTCTTGAATGCTGACAAAAACTGAGGACTGATGGATGTGGGGGGGAGGGGGGATGGGCATGAAGGAGGGCACTTTGGGGATGAGCACTGAGTGTTATGTAGAAACTAATTTGACAATAAACTATTTGTAAAAAAAAAAAAAAAAAAAAAAAACAAAAAAAACATTAACTCTTGATTTTGGCTCAGGTCATGATTTCACAGATCATGAGTTCAAGTCCTGCATTTGGCTCTGTGTTGACAGCATAGAGCCTGCTTGGGATTCTCTCTCTCCCTCTGCTCCTCCCCAACTCATGCTTGCTCTCTCTCTCAAAATAAACACTAAAAGAAATATTAGTTGTCTTTAAAAAAATTTGAAAATTCAGGCCACTCTAAAGTAGAATAAGATTCAATGATCCCAATCTCATCATTGGTTTCATCTCTTGAAGTCCAACTCTACTGAGCTTTAACCCTGACTCTGACGTTGTGAAACTGTGCCCTTCTTTCTGGGATACTATTAGTTTAATTTCTTTCTACAAATAAAAAGACAAACATCTTTAGAAAGAACAAAGAACATGCATATAAAATAAGAAAAATATAGAAATATTTTTGAAAGTCAGTAAATCATTTATTACATTTGAATGAGAAATTAGCAAATAAACAGAATCTTCTCATTTTGAGCTTACTTTGATATACTATTATATATTTGCTTATAAGGAACTAAAATAGAAAATAACATAATTTATTATTGATAGTGTCAAAGACTGGACATACGTATTATTTTATGATTTTAAGTTTATTTCTTTATTTTGGGGGCTGGAGGAGTGGCAGAGAGAGAGGGAGAGAGGAGAGAATACCAGGAAGGCTTCACATTGGTAGCATGGAGCCAGACACAGGGCTCAAACCCACTAACCATGAGATCATGACCTGAGCTGAAATCAAGAGTCAGATTCTCAACCAAATGAGCCACTCACATGCCCCAAGACTGGACTCACCTACTGAAGGCCCTATTCTAGTTACCTTAATGTTTTCACGGAATTGCACTGTTCTAATTATATTAGCTAATTTATGGTTAGTACATAATGGTCTTTCATAAAATAGAATTCATATTTTAACAAGTTAGAGGCACATGGGTGGCTCAGTTGGTTAAGCATCCGACTCTTGATTTCGGCTCAAGTCATGATCTCATCATTCATGGGATCAAGCTCCATGTGTGGCTCTTGGCTGACAGGGTGGAGCCTGGTTGGAATTCTCTCTCCCTCTCTCTCGAAATAAATTAACATTTAAAAAATAGAATAAAATAAAATTAACAAGTTATATAACCAATCATTGTCGACTAAGACATTTCTCATTTTTCAATGGATGGTAACTTGAATTCCCATTTCAATGTCAAGATTTCCTTTATAACTTCTATGTTTGATAGACATTATCCTAAAATCCACTGCATATACTCCTGCCTTATTAATTTGAGTATACTAAATCATAGTTCATTCTAATGTGTGATTTAGAAGTATTATCATAAACATCAGTTACTTCCTGTGCTTTGTTATGTTGGGACGGCAACCTGAATTATTGCCATTCTGTCAAGTGCCCCTTCATGCTACTGCTGTCATTATGCCTCTAACATAACCCCCTCCTAATATGTTCCTTTTAGTCCAGGGTTTTCCAAAATTATTTGAATATGTAACATTTTTCATATTATAGTGCATCAATAGAACATAATGAAGAAGTTGAGATAAAATGTGCTCTGGGATTAAAGTAGATGACACAAATTTAGTTGATCACCAGAAATGATCTGCATTTGATTATTGTACTTAACAAATACACTTAGAAATATAACAAAGACATATAAAATTATAATTTAAGGCACATAACATAGACCAGGTACTGGACAGGTAGTTAGCAAAACTGTTTATGAATCAAACAAAAATGTTAAACATAATTGTTTAATGGTTCATGTAACTTAGCTTTCAACTTTATGATGGGATTTAGAAATGAAAAATGCCTTCTAAAATCAAATTTTTCATGATCATAAGAGCTCTATAAATGTGTCTGGCAGTTTTCATATATAGCTTGAAAATAAACTGTAAAATCATAAGTGCTAAATAAAAAACTTGATTAGTTATTTTGTGGTGTATTCTCTCAGAATACCAATTAACATTTCAGGGCACCTGGGTGGCTTATTCGGTTAAGTGTCCAACTTTGGCTCAGATCATGATCTCACAGCTCTTAAGCTGGAGCCGACAGCTCAGAGCCTAGAGCCTGCTTCAGATTCTCTGTCTCCCTCTCTCTCTGCCCCTTCATCTCACACTCTGTCTCTCTCTCAAAAATAAACATTAAAAAAAAAACATTTTTTAAGAAAAACAGCAACATTTCATTTAATGTAAAAGTTCTTTGGAACACGGCTTGAGAAACATTAGTCTAATCTGTGGTGGATTTAAGAATAAGATAACTAATACTATTTAAATTCAAGGAGGCAATAGTATCTATAAGAAACTGAGTAGCATACCTATGAGTAAAACTTAAGAGATTTTATATACATATATACACATATATAAATATATATTTAATATTATTAAGTATATATATAATCTTGACTCTGGAACAATACAGGAGTTAGGACCACTGACCAACCTTCCACTAACAGTTGCAAATCTAAACATAACTGTTGACTCCTCAAAAACTTAACTACTAACTGCCTACTACTGACTGAAAGCCTCACTGATAACATAAACAGTTAACATAGTTTTGTATATTTATTATAGGCTGTACTCTTACAATAAATATAGGACATTTTCAGAATTCTCGGGTTCTGGCTACTTCTTGCATCTCTTAGTTCTAAGTCCTTCAAGAAAGACACATGCTTGAGTTAATGTTTATGTATTGTAAAGCAAAGAAGGAATAAAATATAATTTTGCTTAACAATATTATTCATGTCTGTGGACTATAATTAACTTAGAGTCCAATTATATGGAACTTTTGGGGGCTTAAAAAGTCAAACTTCCTATTCATGCTGAGATAAGCAAACAGACAATGGGAATGAAGACTGAGTAGAATATTTGATTGGAGCCACAGGAAATCCCCCAGCCCCAGACTTCTAGCAAACATCTCCAGTTATACATTATTCACCTAGTAAAGAAGACAAACTTACCTTTATTTATTTTTTATTAAAAAAAATTAAATGTTTATTTATTTTTGAGAGAGAGAGAAACAGTGCAAGCTGGAGGGGGACAGAGAGAGAGAGAGAATCCGAAGTAGGCTCCAGGCTCCAACCTGTCAGCACAGAGCCCAACATGGGACTTGAACCCATGAACCATGAGATCATGACCTGAGCCAAAGTCAGACGCTTAACTGCTGAGCCACCCAGGCTCCCCATAACTTACCTTTAAAATGTAGATGAAAACAACAAATTATATATGTGACTTCCCACATCAGGCTATTCTTTTGATTTTTTTCATGGCAGATGCCATTAAATGATGATGACTGTAGGTCTGGGGAATGGGATGGATAAGACTCTGATGTCTATGGCTGGGACTAGACTTCCCAGGAAAAAATGCTTTGCTGAGCCAGCTTTCTGGCTAGATTACCAGGCCATGGAACTGGATGTAAATGTGGTTAGAAGCCAACCACATTTTTAAAGAAGTTGCATTACTAAAAGTGACTGTAAATCTCACCAAGAGCATACTTCCATAATTAAACCAATATTCAGCTTACCAAACCCACTCAACAGGAAGGAGATCATGAAAGCTCTGTGTTTCTGCAGTAAGGCATTATTCTATGTCCACCCACAAAATGCCCACAGTAGATGTGGACAAGGAAGTTGCCACTATCACTTCTCCACTAAACATGGAATTGTCAGATTTGCAGAACAAGGGATTTAGTCAACTACCAGAATTCAGAGTATTCACTCTTATTTTCTAAGAGAATATGAAACATGCTATGAGTCAGTACCATTGTGTTTTATCCTCCCTCCTTTTTTTTGGAAGGAGGGCTCTTATGTTAGTAGTTTTTCCTGTTCTCTACTATCAGAGTTTTCAAACTTGAGCAGAGATTGAAACAATTCTTTTTAACGAGGGTATAAATTATTCAGTGGACTCTTAACTTATTAGAAAGGCCTACACTTAACACAGAAATCCTGAACTTGAATTTGCTTTAGTAGCTATACAAGCCCTTGTGTCATCTCATTTGGGGTAAGTTATAAAAGTATTTCAAATAGGCATGTATGGTAAGAGTGTACATTTTTTGTGCAGAGTAGCTAAGAATATTACCTTTAGCTAAAAATATTGCTCAATGATTGACATCCAGATATCCATTACATTCCTAAATGACTGAAAGTAATTATTCTGCTTACCAGCAATTTTTTGTAGGAGTGGGATAATTCTGATCAAGCTACTGGGGCCTCAGGGGTAAAAGTATCTTCAATCTCAGGAATCAAATACAGTAACAGATTTTTCTTCTTATTAGAAAGTGGCTGGAAGTGTAGCTTGGAAATGCTGCTGCCATCTTGTTACTAGCCTGAAGTTCATGCTATTATCAGCAACAAGGTAGAATGTTGGAAAGCATCAGGCACTGAATGACATTATTAAATACTGTGCCTAGAATCCATTCTACCTCAGACTACCATGTGTAGCCATTATTTGAATAGGCTCCAGATGAGATTTTCTGTGATTTGCAGATAAAAAAAATTCTACACTATACAGTAGGTTATCAGTGGGGAGTATTGAGCTCAAATTTCAAATATATCCATAATCACCTATTACTGTCTATAAAAGTAATAATATTAATGATTAACTCTAGCCTAGCCCATCTTATTATTTTCTATTTTTCCTTGACTCTTAATTCTAAACCAGGAAATATGTTTATCAAAAATAATAAAGAAACATAATTTAGGGGCACAGGAGTGGCTCAGGTTGTTAAGTGTCTAGTCTTGATTTAAGCTCAGATCATGATCTCATGGTTTATGCGTTCAAGCCTCACATTGGGCTCTGCACCAAAAGCATGGAGCCTGTTTGGGATTTTCTCCTTCTTTTCTGCTCCTCCTCTGCTCTCTCTTCTCTCCCCCAAAAAAATTTAACTTAAAGAAAAAGAAACATGATTTAAAATATGAGGTGTAAAGAAATCACAAGACTTTAGATTTTTTTTTTCTGGCTCTAAGAATTTATAAACTTGAACACAAAGCTTAAACAGTGAGAACAAAAATAATGGATAGAATGTTATTTTTTAAGTGGTATACCATTTCAGGCACCGTGCTAGTTAAACCATTTGCTCCTCAAAAGAGATTTATAATCTCATTTGGAAACAAGAAAATTAAAGCTCAATAAAGTTAAAGGAAACACATTTCAAATCTTCCTTCCCAGACACAACACATTTTTTTGAAGAAAATGATTACATCTCAAAATAAAGAAAATGAAGCAACATAAATATAGTCCTGTGTTACACAAAATTGTAGCTCTGATCACTACTTTTCTAATTTGACAATTTTATAAGACTTTATTTTACATTTTAGAAGATACTGTGAAGCTGTTAATTCAAACAAAATCACTGAATCAACCGAACTCAGAGCATTCTTCTGAGTACAAACAAAAGAAAACATGACAGGTTTGAGGCTTTGGGAACGCATCTTTTATATAATTGCTATCAACCACTGAAGGCTTAAAAATATGCTAGAAAAAAAGACTGAAAGAAGATAGCAATTACTTTGTTCCATCCACTCTTTCGGTCAAAGAAAAATGCCTTATAAAACAATTACAGACTATTATCAAGCATATAATCTCTCATTAATTTATTACTTGAAAAGATTGTATGTTTAATTTTATTTTCTTTATTTTGAAAGAGCAAGTGGGGAAGGGAGAGGAGGAGGTAGAGAGATGGAGAGAGGGAGAGAGAGAGGGAGAGAGAGAGAGGGAGAGGGAGAGAGAGAGAGAGAGAGAGAGAGGAAGGGAGAGAGGGAATCCCAAGCAGGCTCCATACTGTCAGCCTAGAGCCTGATGTGGGGCTTGAACTCACAAACCATGAGATCATGGCCTAAGCTGAAACCAAGAGTCAGACACTTAACTGACTGAGCCACCCAGGTGCCCTGAGAGATCACCTTTTTAATTTTAATGTTTATTTATTTTTGAGAGAGAGAGAGAAAGACAGACAGACAGACAGAGACAGAGCATGAGAAGGGGAGGGACAGAGAGAGAGGGAGACACAAAACCCGAAGTAGGCTCCAGGCTCTGGGCTGTCAGCACGGAGCCTGACGCAGGGCTCAAACTCAGACTCTTGAGATCATGACCTGAGCTGAACTCAGATGCTTAACTGACTGAGCCATGCAAACAAATTAAATTATTTTTAAATTAATTTTAGCAAGACCTCAAATTCTCCACTTTTAGATTATACTACTTTTTTCTTCATTCAAACGGATATGCTATTTTCCTTTAATAGTTTAAAATATAATTATAATTGATCATAACAGTAGAAAATATTTTAAATGTATATATCTGGTAAATAAAAAGTGTTGGTTGCAAAGAAATTTAATTAGGGTCATTTTAAAACTATTTTCTACTGCACAAGCTGTTAATATTCCTTGCAATTTTTTTCGTGATGAGATTATTTAGCAGCTGCTTTTTAAAATTATAATTTAAGATTACTCAGATATTAGTGAAAGTCAATTCACATTTTTGCTGTGTATTAAAAAATAACTATGACATATTGAGAAGTGTGGAAAATGTGGATTAAGTAAGAACAATATGACTACCATTAGGCAATGCAGTCATTTATTGTGATTGTATGTTCAAAAATACCCTGAGAAAGATGGTAATTTACTGTCAAAGTATTAAAAAAGAAAATACTTTCAAATTTTAATGATTAAAATGAATTCCACATTGAGCAGTATTTAGTAATTAATAAAACAATATTGCATAGTAACATGCAGTATTTACCAAGTTCTTAGAATTTATACAAAGTACTACATATATTCATGGCAAAATGAGCCATAACATTTTACCCAATATCATTAGACATTACCAGTATTCATCAGTAACCACTTATCTTATTCCCCTTGGTTAGGTGAAGCTTTGGGATTACTTCTGACTGAAGATCTATGAGCTGAAATTGAGTGTAACTCTTCTAGGATAAAGCCCTAAAGAACAAGTATGAGCTCACCATGTAGTCCCTTTTGCTCAGGTGGTAACCAAGAAGATGCAGCCACAAGATATATGATGCCTTCGATACTCTAGGATCCTGAATGACTTTACAGAACAGAGCCCTGGCTAAGTAATCAACATGCAATATAAGCAAGAAGTGAATATTTGTTAGTTTAAACTACTGAAATTTTGTAATAATCTGTTCATAACACAAAATTAGCCTATCGTAACACAAATCTTTTGGAGAAACAATTTTCTACAATGTTGCGATATGGGAGAAGAATACATTTACCAAATAATGTTATACTGTATCTAATAAAAAAGCACCTGCTGTGATTCTACACACAAAAAAATATTCTTTAAATTTTTTTAATGTTTTTATTTATTTCTAGGAGAGACAGAGAGAGAGACAGCGTGAGCAGGGGAGGGTCAGAGAGAGAGGGGGTGACAGACTCTGAAACAGGCTCCAGGCTCTGAGCTGGCAGTCAGCACAGAGCCTGATGTGGGGCTCGAACCCACGAACCGCGAGATCATTACCTAAGCGAAAGTCGGATGCTTAACCGACTAAGACACCCAGGCACCCCAAAAAAGTATTTTTTATAAGATCTGAAAGAATCTAATTATGCTGATGATAAATTTTAAGTCTAATGACTGTTATTTTTAGAACGGGCAAAATTTATGTTGACATCAATATATATAGAATTATTTGCATTTAATGTATAAAGTAGATTTGTTTTGAAAGCTATTCTGAGAAGCATTATATGTATTTCAATATATAATTATATTACATATGATATATAATGTATATTTACACATTATATAACATATATAATAATTATGCATATGCATATGTATGCATATGCATACACACATATATGCAATGATTTACCTACCCAAGTTTGCTGAATGAGGGTAAGAACAGAATAACTGCCTGTCAACGAACACCTATATTGTAACACCAAAAAGATGGGAAAGCTGGTTTCACACTTGCTCAATAGCTTTTAATACTAGTAGTTCAGTAAAATACAAAAGTTATATTTATTCAGTGTCGTGCTAACAGTAGTGGACATGCAGAGGATTACTTTTGCTGCCTTAAGGCAAAACTTAAATATCCTACACATTTTGACATTTCTTCCCTTTATTCTCCAATGTGGCAATACAAAAAATTATAAAAATTTATTGTTTTCCTAAATTCAGTGAAGTCTGAAATTCTCACCTCTTAATTCAGTCCAAGGTAAGCATGTGCTAACATGTGGGCCAGAACATAAACATACATATTTTAACATATCAGATTACATGTACCAACATAGAAGTCTTTAAACACATCATTTGTATCAAAATGTCAGCAAAAGCAGAATAATCAGCCTAACTATATATTGTACACTAACATTCAAAATCATAAAACTGAGTTCATCATAATTAAACTAAAAAAAATACTGATTTGATTTCTTTTTTTCTCTTTTGTTTGTTCTTAATTTTTATTTTTTTAAATTTATTCAAATATAATCAATATACAGGGTAATTAAATATCAAATATGCAATATAATTCAAATTAATTCAAAATAATTCAAATTTCTATAATTTCTCATACTTGTGAATCTGTGAAACAAAGTTGGCTACAATTATTGTTACAATAAATGTTGACAGAATATATGATATATACAACATATTATTTTTTTGTATATTAAGAGAGCACACTCTCAAAGTGTGATTGAAAAAATGTATTTTGGTTAAACAATTTTCTAAAAATATTACCTTTCTCTTTTTTTCTTCTTTAAATAAAAGCATAGATTATCTCCAGGTTAAAGTAAAACTTGTGCTATAAGTAACAGTTTATAAATAACTTGTGCTATAAATAGCAGTTTATATTTCTTGATTTGTTTTGATAACCTCTCTCTGCCTCCCTCCCTTCCTCCTTCTCCCCCACACCTCTCTCTCTCTGGAAACTCACTTAATCCTCATCACAATTTTATGAGGTAAACACTATTAAAAATCACCATTTTAAAATTTTAAAAAAGGGTGATACAAGAGGTTGAAAGACTTTGCTCAAGGTCACATAGCAGGACATGGAAGAGCTGGGATCTGAACTCAGGCAGTTTGATTTCAGAGATTGTGTATCTATATCTGTGCATGTGTTACACTTACTAAACCAGCCATTGAAAAATAGCCATAATATCATAAGACAAAACATTTTGTTCACAACTGCAATAAAGAAATCATTCTTTTCTTTCATTCTGAATCAGTGTTCTCTGATGTTTCTTGGGAGTGACTTATTCACACACACAGTAGTTTATACACAACTCCAAATACTTATAAAGACCAACCACTGCTCACAGATTGTATACTTTCTTACAGGCTATAAGAAGAGAAACCCAAAGGAGACATGGCCAAGGAACATCATTCAAGATATCAGAAATGTCATGTCAAAGCAACCTCCAGTCTGTGGTTCAAGGTATTGAACAACTTAGTGATCATAATGATATATTCTTAAACATCAGTTACACTTTTTGTGTGGTAATAAAACCATGCCTCAGCAGTTCCCAAGGTGGGGGTATTGTTTCTTCCCACTGCTTCGTTCTTCCTACTCTCTCCCTTCCTCCTTTCTTTCTCTCATACTTCTCCATCTGTTGTTGTTGTTGTTGTTGTTTTTTTCCTAAGTATTATCTCTTCACTCACTGTCAGACCTGACAGTTGTCCCTTCACCATTCTGTAGTCAGGAAATTTGTCTCCAACAAGAAGGCTGAATCTCAGATGAAGTACAATCTGCTGTGGGATTTGAAACTATAGAAGTGTGTCAGGAGTCAGAGTAAGTCATTTCCCTGGGGCCAAAGGAACTTCACCATGAGCAGTGTAAGGACAAATACAAATTAAAAGGAAGAGGCTTAATATCCCCTATTGGAAATAATAGAAGATATTTCTCTTCTGTTTTCATAGAGGATTTACTAAATTTGTAATTGTAGATACTTTTTTCTGTTTCTGAAATGTATATACATCCTTTGAAAGCTAGATAGAACTTTTATCAGTTTTGAGACCCAGGGACTTCTTTCTCAGAAACTCAGAGCCATCTCTTTGAAATGTGAACATCAAGGGAGATAGCACCCTAGTTACCAGTTTCCGAGGGAGAGTAGTTGCCCAACGTTCTGAGTACCTTGCTCCAAGATGCAAAGCTACCTCATGCCATAAAAGATATGAAAAGTTTGTTTCTCCCTTGGATAAAGCCAATTGGTTAACATAGATTTTTCACAACAATTATGAGGTAAATTCAGGATGAATTATGTGTGACAAATGGGGCTGTCAAGTTTTCTTTACTTGAGGACTAGATATTGTTTATTTTGAAAACATGTAGTAATGCTTTGTATCTACGTGACTGTAAAAAAGAGGGAGATTTCTGTCTTTGCGCTCTTTTTGTGGATTGGCTGTGATATGCTTCACTTTATGGCTTAATGCACTCTATAATGTAAATGTTTCTTTCACTGTTACCTTGCAGATAGGATTTCTGAATTGGGAAAATATTTAGTTTTTAATTATATTTTCCCAACAGCAGAGTGTACATGCCAAAGCCATCAAGCTGATTTCTGTTCTGTATTGGGGCTCTCAGGAGTTCATGTATTGTTTTCAAATACTGATGATCCAGGTCATAGCTTAAGTATTTTAAGTTTGAAGATAAATATCAACTAGATAAATGAGATATCATTACACATTTCATGTCACGGGCACAGCTATGTGGGCATACATAGTTTATATTGCATTCCAGAGAAGTAAGATATCCTTACTTTTGATTTTTTCAGAGAAATGAGGCTTAAAGTGTTTGAAGTGTTTATTTATTTTTGAAAGAGAAAGTGTGAGCAGGGTATGAGCAGAGAGAGAGGGAAAATGAGAGAATCCCAAGCAGGTTCCATGGCGTCAACATAGAGCCCGACGTGAGGCTTGATCTCACAACCTATGAGATCATGATCAGAATCAAACCCAAGAGTTGGATGGTTAACTGACTGAGCCACCCAGGTGCCCCAAGGCTTAAAGTTTTAAGTTACAATATATCTATTTATGATTACTGCTATTACTATTACTAGTAGTAGTATTTTGTTGAGTACACTTAAAAAAATTATAAATATAAATATATAAATAGAAAGTAGTAAGAGTTGAGTCTTTCTCTGCCCTTCTAGAATTGTTGAATACAGTGCAGTACTTTAACACATACCCTATTATACATAAATATGGATATACTAGACTACTGCCCCCAGAGACATTGACATCTTCCTGGATAAGGAAGGCTATAGTGTGTGTGTGTGTGTGTGTGTGTGTTCATTTTATTTATTTTGAGAGAGACAGAGTGAGTGAGGGAGGAGTAGAGAGAAAGGGAGAGAGAGAATCCCAAGCAGGTTCCGTGCTACCAGCACAGAGCCTGACACGGTGCTCAAACTCATTAAACTATGAGATCCTGACATGAGCCAAAACCAAGAGTCAGACACTTAAGAGATACAGCCACCCAGGCACCCCTCTTATTTTAAAGTCAATACCAGTTCATTGTTCATTTTTGGTAGTTAATAGGTAACTTGGTAATTATTTAAGGACTGAACATCTTGTGTGTGTGTGTGTGTGTGTGTGTGTGTGTGTGTGTGTGTGTGTCTGAGGGGGGGGGAGAGAGAGAGAGAGAGAGAAACAGAGGAACAGAGGTAGAGATTAAATGCAGATATGCTCAGATTGTTCAGTAATGTATAGTGAACACTTTTGGAGCTTGCTGCCCATATCCCTTCATTAGGTCCAGCTGGTATGAGTGTTAGCTGCAAAAGGTTCATGGCTGCTTCCTTCATTAGAAAATTTCCCTTTGGCTATAACTGATGCATACAGGTACAAGAGGCTTGCCTCTTTACCTCAAGGTGGGACCACAATTACTCGGTAAAAGTGATGTTATGAGTCTCCTGTCCCCATGTGATCAGGCTGCATACAGACTCCAATAGATGCCCACATTCATGCTTAGAGACTTCCTCTGCCCTTTCTAATTTCCCTCACTCCCTTATCTTGAGGAAACATCAACAAACTACTGGAGGTAAATAATGAACAATTATACTTTTAGACACTTCCTCTAATATTTTCTATTTGTATACGTATATTTATAAAAATATTCCCTTTTGGAGTTTACTATATTGTGATTATATTATACATTCTGTATCCTATTTTCCATTTAATGTTTCCATTGTCTATCTTCAATATAAAGAGATTTCTGATTGGCAAGTTTCTGGTAAGGTAACATCTCTCTTCTTCTATGCTGCTTTGCATTTCCCTATGGTCCTTACTATGCTATACTTTTGATAATAGTTATGTATGTACATGATTCATCTATTTAGTTGTATTAGCACCCTAATGCAGAAACTGAACTGAATATTTTTTACATCCTTTAAAGTGGTGAATAAAGTGTCTTGTACACATCAATTAAAAAAAACATGGTCAAATCAAAATATGCTTAAATGATAGTATGAACTTTAGAGTTATGAATAGAAAAAGTTGATCTAAAAACACAATGACCAAAATGACAATTACCAATTATTTTTATCTGACATAATCTTGGAAGCATTTTAAACTACTGAAAATAACTATATTAATCAAGATGTATTTAAGAACACATTTATTCTGACATCCCCTGTAAATGATTTTTACATCCTTTTGAAATCATTTTAAAACATTGGATTCAGCATCTAATACTCTAATGCATTTAGAATATTTTCTTCATAAAACAATAAATTGTATTGAATTCTACAATACATCCAAAACACATAGCATAAAAATCAGCATTTAAAAGGCTTCAAATTGTCAATTGCACAGTTTCAACTAATCCTAAGTGGCAATAGGCTAGCATTTTAGGAAATGGATCCTTATCTTAAAAACTTTTTACTCTGCCACATATTGAGTTGTACAAGGGTAATTCTCCATGGAAGGGTGCTTGGAGGAGAAAGCTAGAAAAGAGATGGACAGTTTTCTAATAAGAGAAGTGACAGCATATTTCTTCTGCCTCCATATAGGTGACAGTAGATATTTATTGTGACCACTATACCTAGAAAATCATTTGGCCTCCTTTGTTTTTAATGACAAATACATTTCTCAAGAGTATTACTTCTAGAAGATCATGGCTCTTTTTATTAAAGAAAAATAATCCTTTGGGAAGTTTACTTTACTCGGTTTGGTATTTTTAAATCTACCAAAATCACTTAAAACAGTAACCTATTTTTCTATCAACTATGTTGATGCAACTCCACCAGAACACACAAGCAATGAGGCATACTTCCCTAAGGTTAATGTTGTGTTTCTTATGTAGCACAATTGAACCAAAATGACATAAAATTAAGTTTAGCACAGATCTCCAGTTTGAAAAATGGTTTGTCTTGCATGATTCAAAATATTAAATTTTACATAAGTAGTAAAAAATATAGAAGTGACCATTAAATAGCTACAGCTAACAGTTAAAAATGCTTACAATGAACTACATATTCATTTAATCTTCAAAACTACCCAATGAAACAATGACTGAAGTAATCATTTCTACCTAGTGGCTGAAGAATCAGAGGTACAGAGAGGTTAAGTAACTTGTGCACAATTACAAGGCCAAGACCAAATCCCATACATACCAGTGCTACTGTTTATGTTCTTACCCTTATGTGCTGACTCTTATAATGACAAATGAGGGGGAAAAATGACTGAGTTGGATCGTACATGCTCTAGATATCTCAGTCCTTAAAATCTACTTGGTACCAATTCTACCACCCACCATTGAAGACCATGAAGTTCTCAGCGACTGGACTTCCTTTACTGATCACTTAATAACTACTGAAAGAAGTGTATCCACTTCCAAGGGATTATTAGATTTCTAATCTTGGCAAATATGTAGTCAACTCAATTCACTTTCCCTTCACCCATATTTTTTTGTCAATTCTCTCCGATGTTTCCTTACCCATGATGAAATTTGTGTTCTCTGTCTTGATATATTCCCAATTGTGCTTCTCTCTCAAAGTTTCTACTTTATCCTTAAAGTGTTCGTGAGAACACCTGGTTCAGCATTTGACCTAAGTGAAATCTGACCCTCTCCCAAGCACTTGGACTCTCCTGAGTTTTCTCACTTGGAGGTATCTCTTTTTTCAGCACCTGATAGGGCACTCCAGTCCAACTTCCTGATTATCACCCCACCACAGTCTTATAATATTTCTCTAATCTGTGAGGCTCATGTCATCCTCTACTCACCCTTGTGTCTATCAACTGCAGACCTTCAGGTTACTCCTCTTCATTTACTAGAGACTTTTGCATTTGACTTCAGTTTTTTCTCTCCACTACAGTCATGTCACCATTTGAGTGACTTCACTGTCCAAATGTATGATCTAAACAACTAAGCCTCTAAGTTCCTTGATCTCATTTTCTGCAATGAAATCTCCCCACTGTGCTGAGGGGCAGAATTTGGGTTCCATGATCTGTGCCCATGGTGTCAAGACTACTAATATGCTATATCACATGGCAAAGGAATTTTGTGAATGCAATTAAAATTACCAATCAATTGGTTTTAAGATAGATTATCCTGAATTACCTCAGTATGCCTGATATAATCACATGAAGAAAAGACCTTTTCTCCAGATAAACATAGAAATGGGGATGTGGCAGGAAGGGAAGTCAGAGATCTACTATGGCTAAGAAAGACTCCATGCACTGTCGGAGGCAGCGACTTTCAATGTGACAAGGAACGCGGGAAGCCTTAAGTTGCTGAGAATGGTTTCTGGCTGACAGCCAGCAAGGAAATGGGAACTTCAGTCCTATAGCTACAAAGAAATGAATTCTGCCACCAAAAATGAATGAATGGGCTTCGAAAAGGATTTACTCCTCTAATTCTCCCCACCTTCAGAACCTCCAAATAAGAGGCCAGGCTGCTGACATCTTGATTTTTGCCTTGTGAGACGCAGATCAGAGGAACCAGACAAACAAGCACCCCAGAAGTCTGACCTACAGAAATGTGACATAATAAATTTGTGTTATTTTAAGCTGCTGAGTTTGTGGTAATTTGTTATAGCAGCAGTAGAAAACACTGCTTTCTAAACAACTTGCCTCAGTGCCTTTAGAATAGTAATTCCCTCGTTTAGAAATACTCTTCCCTCACCCTTGAGCTGCAACATGTTTCAGTCCTCAGGATCCCTCCCTCCCCCTGGATTATTGCTAAATGTCCCAAAGCTCAGAAAACACACCACATACCTAATACATACAAGTAGCTGTTTAATGTAATCCTTCCCTGCTACATGGTGAGGAGCCATACTACTGATTGCAGCCATACTAGACTCTACCACCTAAACAGTACTTAAACTTAGTTGACATTTAATAGAATTATATTGGATTATAATTTAATAAAAAGATATAAGAGATGGAAAAATAAATTCACTGGAAATGCATATGAATTTTACAAGACTCATTTTTAATATAATAATCTTGGCAAAGATCTACTTTGTGATAGCACTAAAATTCAGTAAAAGCATGTTACTTTATGCCAAAAATGTATTTAATGTTTCAGTTTCTGAGGCAACTTTGTAAATAGACATGTGTCTATCATCAAAGTATATAAATTCATGGGATTACTGTTATTATAATAATTATGTAAACCAGACAGTAGTATACAAAGATATGGTACTTGGGTAGTTATGCCAGTTGAGCATCCTACTCTTAAATTTGGTTCAGGTCATGATCCCAGCATCTTGAGATCAAGCCCTGGGTGGAGCTCCACGCTGAGCTTGGAGCCCGCTTAAGAGTCTCTCTCATGTCCCTCCCCCCATCTTGCACATGCATGTACTCTCACTCTCTCTCTAAACAAAATTAAACAAAATATGGTGCTAATAAATTCTATCAACAAAGTTGCTTTCTTGTTTTTAGCCAAAAAAAAATCCCTTTTCTATCTGTATGTGGTAAGAATTATGCCATGTTTATTCTGTGTGAACACATTCCCAAATTATGGTATAATTTATGATTGAAAGTTTAAAGGAAACACACTAATGATAAAATTATATCATTACATTAAGTCTCATTTTGAATTGCTTGCCATCTAGCTGGAAATTTATAATTAAATGAGAAATCCTCATGCTATTTCATTAGTAATGAAGTACATAGACAACACTGTATTTGTTTCATATTTCTATTTATAACATTGCTATTTTTAAAGTCAATCATGTGACTCTTAAAAGTTAATCTCAAAAATGAATGCTATAAATTAGTTATGTGAATAGAATCCCTTGAAAACTGAGTTTTCATTTTCATTTATATATATATATATTAATCTCTGAACTGGAACTCCAATTCCTATCTTTAAAATCGTAGTAATGTCCAAGAAACTTATATTCTTAGGCATCAGTTTTGCTTTGAAACAACCAGAGAATCACATTAGATATTTTGTACCTGAAATTAGAAATATTCACTCTTGACATTTCGATATAAATAATAATAATAACAACACATTATCATTTCATCTCAGTCATACAAATATAACTAACTAATAGCTAAACATTGGCTCTTAAACACTGTATTGCTATGGAGAAGAAAATAATTGGCAATTTTATATTTTAAGTTTGATTTTGTATCTTTAAAATAAGTTAAAATACTTCAAAAACTTTGAAAAAAGTTGTATAATTTAGTAATTCTCAACTCGTTCTGAAAATTTAAATCACTGAAATTTTCAAGGTTTCTCATTTGATTTTTTTATGAAGCTGGAACACCTGTATAATAGAAATATTTTGGCTTTGGAACCACGCAGGTATGTGTTCTAATCTAGGTATTACCATCTATTGCCTGCCTACTTGACCAAAATAGTGCACCCGATTGCACCTCAGTTTACTGATCTATAAAGTAAATACAATATGACTTAACAAAAAGTCAAATCATTTGTGTTGATTTCATGATTTTTCCCAGAAACAAAAATAGATACTTTCATATGCTTTTTCATATGCCATATTTTGTTAGTGTATTAGTATATTACCATTCAAAACCTAAAGAAAACCAAACAAAGCCAAAAACTGTTTTGGTAGATACTTGGAAACATTCAATACTTTTCCTCTTTTTATAACAAAAAACAACTGGAAAGGATTTAAAAAGTCTACCAAAATAGTTTTTGGTTTTGTTATTATTATTATCCTAATTTCCTCTTTCACACAGAACAAAAGAATACTGGAAGCCTGGGTGATTCAGTCTGTTAAGCATCCAACTCTGTTTCAGCTCAGGTCATGATCTCACAGACTGAGAGTTGATGCCCTGCATAGGGCTCCAGGCTAACAGTGAGGAGCCTACTTGGGATTCCCTCTCCCTCTCTACCCCTTCCCCACTTATGCTCTCTCTCAAACTAAATAAATAACTTAAATGAACTTAATGAACTTAAAAACCATTTCTTTTAGGTCTTTCTTAAATGGCAGTTGATAAGATATAAGAAGTCACTTGTTTCTCCTCAGATACCCTTTTATGGGAAAAAAAAAAAAACAAAAACAAAAAGTAGCTCAACTAGGTGTTAGAGTTCCGTACAGGCTCTGCTACTTACTGACTCTGTCATCTTGGATAAGTCATTTATATTTCTTGCATTTACATTTTTACATACTGTACTAATTGATCTCTAAGATCTCATTGAATCATTCTGTGATTTAATTCAAAACAACATGAATATTTTTGAGTCTACTATATTAAGTACATTAAATGCAGTCTCCCAAAGTGTACGACATGTATTCTAACAGAGTTATTTATTCAGCTGGAAAATTCTTGTGAAGTGCAGAATATTTGAATTAAATTTTATTTTCATTTCCATGTAGCTAGTATATGTAACTAGGAAATAAATTAAATGATAAATAATTTAAAACCTATTTTCAGGAAAAACAATTAAGAAAACTCTACCACCAACCTGGGGCTCGAACTCATTACACCCTGAGGTCAAGAGTTCTATGTTGTACCAGGTAAGCCAGGCAAGCACCACAGGAAAAATAATTTTATTGAAAGCCAGTAGCATGACTAAATCTATTACTCTTTTTTACCTATCTACTGTCCCTGGTACTCTTGAAGCTACAAGTTATGCATTGAAATGGTACCACTGTATCTGACTTTGACCTACTATTTCAGGATCCACAGATGCCTCTTAAATCATGTTTTCTTTCTTTGGCACTATGTATCATCATCATCATCATCATCATCATCATCATCATCATCATCATTTTTTATTTCATAGAAATTCTCAGGCACCAAAATCATATTCTAATACCTTAAGGAACAGAATATTTATTTCAGAAACTGAGATTCAAAATAGCAATAGCTTGGCATTCTTATGTTCTTAGTACTTTTTTTCTATGTTTACTTATTTATTTTTAAGGCAGGGAGAGAGAGAAAGAGAATCCCACACAGGTTCTGTGTTGTGAGTGTAAAGCCTCATGTGGGGCTCAAACTCACAAACCATGAGATCATGACCTGAGCCAAAATCAAGAGTCAGTCACTCAACTAACTGAGCCACTCAGGCACCCAAAGAAATTCTTTTAAGTGAGAATGATGCAAAGCTACCTTTTTCAGTGTACTCAGCAAGGGCATAAATTTTCTGATATTTCCTGCATTGCATTAACCATTTTAAATTCTGTATTACTAAACTATTTTATAAAGAACAAAAAACAATGTGCATAAAATTTCTGGATTTTTGTAATTCTCACTTGGACCAATCACAAACGATCACATGTGAGACACTGACATTTTAGAAAATGTGGGAGTTAACCTACAACCTTTCCCTAACCCATGCCAGAGTTTAATAACTATCATGTAGCACCGGGAAGTTCTCCTTTATAGCTAACATATATCATAAAATACTATAGAGTCCATTTCATTGCATATTGTGCTTCAATCTTGTTCTTTCGGTTAAATTATCCCTATTTAATTTCTCCTCATAGGAAGTATTTCCATTGTCTTCTATTACGTTTCAGGTAAATATTCAGAAATATATTTGCTAATTTTCCCCCCAGGAGTTGCAAAAAAGCAATTGCACACTCTTGAAATAGAGAAGAAAAAAATGATCTGCAAAATTCTGTTCCAATTGGGATTCCTGTGATTAATAGGGTAAAGGTATAATTGACTTTCAACTATTCTAAATGCTCAAATGGTATGAAAAATCATACAAAAAAAGAACAAGGAAAAATTAATAAACAACTCTCATCAAAGGGGATTCTCTAGGTAAGTTACAATTTGTTTAGAGTAAAGGGAAGGAAGTGATACAGGATAAAAGTGTGTATCACTCTGTTTCCATAATATAAATTATTTTAAGAGATACACTATATCAGAATCTAGAAATCAAGTGAATGTTGCATCCTTTATTTTAATCATCAAGTGAATGTTGCATCCTTTATTTTAATCATCATGAGAAGTGTTATACTTATTTATTCCGAGAAAGTAGCAACAATGCCCACTACCTTTATGGAACAAGTTCAAGTTTTTCTTATACATTTATATAAATTACTCATCTTAAAATTGATGGAAATTATTAATATACTGTTTTACACATAAAAGATTGGAAGGACTCTGAGATTACATATCCTTTAAAAAGTGATGGGGTGGGATTGGATAGCAGCCCATTCATACAGTAAGCCTGGTTGCACCCACCATTTCTACTATGGCTCAAAACTTTGTGACTCTACTTTAAAATTCATCTAAAATCCATTTTAGGAAGAAGTCAGAAATAACAAAAATTTATTTTATCATGAATATAAGTAAAAATATTAGTTAATGCTGCCCTTATTTTCCTATTTTAATATGGCCAACAAAATTGGAATATATCATTTAATGGCTTATACAGCTTGTATGACTTATAGGACTACATGATTATTCGATAAAACATAATCTGAAGAATACCATATATCAGTTTTATATGTTCCAATGGAATATTTTTCTTTCTGTTTTTAAATTTTTATGTTTTATTTATATTTGAGAGAGAGACAGCGTGAGCAGGGGAGGGTCAGAGAGAGAGGGAGATACAGAATCTGAAGACAGGCTCCAGGCTCTGAGTTACCTGTCAGCACTGAACCCGATGCAGGGCTTGAACCCACGAACTGTGAGATCATGACCTGAGCCAAAGTTGGATGCTTAACTGACTGGACCACCCAGGTGCCCCAGGAATATTTTTCTTAATATCCTCAGAAGTCATAATATTACTCCATTAAGGATGAAAATTTGTTCTTTTAAAATAGTCATTTTATTATGTATAACTAAAAACTATTTGGATTCAAGCATGTTCAGTACATTTCTCCCAGCAGTTTATATGGTAAATATATGTGTGTGGGTGTATATATGTAGGATATATATATATATAGGATAGATAGACATAGGTGAAGTATATAGAATTATATATATATATATCCTAATTCTACAATTAAGATTCTGTTATATTTGCTGCATCATACATAAATGCATATGTTTACATTCATCTACCTCTCCCTCTATTCAGCTATCAATCCATCTTTCCTCTGATACATTTCAAAGTAAATAACATATATTAATATGTTATATATCAGTATACTGAACTACTAAACACTTCAGAATGCATATCCTTAACCAGAGTTCATTATTTGCTTACAAGTTTTTTTAAAGTCTATTTACTTATTTTGATGGGGGAGGGACAGGGAGGGGGGAGAGGGAGAGAGGGAGAGAGCGAGAGAGCGAGAGAGAGCGAAAGCGAAAGCGAGAGAGAGAGAGAGAGAGAGAGAGAGAGAGAGAGAATTCCTAACAGGCTCTATGCTGTCAGCCCAGAGCAAAATGCTGGGTTCAATCCCATGACTGAAATTATGATCTGAGTCAAAACTAAGATGTGGATGCTTAATTGACTGACCCATCAAGCATCCCTTGCTTACAATTTTTAAATTGAAATTCACATACAATTAAATATATGTGTCTTAAGTTGTACCAAGCAAATACCTTTTTAACTTTTCATTAGAAATCAAGATAGCAAGAATTAATAGCTAAAATTGTATCTTTGGCCTCTAAATAAATAGAAGTGCAATTTTTTAAAAGGTAAAATCCTATATAAAGAGATAATGGGAATGTTTTGACCACAGAAAGAAGGTTGGTTGAGTGATAAAATTTTTTATTTAATGTCAGAAAAAAACTACAAATAATCCAGCCAGCTATATCAATAATGCTCATAGTTAAAACAATGAAAACATTATAAGAATGATGCATTTTTGAGCTCACAATAAAAACTCTGTAAGTACTGTAGTACTGGTGATGGTAGTGATGGCCATGATTAAAAATACCACAATAATTTTCAGTGATGAGCACATTTTTTGTATGCATAATCTCATTTAACTTTAAATTTATGAAGTAGATACTATTGTTATCTCCAGAGAGAAAGAAAAGCTACCTACCTTGGGTTACCCACTTTAGTCCCATCCAGAATTAGAACACTTAATTAAGTGGACACTAGGAAGAGTATTTCATTAACCTAATTATTTGTTGGCTTCTTTGGGGGGTTGTGATGACAAGGTAGAAACAACAAGACAATGCTCTCTCAGAAGTTCTTTACATTAGGATCAGTTTAGAAACCTGCTAGGACTCAGTCCAACCATAGCATTAATTCAGGAATAGGTCTTCATTGTCTCCTGAAATTGAAAAAAAAGGCCTATCGTGTCTTTCATGATTTTCAGAGTCACACTCACAGTAGAAAGACTGTACATACTGCCTTTTCTATTTTCCTAAAACTACATACAGAGGGAAGAACATAAGAAGGCAAATATATTTACATTTGAATACATACACTAAGAACACTTTAATATAGATATTGGGTCTCAAATCAAATTACTCAAAACATAATTACAGACGGTTACCACATATTCAAAATGTCTAATTTTTGAACTGCTGTGAGGGATAAGACTTTGTGGTCCCATAGTAAATTATATGCTTTATAAAGAAAATATCCACTGTCAGTATGTTTAAATGTTTATTGCTTCTTTTAATGTGCAGCTTTAATCTGAGTTAGCATTTCTTTTTTTCAGTTATTCCTAGAGGGAAGTTACAGAGAATGATTTACATAAATGTGGTTGACAGTGGGAATAACCTGCCACTAATTCAAGAATATTACTTTAAATTTCAGAAAGAGAAACACTAGTGGTTGACAGTAATCTATACACTAGTCAGCTGAGGGTTCAAACAAATTCAGGTAATGGCAGATCAGCTATTTAACTCTGTGCACAATTCTGTGTCTTAGTTAAAAGTTCAGCGAACAAAATTGTTTTTGTTTGGATTATATAAATAAGTAGTATAGTTTCAAATTACAAGTAATGTTTGTCTTCTGGAATTTGTTTCACTGCTGAAGTATTTTCCTAGAGTCTTTTGTTTCAAAATAATTTGCCCAAATTGTGAAAAATAGATTTTGTCTTTAATAAACAAAAGTTTAATGGAATTTGGACAGTGAAAAAAACTACCTTTAAATTTTTGTTACATATGAATAATAATAATGTTTTAATTTTTTTATACAAATTTTAAATCCAAGACGATAAGGTTATTCTCCAAATAGGGACAGAAAAAGCAGATAGATAATAAATAATTTTAGTTCTTTATCTGGTTGTGGTGGATTAGAGTAAAACTTGGCAAATTACATTCTGAAAAGGGCCAGGCAGTGAATGTGTTAGGCTTTACAGGCTATAAAATCTTCATCACAACTATCCAACTCAGCCTCAAGTCTGTCTTTGCAGAGGGAAAGCAGCTATAGACAATATGTAAATTTGCTATGGTTGTGCTCTGATAAAACTTTATTTATAAAACAGGTGACAGGATATACTTGGCACAAAGGTAATAGTTCTTCAACTCCTAGGTTAGACCAATGCTTCTATTAAGTAAAACTAAAAAAAAATCTGACCAAATAACAAATCTGTCTGGAGACCTCACAAGGCTCCTAACGTAGCCTTTTAAACTCGATTACCTGAAAACTTAAGATTCTAGGAAGAAAAATAAAAAACAAAACAAAAGAAAAAACCCAAATAGCAGAAGCCCGGAGAAGTTAAAAAAAGAAAACCTTAGGCCACAAATGGTGTCACTTAGATGAAATTTCCAAACTGGGGCTTAATACCTAATCTAATTGCAGTTTCACAGACTTAACTATAGAGAACAAACTGATGATTACCAGACACAGTAGGTGGTGGGGAGATGAGTGAAACAGGTGTTGGAAGTAAGGTGTACACGTGTTGTATGTAAGTGTTGAATCACTAAATTGCACACCTGAAACTAGTATTACACTGTATGTTAACTAACTGGAATTTAAATAAGTACTTTAAAAAATAATAATTGCAGTTTCAACCTTTCCTAGAAAGGTAGCCATAACCAACAAGTCAGGAAATTTTTCTTTCCATCAGCAGGTATGAGTTTGTCACCTGCTTCTCACCATCCTCCATAGAAAGATGAGGTAATCTGCATGATAAGTATCCTTGCTTTTTCCACCAGCAAACTGCCTCTCTGGAATAATCCTTTTCTTTTGCCCCTACCCTTTGTTTATAAAAACCTTCTATTTTATATAACTCCTCAGAGTGCCTCTCTACTTGCTAGATGGAGTGCTGCCTGATTTATGAATAATTTAATAAAGCCAATATTTGTTTGAATTTTGTTATTTAACAGAAGTAAATGTGACCTTTTGTGCCACTTTATCCTTGGAGTCTGTGACAATTTAATATATATTTGATTTCTGCCTTGGTTTCCTACCACTCGGCTCTTAAAACTCTTGAAGTATCCCAAGTGATAAGTATCTTTTTGTATGGTAATAATATGACTGGTGGTTGGTGACTTCTAGATAGCCTTAGAAGGAAGATTTGTTGGCCTGTAGCCAACCATGTGACTGGAACTTTCAGCCCTATGCCCCAACCTTCAATGAAGGAAATGTGGTTGGAATGTGATCATCAATGATCAATGCTTCAATCAATCACTCCTAATTAATAAAACCTCTATAAAAAAACATAGCTAAAGGTATTTGGAGAGTTTCTATGTTGGTGAACACACAGAATGTTGCAATCATGGAAGGCTTTGAAAGTTCCAGACTCCTTCCTCCATACCTAGCCCAAGTATCTCTTTTGTCTGATTGCTCCTGACTTGTATCCATTTATAATGAACCAGGGGTATCATAAGTAAACTGTTTTACTCAGTTCTGTAAGCAATTGTTGTAAATTAACAAAAGAGAAGAGGAAGCTGTGGGAATCTTCAATTTATACCTAGTCAGACAGAAGCATAGGTAACTATCTGGACTTCAGATTGACATATGAAATGTTGGCAGTCCTGTGAGACTGAGTCCTTAACTTGTGAGATCTGATGCTCACTCCAGATAGATTTTGTCAGAATTAAATTGAACACTTAGTTTTCTGCAGAGAATTGGAGAACTGGTATGTCTAGGGGAAACCCCCATATATCTAGTATTATAAATATTGGGTGTGGTGATTGTAGAGACTTTGTCCTTTAAGAATCACTTGCCAATTTAAAACCAATATCTAAGAAGTTGAGTAGAAAGTAGTGCCTGAGAATGAGAGATCTTAAGCTGAGTTATCAACAGTGAGACTCCATGAAGAGAGCAACACTGGAATTCTGATTGTACCAGAAGAGGTCCTGAGGAAACTCTCGGCTTCCCTTCCATTGGTAATTTAATTAAACACTAATAAGTCTAGGGATGCCTGAGTGGCTCAATAGGTTAAGAATCTGACTTCAGCTCAGTTCATAATCTCATGGCTTGTTGAGCTCAAGCCCAGCTTGGGTTCTGTGCTGACAACTCAGAGCTTGAAGCCTGTTTCAGATTCTGTCTCTGTCTCTCTCTGACCCTCCCCTGCTCATGCACTGTCTTCCTCTTTCCCTCTCTCTCTCTCTTCTCAAATATAAATAAACATAAACCAAAAACAACAGCAACAACACTAACAAGTCTACCAGGAGAGAGAACCAAATAAGACAATAATAGGGAAAAAGCTAGGTAATATAAACAGACCCAACAAAGACACAGATATAGTCTTAAAACACATAAACTTTAACATAATTGTAATTAATATTCGCAAGAAATTATATGGCAATTGGAAAATTTGAGCAAAGAGTTAAAAATTATGATACAAATTCAAATGGACTGAAAGACATAATAACTGAAATTTAATATCACTAGATGAGGTCAACATTAGATTCAGTAGCATTGAAGAGAGAATTAGTAAAATGAAATATGGGTCCGAAGAAAATATTCAGAATAAAACATGGGGAGGATGAATAATGGCAATATACATAAAAGGGATAAGAGATAAATGGTATATGGTGAAACATACACATTTATGTAATTGGAATCCTAAAATTAAAGAGAAATAAAGAGAGGGAGGACATGGGGAGAAGCAATATTTAAAGAGATACTGAATGGGTGATGGGTCTTAAGGGGGAACTTGTGATGAGCACTGGGTGTTACATGTACATGATGACTCTCTCAATTCTACTCATGAACCTATTAATACACTATACATTAAGTAACCGGACTTTAAACAAAAACTTGAATGAAACAAAAATGTTAAAAATAAATATATAAAAAATAGATACTAGATCAGACTGTTTTAAATCCATCCACAGACTATAAGAACAAACAGAAAAAAATAGGAAAAAATCATACAGTTACATCAGACTAAGAGCCTAAATAAAAGAAACAGAAAATCTGAACAGATCAATTATTAGTAATGAAACTGAAATAGTAATCAAAAAACTCCCAATAAACACAAGCACAGGAACAAATGGATTACTGAGAAAAGAAAAAAGAAAACCACAGACCTATATTCCTGATGAATACAGATGCAAAAATCCTCAAAAATTATTACCACAACACATTAAAATATATACTAAATATATTAAAATATATTAAAACGATAATTCATCACAATTAAGTGGGATTTATTCTGAGGATGCAAGGAAAAACTAGCTAACTATATTGTGTTTACTAGGGACACATGTATAATATAAGAATACAGAAATATTAAAAGGAATGAAAAATACATACCAGGCAAATACTAACCAACAGAAACGTATATAACAATATTAGTATTAAACTAAATAGACCTAACATAGCTTTTATAGAGATAAAAATAAATTATATAACAGTGAATATATCCATTAATATAGAAAAACACTGACAGAACAACAATAAATGAATCTAAAAAGGTTTCAACATAACACCCTCAGAGACTTATGGAATATGCAGAGGAAAAGAAATTGTCAGGGGCATACAAATATTATATTTGGGGGCATTTAGACACTCCAAGTAATTTTTAAAATATACTGTGTATTGGGGCGCCTGGGTGGCCTAGTCGGTTAAGCGTCCGACTTTCGCTTAGGTCATGATCTCGCGGTTCGTGGGTTCGAGCCCCGCGTCGGGCTCTGTGCTGACTGCCAGCTCAGAGCCTGGAGCCTGTTTCAGTCTGTGACTCCCTCTCTCTCTGACCCTCCCCTGCTCACACTGTCTCTCTCTCTCTCTCTCCTAGAAATAAAAAAAAAAAACATTTAAAAAAAAAATAAAATAAAATAAAATATACTGTGTATAATGAGAATAATTTAAAAGCCCTTAAAACCTTTGAATATCAACATGTCAAAGAACTGAGTATTTTTTTCTCTCTCTAAGGAGATAAATGAAGTAAAAAAAGTGATCAAAACAATTTGAGAGTAATAGAAAATAAAATAAAATGAAGCAAGATTTTCTATACCTGGAGAAGCAGAATGCTACTAAAGAAAACGGCTAAGAATATTATACCGCTGCATACTCTCTTAGAACATCTTGTCACATGTGTTTTGAGGATGTTTACTCGTGCATACCTTTGATTTTCATGAATTTAAAGAATATCATTAAAAAATTTTTAAGGTTATCAGTGTAAAATTAAAATCCCCTGTTTGGATCCGTGTTTACTTCTTTCAATTTGTCATTTAAATTCACTTAAATTTAAATATATAAATTTCTACATACATGTTTATTCAAGCTATATTTCGCCAACTCTCAAGTATTAAAGATATTCTTACTACTGCCTGAAGTAAAGCCTAGGGAAACACTAAACTGAACTATAAAAAAACAGCCTACACAATTAGGACCAATTTGAGAACACAGTGATTTTCTCAGAAAAATCTAAGTCAGACCAAATCAGATTAGGATTTTCTGGATCTGTTCACATTCATCTTTAGAGTTTCACAAATGCACTCCAAATACTAGAAAAAGGGAGAAATATTTTGTCTTTACAGAATGAACAAGAATAAACAAACGTTGAAAAATAGAATGCTTTTGTTTTAAGGTGAATGAGAAGAGAATAAAAACTTTCCAAATTCCTCTTTCACTACACATCAAAAGCCATGAAAACACTAGACTGCGATTGCCATGCTTTAGAGCACACCACAAAATGTGCTATAGAAATTTCATCATAAAATGCATCTTTCATCTCATCAAACCAGGACTCTTTAGTTAAATAGCTGATATGAGAATCTTACTATAAAACTTTATTATGATTAATTAATCATAACTAAGATAAGCAGAAAATCATTGTATTCTTTATTGAACCTGCTAGATCTGACATGTGAAACACACAACTAAAATTCATATAGTTATATTGTCACAAATCACCAGGCAAGAGATCAAACACACGTTTTTTTCCATAATGATATTAATGCCATCTCTAGGCATAGAACAGAACTATGAAATTTCTTATTTTAAAATATAAGCGATTACCAATAACACAAATTTAAATATTCAAATTTATCATTTGATAAGATTTCATCATAAATGTTCCTTTCTTCAGTGAAATTAATTTAAATTTCTAAAGACAAAAACCGATCTCAATTGTATTCATCTTCTTCTTTTCCATCTGTACCCATCCAGTAGAAATCTATATGACATGTTCTATATCCCTTCTAAATCTCTTTTCCTGAGAGAACACCATACTTAACCTTTTACTTCCTAGTTTTGTGTGGCGATAGATTACGAAAGAAGTTTAAGTTGTATGCAAACCCTTCACTTAGAGATGTGACAAATATACTTCGGGGAACAGAGACAGGATCAGGCATGGATAATGGATAAATGACCTTTGATTAAATGAATAAATGACATCAATAAAAGTAAAGATAAAAACCATATGATCCTGTCAATGGATGCAGAAAAAGCATTTGACAAAATACAGCATTCCTTCTTAATAAAGACTCTAGAGAAAGTCGGGATAGAAGGAACCTACTTAAACATCAGCAAAGCCATCTATGAGAAGCCTTCAGCTAACATCACCCTCAACGGGGAAAAACTGAGAATTTTCCCCCTGAGATCAGGAACACGACAGGGATGACCACTCTCACCACTGTTGTTTAACATAGTGCTGGAAGTCCTAGCATCAGCCATCAGACAACAAAAGGAAATCAAAGGCATCAGAATTGGCAAAGAGGAAGTCAAACTTTCACTCTTCACAGATGACATGAGACTCTACATCGAAAACCCGACAGACTCCACCAGAAGCCTACTAGAACTGATCCAAGAATTCAGCCAAGTTGCAGGGTACAAAATCAACGTACAGAAATCGGTTGCATTTTTATACACCAACAATGAAGCAACAGAAAGAGAAATCAAGAAACTGATCCCATTCACAATTGCACAAAAAACCATAAAATACCTCGGAATAAACCTAACCAAGGATACAAGAGATCTGTATGATGAAAACTATAGAAAACTTATGAAGGAAATTGAAGAAGACACAAAGAAATGGAAAAACATTCCATGCTCATGGATAGGAAGAATAAATATAGTTAAGATGTCATTACTACCTAAAGCACTCTACACATTCAATGCAATTCCAATCAAAATTGCACCAGCATACTTCTCAAAACTAGAACAAACTATCCAAAAATTTGTATGGAACCACAAAAGACCCCGAATAGCCAAAGTAATACTGAAAAATAAAACCAAAACGGGAGGTATCACCATCCCAGACTTCAGCCTCTACTACAAAGCTGTCATCCTCAAGACAGTATGGTATTGGCACAAAAACAGACACATAGACCAATGGAACAGAATTGAGAACTCAGAAGTGGACCCAAAAGTATACAGCCAACTGATCTTTGACAAAGCAGGAAAGAATATCCAATGGAAAAAAGACAGCCTTTTTAACAGATGGTGTTGGGAGAACTGGACAGCAACATGCAGAAGAATGAAATTAGATCATTTCCTCACACCATACACAAAAATAAACTCAAAATGGATAAAGGACCTAAATGTGAGACAGGAAACCATCAAAATCCTAGAGGAGATAGCAGGAAACAACCTCCATGACCTGCAACACAGCAATTTCTTACTTGACACATCCCCAAAGGCAAGGGAATCAAGAGCAAAACTGAACTATTGGGACCTCATCGAGAAAAAAGCTTCTGCACAGCTAAGGAAACAATCCATAAAACAGGCAAGGATAGTTGCAAATAACATATCAGATAAAGGGCAAGTATCCAGTATCTATAATGAACTCATCAAACTCCATACCAGAAAAACAAACAAACCAGTGAAGAAATGGGCAGAAGACATGAACAGACACTTCTCCAAAGAGGACATCCAGATGGCCAACAAACACATGAAACGATGATCAGTGTCCCTCATCATCAGGGAAATACAAATCAAAACCACATTGAGATACCACCTCATGGCGGTCAGAGTCGCTAAATGAACAAATCAGGAGACTCTATATACTGGCAAGGGTGTGGAGAAATGGGCACCCTCCTATGCTGTAGGTGGGAATATAAACTGGTACAACCCCTCTGGAAAACAGTATGAAGGTTCCTCAAAAAATTAACAGTAGAACTCCCCTACGGCCCAGCAGTATCACTGCTGGGAATTTACCCAAGTGATACAGGAGTGCTGATGCATAGGAGCACATGTACCCCAATGTTCATAGCAGCACTCTCAATAGCCAAAACATGGAAAGAACCTAAATGTCCATCAATGGATGAATGGATCAAGAAAATGTGGTATAATTATACAAGGGGTTACTACATGGCAATGAGAAAGAATGGAATCTAACCATGTGCAGCAACATGGATGGAACTTGAGGGTGTTAGCTGAGTGAAATAAGTCAGGCAGAGAAGGACAGATACCATATGTATGCACATATAGGTGGAATAGGAGGAAGCCAATGGAGGACCATGGGGGATAAGAAGGGGAAAAATAGTTGGGGAGGGAGAGGGAGGCAAACCATGAGAGACTCTTGAATGCTGAGAACAAACTGAAGGCTGATGGGCATGGGAGAGATGGGAAGGGGGTGTGGGCATGGCAAGTGCACTTGTTGGGATTAGCACTGGGTGGTATGTGGTATGCGTAAACCAACTTGACAATAAACTAAGAAACAAAAAAGATATCTAAGCAACAGATTTTTTAAAAATTCATGATGTTACGCAAATGCATACTGATGCATTTTTAGGAATGTAACAATGCATATGTAGAAGTAAGCAATGCATATTTAGAATGGAAAATACAAATCAGTTAATTAAAATGTGCTTAATATTTAAATATTAAAATACAAGGAAAATATAAGAAAAATAGAAAATAACCATATTTTATAAGAATTGGAAAACAGCTTATAAAATGATATAAACTATAACAATAATTTAAATATTTCAAGTAAATTCAAGTATTAAGGATACCTATGTTATCATATAGCTTTTAAAAATATAAAGTATAATTTATTTCACTAGATAAACTAATCTCAATATTAGCCCTTGCAAAATAATTAAATATTGTTAAATAAAGTTTCTCCAGGATTCATATAATAAATATTGTTAAATAAAGTGTCTCCAGGAATTCATATAATCTGATTTCAATTTCAAACCATAACATAATCTTAAAAGACTCCACAACCTTCCATGACTCAAAATGAACTCATGTTTTTGAAGAATTACATATTTTCAAATTAATACAAAACTGCACCACTCTATACATTTTAAAATAAGGAAAAATTTATTTGTGGAAAATGGACAATCAAGATACTTCAAGTTATATAAAATACAAAATAGATATAGGGTGGCTAAATTTACTGGAAACTGAAAATTTACATAAGTAAAGCATTCCAAAATATTATTCAAGTTTATGAAATGATACCCTGTTGTGCTATAAAATTAATATAAATAATTGACTGACAGATGTATCTATCACAATTTTAATTTAATCATTTTTTGTTTCTTTATAAAACTTAGTTTTGTTTTGTTAAAAATGTTTTCCTGGTTTGCCTTTCTAAGATAAAAACAATAAACTCACATTGCAAGAGAAATTAACATCAGCAGAGAAAAGTGCAAAGGAAAAACCACTATCTCCATCACACACCTATTCTTTTTTAGGCAACTATAATTACAGTTTGATGCATAGCCTTCTTCATATGCCCACACTGTTGCAAAATATAAACATAAAAATATAAACAACCATATAAAGGTATCTAAACATATAAAAATAAACCTCTCATTCAAATTTCTATATTCATGACTTTGCAACTTGTTTTTAAGAGTAAATAATCTATTTCCATTATTAAAAAAACGAAAATGCTTTCATAGTTCTGATAATTGGCAATGTAAAGTAAGATCACTTGTTTTTAGAAATATGAACTGTATTACCAAAGAAATCTATTTTATAAAAATAGGTCACTTAGTAATAAATACATGCCAGCAGCAAGACTTGTAATGCATGTAAAGATCACTAAGCCTCTACCTTAAAAGTAATCACCCACATTTTTAATGAATACATATTGATGAAATTCAGAGATGTATTCTTTTAGTACTATTTCTATAATCACATGAAAATATTCTTATAAAGGAAGTTACAAAACCAGCAAGTCTTGATTCTAGTATTAACATGTGATAGCACTATTTTATTGCATAAGTTCTTGAAATAATTTTGAATTTAATTTATTGGATCTGTTTGTTTAGGAAATAAATTTACTTATAAACTTGTAACTTTTGATTTCCTTTATAAACTATTTCCAAAGGAAGGGCATACATAAACTTAGCAAAGAACTGTGAGAAATCTGAGATTTTACTCAATAAATACAAATGACTTAGTATGCCAAAGTTTTGGAAACACTTGCAGAAGACTTGAGACTCCTGGGTCAGAGACTTGGGATTTTATTACTCAGGATGCAGCAGGCAACATAAGCTTAATGTTTTCATCAGCTCCCCTAAATCTGCCTCACAATTACCACTGGGGCAATGAGAAGCAACCTTGGTGGAAGTGGCACATACACCATATTACAGCTAAAGAACCCCAAACTTAAGAAACTACTATTTTTTACTGCTGGCAAACTGTCCAAACTTTGTCCTACAGACAAATATTATCTCTTATTTTTCTCTGTGGGTTTCTCGTTAAATATAACACATGTAGGTCAATTAGCATAATGGTTTATGTGAGTATTGGTTTTGCTGTTGGCTTAATAATGTTTAAAATAATTATGCAAAGTTAAGTATTTTAACTACTTCATCTATGCACATTTAAATGTCAATAACAACCTTAAAGGCAAAAAATTCAAAATGAATCCAGAAATCAGGATTCGATTTTATAAGAATCAACAAGAACTTATAACCACCTGTGGCATCGCCTTAGTTAAAATTTAAAAAAACAAATTTAGCACATTTACATAAATAATAAAATTATTTCCCTTCTCTTTGAAATATATGTATACTCTCTTTATACACTGAAGAATATTCAGTCAGTCTCCCTCTATCTATGGTTGTGCTAGGTGCTCTGGGAAATACAAAGGAAACAAGTACGTGGTCTTTAGCTGCAGTGATCTTACCAACAACCAAATTATGATGCAAGGATATGGATGATTAAGTGCATGTAAGAGGCAATAAGAACATCATGGAAGGTTTATTAAAGAGGTGAAATTTAAGGTTAAGAATTTGCAGGCAAAGTAAGGAGAGAAGGGCACGCCAAGCCTTAGGGAATAAATGTGCCAGTCTGCACTATGAAATCAGCATGGCATATCTGGAGAATAATGAAAAGGGCACATTGGCCAGAGCAGAGCAGAGACATTAACTGGGAGATAAAACTGGATAGTCAGATTATAAGGAGCTTAGATAAAAGATGAGGAGTTGGACTTCATCCTTTATGAATAGGAGGTTGCAGGATTTTTTTTGAAGAAAAATAGCATGATTAAAGAGAATAGACTGGATTAGAGAAGAGGAAGGAGAAAGATGATAATTATTTTTTCTCTCTTTTACGGTTCAATAAATAATAGTTTTCTCACATATTATGATTTAATTCTTCATTCTGCAGATGAGGAAACAAATTTGGAAACATTAAATAACTTCCTCAATGGCAACTAGTACGCAAATGTCAGAGATGGGATTCTATCCAAAGTCTGTGTGACTTGCTAGCTTATGCTTCTAAGCACTGTGCGATACTGTTCCTTGGTTATATGATTACTATAAAATTGAATATACTTAAGGCAATGTGAATTTGGACTAAATTGTCTGTTATAAAAATGAAGAGTAAATGATGAGATAGAAAAAAAGATTTTAGAGTAAGGAAAGGATTTGATAAAACGCTGACTAAGAAAAAAGCTGTGTCAAAGTGGGGGCTCTGTGTTAGCTTTGATATTCAAGAAAATGGTGGTGGAAATAATAGATAGATATTTGGGAACAGGGAATTTTAATACTAAGAAGCACCGTTCATGAACATGTTAGGTGTGAAGAGAGAGTGACATATGTAAGAAGAGAAATCAGCAGGTGAAGAGAGTGGCCCAAAGATGGTGCTTTCTTCCAACTCACCAATCCTCTCTACTCCATTTATTTCAAAATCAGGGGTTTTTATTTTGTTTTGCTGTAAGAACTTTTCTTTTCTCATCTTAATCTTCATCCAAAATTTCTAGAAGTTTGTAATCCAACATATCCTTCATTATCTTAACATGTTCCTTCTTACTCTTTTTCTTTTCTTTCCTCCCTCCCTTCCTCCCTCCCTTCCTTTCCTTCCTTTCCTTTCCTTTCCTTCCTTCCTTCCTTCCTTCCTTCCTTCCTTCCTTCCTTCCTTCCTTCCTTCCCTCCTTCCTTCCTTCCTTCCTTAATCAAGGGCTTCATTTTTTAATCTAATCTAACAAACTATTCTCCTTACTTCTGCAATGGATTTGACTATGACAACCCTATCCTTTTTTGTTTAGGAATATCTCCTCTTTTTCCTACTCTTTTGACCGTATATTTTCATCAAAGATATACCTTTTTGAGGGAGAGGGAGGAGATGTAGCATAACATAGTGTTTAAAAAGTTTAACTCTGAAGCTCAGAGTACCTTGGCTATTTAAAATTCTAGCTTTGGAGCACCCGGGTGGCTCAGCTGGTTCATGATCTCGATTGTGAGTTAGAGCCCTGTGTCTGGCTCCTTACATCAGTGAGGGGCCTGCTTGAGATTCTGTTTCTCCCTGTTCTCTCTCTCTCTCAAAACAAATAAATAAAGTTAAAAGTGTAATATTCTAGTTTTGGGTCCTCTGGGTGGCACAGTCAGTTAAGGATGGGATGCTTGATCTCATCTCAAGTCTTGATCTCAGAGTTGTGAGTTCAATCCCCATGTTGGGCTCCCAGTGGACATGAAGCCTACAAGGAAGGAAGGGAGGGAGGGAGGGAGGGAGGGAGGAAGAAAAAAAATCCTAGCTTCAAGATACTTAACCACTTTGAATCCCAGTTTCCTTACCTATGAAATACACATGATAATAAAAAAAAAAAACCCACTATTATCATAGGCTGTTAGGAAGATTAAGTGGGCTAGTATTTAGAAATGATTATAACAATGTCTGGCACAATAAGCACTATATAAATGTTAGTTGATGTTTTTATAACTCTGCTTCTTTGCATACATTACCTTTGTTTTCTTCTTCAGATCTACTTGTTTCTTCTCTTCTTTCTTAACTTTCCCTAACTTCCCATTTCATAAATCAGAGTGATAATGAATTTCATCAACAGTTAAGCAAACTAAAGCAAATAAATTCACAAACATGTAACATTAAGCATGACCTTTTATTCCAGCCTCTTCTGGAATTGATGACCTATTCGAAAGACATATGAATAAGCCACCTGCACAAACCACCATTACCTCAAATCCAACATAAACCGAATCAAGCTAATTCGGTCTCCAGAACTAAAATTCTGAACTTCCTTCTTAGTGCTGGGCTGCACTATTCTTTCCACATCTCAGGTTTATAATATCAGAACAATGTTTGATGTGTTTTCCCTTTAATCCCTATGTAAAATCATTCTTTGTTCCCTTCATTTTAATTTTGATACAGTTTTCAATTCCCTTTATTTACCTAGGTACCTATTGACACTGCTTCACTCCATACTCTTATTACCTCACACCTGGATCAGTGTAAGCTGATCTTCATCCCCCCAACCCCGGAACCTTTACTCCAGTAAAACCTGCATATTGACACCAGATTAATTTCTCAACAGAACTGCTGACGTTCAAAAAAATGCTTCTGCACAAAAAAAATAAATAAATAGCATAAAATTAACTTAAGCTCTTTGCCATTTTAACAGTGTAACCACACTGGTAGGCATTGCCCCTTTCTTATCACCAGTAGAAAGCTGTTGGGGCTTCTTACTGCATGCACAGGTGAATGTATAAGAACAGGCAGCTAGTTTATGCTTTTTGATCAATATTGTAGGTCTATGTCACTCTCTTGACAGCCCTCTATGTACTAGTACAACAGACAAAGTCCCCAGGATCTCTGTATAAAATCTGCTTTTGGTTGACTCCTTCTATTGGGGATGTTGGCTGACATATTAGTTTTCTAGAGCAGCTATAATAAAATGGTGTCTTAAATTCATTTTCTCATAGTCTGGAAGCCAGAAGTCCAACATTAAGGTGTTGAGAAATTCCGTTTTTGCTCAGACTTCTGTCCTTGACCATCAAATGACCATCTTCCCTCTGTATCTTCACAGACTTCCCTCTCTATGCCAGTCTGTGCCCCAATTTCGTCTCTGTGGGTGCATCTCTCTCTCTCTCTTTCTTAGTATAAGGACACCAGTCATATTGGATTAATGCCTCATCCTTATGACCTCATTTAAAATTAATAACTCCTGTAAGGTCCTATATCCAAATATAGTCATATTGGGTATTAGAGCTTCAATATATAAATTTGGGGAGATCTATCTCTTGTATTGTGCCCCATACCAATGGAAACTTCAGGCTTTAAACTTGACTTTATTTTCTGAATACAGTAATTCTGTATATCTCTTTCTTGAAAGCAAATACTATCTAACCTACTCCCTTCCATTTTCCTTCCTTCCTCCTTTCATGCTTTCTTTTTATGGCCTCAGAGAATGTTTTTCAATGATATTTGAGGAAAAACTTAACAGAAGACTCTGCGTCTATGTATAAATTGAATCATATAAGCTGTCTTAAAGGGCTTATTAAGGGGCTCCAGGATGGCTCAGTTGGTTAAGTGTCCGAGTTTAGCTCAGGTCTCACAGTTTGTGAGTTCAAGCCCCACATTAGGCTCTGACAGCTCAGAGCCTGGAGCCTGCTTTGGATTCTGTGTCTCCCTCTCTCTCTATTCCTCCTCCACTTGTACTCTTTCTCTCTCTCTCGAAAATAAATAAAAACATTAAAAATTTTAAAAAAGGGCTTATTAAATCAACACCACATAATAACCTAATATTAAACCTAAAAATAAATCACAAGGCTCTAGCAATCAATAATAAAAAGATATCATCACAAGAAATGAAAGTAAAATTAAAATAAATATCTTATTTTAGGGGCACCTGGGTGGCTGTCTGTTAAGTGTCTGACTTCTGCTCAGGTCATTTTCCCACGGTTTATGAGTTCAAGCCTGGCATCAGACTCTGTGCTAACAGCTCAGAATCTGGAGCCTGCTTCTGATTCTGTATCTCATTCTCTCTCTGTTTCTTGCCCACTTGTACTCTGTCTCTCTCAAAAATAAATAGAGATACAATAATTAAAAATAATAAATAAAAAAATAAAGTGGTTTACAATGTTTATCTCTCTCCACTCAGACTCTGATAACAGGCATGACAATTTCTGTTTTTTCAAAACAGAATCACAAGCCAAATAACATTGTTTATTACCTACTGATTAACAAGAAGATATTTTAAAATCTGTATTTCTTATTACCTTGAACTTCTTTACTTCACTACCTAAACTCTTGGGACAAATGACCCGGGTTCATTTTAACTTTTCCTAAACAAGTATAAACTAAACTATATCTAGATTTTCCTTTTTATCTTCCTATGCCTCACCTAAAATCAAGGCTACTTTTAAAGAAATGTTTTGGGGGTGCCTGGGTGGCTCAGTTGGTTAAGTGTCCCATTTTGGCTTGAGTCAGGATCTCAGGGTTTGTGATTTTGAGCCCCACATTGGGTTCTGTGCTGATAGCTGAGGTCTGGAGCCTGTTTTGGATTCTATCTCTCTCTCTCTGTGCTCCTCCCCTGCTCACAATCTGTCTCTGACTCTCTCAGAAATAAATAAGTTTTGGGGCGCCTGGGTGGCTCAGTCAGTTAAGCATCCGACTTCAGCTCAGGTCATGACCTTATGGTTCATAGGTTCAAACCCTGGGTCAGGCTCTGTGCTGACCAGCTAGCTCAGAATCTGGAGCTTGCTTCAGATTCTGTGTCTCCCTGTTTCTCTGACCCAGTCCTGCTCATGCTGTCTGTCTCTCTCTCAGAAATAAATAATAAATTTTTTAAATAAATAAAAAGTAAATAAATGAATAAGCATTAGATTTTTTAATTTTTTTTTACAAGTAGTCTATTGTCAAGTTGGTTTCCATATAACACCCTGTGCTCATCCCCACAAGTGCCCTCCTCCATGCCCATCTCCCCCGTACCCCCACACCCATCAGTCCTCAGTTTGTTCTCAGTATTCAAGAGTCTCTTCTCTCATGGTCTGCCTCTCTCCCTCTCCCCCACTATTTCTCCCCCTTCTTCTCCACCACGGTCCTCTGTTAAGTTCCTCCTAATCCTCCTATACGTGCAAACATATGGTTTTGTCCTTCTCTGCCTGACTTATTTCGCTCAGCATAACACCCTCAAGGTCCATCCATGTTGCTACACATGGCCAGATTTCATTGTTTCTAATTGCCATGTAGTATTCCATGGTATAGATAAACCACATCTTCTTGATCTATTCATCTGTTGACGGACACTTAGGCTCTTTCCATGTTTTGGCTATTGTTGAGAGTGCTGCTATGAACATTGGGGTACATGTGCTCCTATGCCTCAGCATTTCTGTATCCCTTTGGTAAATTCCTAGCAGTGCTAGTGCTGGGTCCTAGGGGAGTTCTATTGTT